>NW_027526204.1:73869136-74441636 GCF_048455015.1 Haemaphysalis longicornis
CGCGTCACCAACTCCAATGATTGTACAATCTCTCTTCAAAGCAGGACATCAAATGACACCGGACACAGGGTGTGGTTGTGGGCGTTTCCTTCTTTGGCATGTTGTGTTTATTTTTTTGCATGAATTGTATGTGTTTTGTACGTTGCCGCGCTGGATGATTCGGCTTGCAATGGAGCGAGGTACGTCGTTGCTTGACTTGGGCGAGGTGCCACGTCTCTTCGCGTGTTTGGCAGGAACCAGAGGCGTCCCCTGGAATGATCACAACAATCTCAGTGTCACAATGGAAGCGGTAAAAAGGGGTTGAATAAGGCAGAAGAAAAAAATGCCTGTTATTTTTGTTGTAAAGCGAAGAAATGGTCGTCGGCAAATTATATGTATACTTATACATTGCAAGAAGGGAAAGGGGTGTAGGACTGAAAACACCACGAAGCAAAGCGTAGTATGGCGCTGCTATTTTATTCAGTCATTGGCAGGGACACATAATATGAGTGAAGGTGAAGAACTCACAAATTACCCCTACCAGTCCACGCGCCCGCACATGCGTATATATACACAAGCCAATTCAGCTTGGTGAATTCTGACTTAAAACCTGAGGGAGCAGTTGAGGTGTCGTGGATGAATTTATAAAGGTACTGTTCCCCCAGGGTAACTAATGTCTTTATCGTGAAGTAAATCTTGGAGCGAAATTCCAATTTAAAATGTAACACTTCCAGGGGACGTCTGTTCAATGCGGCTTCTATAGCGTAGTGACATAACGCTGACGTGAGCACAACTTATCAGCCCGCCTAGTTTAGAACAGTCGTAGTCCACATCAGCGTGCTTCGTACTAGGAAACCTGGAAAGAAGTGTAATAACGCTGCTACAGATAATCTCAGCCCTAACTTAAGTTTTCCTCCACAAAATGTGTTCGCCCTTTCATGCTTAGGCAACGGAGTTGCTCAGTTCATTTCTTACCTTTCGGGGAAAGATAAGATACGTTTATTTGCTTCTACAAGTTTTGAGGTACTTACAGGCTTCTTGAAGTACTGGGAGGATGACGTTGTATCTTGTTGGCAGCAGTAGTGAAGCTGGTGAACTACCACCAACCGCCACCACCGCCTCCACCACCACCGGCCTGCCAGCCACCGCCACCTCCTCCGCCGGCTTGCCAGCCACCGCCGCCGCCTCCACCTCCGGAACCCTTGATGATGTAGATGGTGGTCTTGCCGCCGCCGCCTCCGCCGCCTCCTCCGGCCTGCCAGCCTCCACCGCCTCCTCCGCCACCAAGGTCCCAACCTCCTCCACCTCCGCCCCCGCCGCCGAGGTCCCAGCCTCCGCCGCCGCCTCCGCCTCCTCCGAGGTCCCAACCTCCTCCGCCGCCTCCTCCACCGCCGAGGTCCCAACCTCCTCCTCCGCCTCCGCCTCCTCCGAGGTCCCAACCTCCGCCGCCACCTCCTCCACCTCCGAGGTCCCAGCCTCCACCGCCTCCGCCTCCTCCGAGGCCGCCAAGCATCCAGCCTCCTCCCGAAGGTTGCCAGCCACCGCCTCCACCACCACCGCCGAAGCCACCGCCGCCACCGCCACCGCTGACCTTCTTGATGATGAAGACGTCCTTACCGCCCCCTGATAAAGAACAACGCATCGGTGAGTGTAGATCTCCGGGCAACAAACGCTGGTCATACGGTGCATCGACTGATTCACTGATTCACTCTGTGGAAGCTGTACAACGCTCTCCTTCCCAGTCATCCTCAGCAAGCGAATTCTGCCCACCTCCCTGTACCATATACTATATGCTATATGGTATATGGCATAGTGTATACTGTATGTTATATACTATAGTATATACTATACTATATATTGTATATACCATATATACTATAGTGTATTATATGGCATATATCACATGGTATACCATATGGTTAGGGAGCGCTCCCACAACCTAATTCTGTCTCCTCTCCCAATTTTTTCCTTGCAGTAGTGGGAGGGCCAGCTGGCCAGCTCCCCCCGGGAGCATCTGCTTCAAGCTCAGCTCATCTCCCGGTAGCAGCTGCGTGCACGTGCCCCGGACATCCTGGGCTAAAGGCGTCACCCACACGATAAAACAGATCAACCATACCCGGTTTTGCCCTGTGGAGAAACGCCCGTTCCTCCGCCTGTGGAAATATGGGCTAAAAATCTCGGCCCCATGGTAGAACGCAAGGCGTTGTTCAACTGCTTTATTTCAATTCGTGGATGATTCGCGTGATACTTACCTCCTCCTCCACCGCCTCCTCCTTGCCAGCCTCCTCCGCCGCCTAGGCTACCGCCCATGGCCATCCCGACTAGGGAGGCCAGCACGATCTGCGTAGAAAACAACGCCACCTTAGTTTTTCCGACATACGCGGGAACAGTAGGTTAGATTTAGAGCACAGATTCATGAATGTCGCATGGTTCCACTAGGCCAAAAGGAAAAATACAGTTCTGGTTTTATTGGTTATTGGTTTGACTTTATGTTATTATTGGTGTAGGGACAAAGGGTTCTTTGCCCCCATAGCAACTCAGTCGGAAATGACGACAAAAAAAAATCCTGTAGTTTGTCGTACTTTCGCGTGTCGTACTGTTGTCTTGTCGTATTCTTCTGTCCTGATTCTGTCAGCTGGCTATGTCACGACAGCATGATGGCTGTCGTAGCGACAGGCAATTCTGTTGTGACTACAGGAATTTTTGTTGTTGAGAAAATCTGTTGATAGGACCTGCCTCAATTTCGTTTATTTCGCTCGCACGAACTCTTGTCGGGCGGGAGAATGTTAGAACTTTCGATGGCGACGAAGACGACGCAGGCACCTAGCTCAACAGACGCATAGGCAATGAAGAAGACGAAGACGACTAGGAGAGGCGACGAGATGGCTGCATAGATGAACAGTTCCCTGTAGATAATGTAAGACAATTATCTACTAATGCGTAGCTATATTATGCCGCCTTTTTTGTGTATTAGCTTTTTGAGCCAATTTTTCTGTTTTTTTCTAAATCCTGTCCTAATTATCTCTGATTACGCTATTACAACAATAACAAGTGGAACTTTCGCGAAATCTGCATTATTGTGGACATGAAGGGCGTAGCACGTTTCGCCATCTTCCGTAATTAAATTTTTCTTAATTTTTAGTTTTTCAAAATTTCGTGCAACCAGTTATCTCCATTTACGCCATTATAGCGATTACAGGTGGAACTTCCGCGATATCTGCATTATTGTGGAAATGCAGGGCGCTACACGGTCCTGGCTGGGGGGGTACTCGACAAAAAATGCTACGCATTAATACGTTTTTCGTGGATGGAATGGAGGTGTGTGAATTATAAAAACCTAGATCTTTCAAGCTCAATACGTTGTATTTTGTCTTCATGGGTCTTTTAAAAAATGGCAGGCTCAGTATTTACACTATCCGCACTCATTTCTTTAAAAAAAATTGGAGCAGCTTCGCACCAGCGATGCGAAAGCAGGGCAAACAACGCAGCTGGCGGCCGCACCTAACTTAATCTTGGTTCGGTGAAGTTTATGCGTGGTAATGATTAGAGACTCGGCCAAGTTTTCTACGTGGTTACGCTTCGAGAGTGGTGACTCGGTCGAGTTTTCTGCTTGTTGTTGTCCTTATATAAGGGTTCACTCCTTTATACACGGTCCTTATGATAGTTTAGCAACTTCAAAAATTGAAGCAGCCCCCTGAAGGAAAGTGCAGCACTTCGTCTCCGCAATGATTATGGTTTCACACCCATCACTATTCTGACGGAAGTGGCTATACTACTACACACCAGTCGGATGCCCACAATATTGCAATCGCAGTTGTGTTCACGGCAGTACTTCCTACGGCAGCGCCACTGGGTCCCGGACTTCACGCTTCACAGCGTGTGAAGTAGGTGTATATTAGATGCCGATCAAGGACTTTCAACCGCTTACGTCGCGCACGAGCCCGGTACATACACGAATTATTAAAATGTAATTGTGCCCTTGTTGGGGCACCACAGCCGATTTGCGTCACTGTCCTCACATGGCGGTTCAATCTGCACGTTGAGCGAGTGCTACTGAGTAAAACGAAATCATCAGGTCTCATTTAACGAAGGGATACGCTGTGGGTGCACATCCTTTTGATTACTACGGCGCAATGCTCTTGCTAATGTAAACCATGGCTCAGTGGCCAGGTCGTTGAGTAACGGTCTCGAAGTCGAGAGCTAGGCTCACGGCTGCGGAGGCCGCTTCCCTAAAGGAGCCAACAAAAAGAATCCCGGGCCATCTCCACTAACGTGAAACCCGGGAAGAAGCGAAGCATGCAGTGTATAAGTGTATTCTTGACGCCTTGGCGTTCTTGTCCACGGAGATGAAACCATGGGGGGGGGGGGGGTAGAGGTATACAGCTTTGCTGTAAAAGTCTACTCTTTGAAGCAAGAGGCTCTCTAGCGCGAGGCTTAAATGTGTGTCCCGGTGTTTTTTTTAGAGCGTGTTACGCTCTAGCGCGAGGCGTAAAAGTGTACCGGTGTTTTAGTACCATGACTACATGAGACGACGGCTACGACGACGACGTGAGACGCCAACAGCCCGAGACCCTACAGGGCTTCACCCAAAAAAACGCCTGTGCGCCGAGATTTCAGCGCATGTTAAATATCTTCATGTGGTTATCTAAATACGGATACAATTGAACCTCGTTATAACGGAGTAGTATTTGGGCAGTAATTGGTTCGTTATATCCGATATTCGTTGTAACCGTAGAGGTAAAAATTGGCTCTACCGAATCGGCAATCTGGCTCGCGCAAGAATCCTATGTACAACAATTCATTATTCTGGGCTTCGAACCCACTATAAACGAGGTAATCCTTACCTGTTTTCTTGTAGCATTTCAACTATGATACCGGGACACGATAACGCTAAATTACAACAGAAAAAATTCGTTTGACAAAACAGGCCTGCATTCATATTTATTTAATGAAGGATGTGGTCTTTGTCTGGTGGCTTTTCACAGCACTGAGCAGGATGAATCTATAGCTTTCAAATTTTGAGCCTCGCACGAACCAAATATTTATTCATTACAGCCGATATGCCGCGCGGTTCTCGTGGTGTCGGTTTCGTTATAAAAAGAGCAAGTGTCAGGGAAGGGAAGCGTTGCCAACCAAAGTTCGTATTTAGTTCGCCATAGCCGATATGTCGATATAACAGTGTTTGTTATAACGAGTTTCATCTTCTTTAATTACGTTTAACATCCCAGGCGGCAAATAAGAAAACTCAAGAAAAATCATGCGTAGCATGCTGTTTCTATTAGATTTCTCGTGTACGCGAAGTGTCCCAATGTAGTTATTACACAATTGATGTACTTGCTATTGATAAAGTGTTCCGCTGTTCCGCATATCGTCCCGAAAATATTGCATTTTTTTTTACCTTTTATCTGATTAGATACCTGTGATGTTGTATTCCGGCTACCTGTATGGGCCAGCAGAAGACCTATGGTATTGATAAATAAATAAATAAATAAATAAATAAATAAATAAATAAATAAATAAATAAATAAATAAATAAATAAATAAATAAATAAATAAATAAATAAATAAATAAATAAAAACGTCTTTTTTCTTCTTTTTCGTCCGAGGGCTTAAGAAATCCCGCGATGAAGCAAAGAAGGCCAAGCGGTCTCGTATGAAATAAAGAAGAAAAAATTTCCACCCCGACCCTACTTGTTTTTGCTTTGCAGACGTATGTCGGAGTTATACCCCTGTGAAACGTGCCCATTTAAGTCCACTTCCACAGAGTGCACTCGGCTAAAATGTCATTCGGGAGCAGCTAAACGGTACACGCGAATGACACTTTACAAGGAACGCACTTTAAGCTGAGTGTGGTCCCCAAACACACTTTACCGGGGCCAGCTCGCCGAGGGAGTAATCTCGTGAACAGAAGTCCGAAAATCGGAAATATTAACCCAAAACCACGAGCGTTTAGATGATAATAGGTAACGTTAAAAGTTAATTACAGATATATTGCTTATTTACTTTTACAAAAATTGAAGCAGCGACGTAAAATAAGAAAATAACCTCTCTCTCAAACAACGTGCCAGCGCCGCCTGGTGGGGTTTTGCTCCATGGCAGCCGTTCTCTGCGGCGTTCTCGCAGGTGGTTTCTTGTGGCCCTGTGATTGTGTTCCTGCTTCAGCCTATTTCTGTTATATTCCACACTTTCAGATAATTCCCTCCAAACAATAATTCTGCTGTCATTTTCTGCGCAGTGAATAACAGTGAAGATATCAGCGCCGGTGTTCAGTCCCGACTCTGTTTTTTGTAGTCTTGTGCGAGGCGCCAATTGCGATTTTAAGCAATGCAAACACAACAAAATGTTTACATTATTCTTCACGTGACAAAGAGGGAGAATTTCAAGTAATTTTGCGCAATATTTACGCCGGCTATCGTCACTGACATCACGGCCAAGGGCACTTTATTTCGTAGTTTATACAGCGCGCAGCCGAAGTGTCACTTGGGAAGCCCGAGTGCACTCGGCGGAAGCGCACTTAAATAGGCACGTTTGACAGGGGTATTAACAACCACTCGCAAACTACTCTAAAGAAAATGAAGCACAACCCTGGACTATCACGTAATCCACGGTACTCAAAGGAACGGCCGCGCATTTACACCACGGCGCGCGAGCGAGGATCTGGCACGACCTGCATGACTCAACCCGCCAGCCGCCCGGTAGTTCGCGCTGAAAGATAAGCACGCGGCGTATACGGTTCACGAGGAGTAGTTTTAAACAAGCGGTGCACCCCCGCTACTACGGCACAGCTCGCGGCGCACATCTTTCCCCTCCCGGACGACTTCCTCCGTTTAAGCCTCCTCGCCCATCTCAGGTCGACCATTGTCCAAGCGACCCGGCTCGCTGCACGCGGAACAACGATCAGCCGAGATTTGCGCCTCCGCCGACTACTTCCGGACAGAGCAGCGCGGATGTGGTTCAATTGTATTCGCGCGCATACGAACGGCCTGCGAAGTATCGACACCCTACTAAGCCTAATGTTTCGCCACAGCTGGGAGCCTCTGCGATATCCCTAACCCTGCCTGATCGCGGAATGCACCCATGAAATCGCACCAGTGGCGAAACCGACGCGAGCGCACCGAAACAGATTACGTAACCTTTCCGACTGCGCTTACAAAAGAGGTACTATAATGTGATGTCAGAACACGAAGGTGGCTGCTCAATTGTCTTCGCAAGTTATACGATTGACCTGCAAAGTATCGACACCCTACTAAGCCTAATGTTTCGCCACAGCCGTGAGCCTCTGCAATGTCCCTAACCCTGACTAATCGCGGAATGCGCCCGTGAACTCGCGCAGTGGTGAAACAGGCGCAAGCGCACCAAAACAAATGACGTAATCCGCGGATTCGAGAGAGCTACCCGGTGATGTCGGAACAGGTGTGCGATGATCTTCATGAGCAAACACGCCGTCGTGAGAGTGTAAGTGCGTGTTGCAGCCGCGTAAGTAGGCCGTTTCGTGCATTCGGATGACGTTGCTCGTCGGTCGCCTCTACTTCAATTGGTCGCTGGCCACTCGCGCTGTTGTGAAACTCCGGAGATGAGGTCACTCGGCTAACGGGACAAGATGCGCACGCGTCCAGTGAATGGGTCAGTGCGTAACTTCACATGCCATGATGGTCAGCGCTCCCGGAACCCCTCGGGGTTTGCTGGGCGGGGAATTTTTTTTATTTATTTATTCAATACTGCCAGCCGCCCTTTGGCAGCCAGGGCATGAGTGTTACAGTGCAGAGTACGAACACAGAGTTCATACGCGACCAATAACACGGCCCGCGGTACACAAGGAAGCAATAATGCAGTAAGCTTACAGATTGTTACGACACACACGCGCAGGCAATCAGTAACACGGTCCACGATTCGCAAAGCAGCAGTAATTCTCGTTACAAATAAAATGGCTACATGAATATACAATCAAACCGGTAATGCTAGACTAATGCAAAACACAAGCAAAGTACACTACACGCATTGTCCAGGAAGTGCGAAAAAAAAATCTGACGTTGCCGTGTAAATATAGGAAAACACTGCGCAGAAAAAAGAGACGAGCAGTATGCGTTCAAGCTGGTTGAATCAGAAGAAAAGTTCAGTTACTTGGCGCCTCTCCATGATGGGTCCGAAACGAGAGGGGATAGAAACCGGGAACTGTCAGTGGTCATTATCATTTTCTCTGTCTCTGTCTTCCTAGTACGAAATTAAAGCGCAAAAATTCAGACAAGGGACTCACGGGACAAGCATGTGCCGTTCGTCCCATGTCTGAATTTTTTCGCTTTAAATTCGTACAATGGATTACCAACTAGCTTGAACTCACGCGTTGTTCTGTCTTCCTAGCGTTCACCGTAACGAAAAAAAAATATGGCAGTACTATGTCTGTTTTGCTGGAAATCACTCATTGCTCTCACTTCGAGATATTTTGTAATTCAACTTTGTATCGCGCAGAATACCCGAGAGTTCAGATTTACAGCAAGCTCTCGTCGTAACGAAATCGCTTCATTCCAAATGTTTGAGGGATCACACTGCAGTGCATACAACGCAAATTATCCCCGCCTATGACAAGTATCGTTGATAATTCAATTTATTGTCCCGAATTCTTCTTTATTACAAGGGTTTACTGTAGTTTCAAGTGTTGCCCTCGCGTACAGCAGTTCGACAGGGCTGCAACACCCACCTCGCTGTGTTACGCGAATAGCGTGACATAGCTTTAGAACAATTGCAGCTGTGTTCGTGCATCTCTTTACTTGACGATCGGGTCATAAATGCTTCGGTGCACATCAAGGCCGTAGCCCGGGGCGTTCCGTGACAGGGCACCCCTTGAAACTTTCTGAGCAGTGCATTCCTCCCTCTGTCCCCTCCGCACGTCGGTCTTTTTTGTCCACGCTGTTCTCACTCCGCATCGGTACATTTTTATGTGCGAACAAAATAAGAAAATTACGCAAGAAGATCAAAATGAAATGATATTTGCGCGCACGCTATCTTTCCTTGAAGGTTTCTTTTTTGTCGGCGCAGTACGTATAATAACACCCAAAAAATATTTCTGGCTACGCTGTTGGCGCACATAATACAACATGGAACAATGTTTTAGGCAGTTATCTTCTTTTGCCTTGACACAAGGTAGCTTAAGCACAACTGTAGCATTGCCTTGAAGTTCAGCGGGACGATTAAATTCCCAGCTTTCGTTTTACGAGTTTTGCGTCAAAAGTTGTGGGAAATAGCTAGCGTAAGTGGGCTCAGCTGGCACAGCTAGGCGTGTGGATGAATGTGTGCGGTACTGCATCTAACACTGTCTCGGGTGACGGCAGCACTTGGTTCAACACAAGCACTCACTGCTCATTTGAACGCGTAGCTGTCAGCATTTCAGGACTTAATGAATAGTGCTCCCGTTTCCCACGCATGAGATGAGGGCTTAGTACCAAGAACCAGCGAATCTGCTGTAATGCGTTTTCTGGCTTCCAATTTTTTTATTCATTCGGTTAAACCGAGTGACACGCTTAGAGAGCAAATTTTCAACGTTTACCATGGCAGAGAAACGCTTTCGTCGTTAATATAGCTTTACACGTAGCAGTCAGCGCTGCGCCTGCCTTTATTTCGTTGTCGTGTACGCGGTACGCAGTGAACGCTTGCGTAGTAAGTAACAACAACGTTGTACGGTATTTTTTTTACCTAAAGTATTCGCGGGCTAGCCCTCAGCTCTTCGAAGCCTCACGGCCCATCACGCTGTGCCATCGATAATAAGCTGTTGGTCGAGCTCGCCCTTCTCTGTTCGTCTTCGATGATGTCTATGCACTATAATATTGGCATAATAATGGCTAATATCACTGGGAATGTTCACCAATTGTGGCTAACGCTTTCCCTCATCGTACCTTTTCTGGCTGAGTGGATGATGATTACTAAATGCGCCTTTGAATTTATTGCCCTTTTAAACACTTTAACAAATTGTCACGCTCGCGGGCGCGAATGCCGGTTGTAGGATGGCAAAGCATTTCGGTGAATCTTACGAAATTGTACCATTGTATGCGCCCTACTGGCAGGTTTATCCAAAGCTGCTTACTGAAGTTTGTTACAGAAAAAAAAAAACTCGGGTGGGAGCCGTCATAGTTAGAAGAAGTGGAGTTTGGCCGGGCCTATAATGCGGAGAAATGGCGCTGGCGCACCGTTAGAGTAACAGAGTGGCTAACAAGAAGAAGCGAGACTAAAAGTATACAGCAAGACTACTAACTCGGTGTAGGAATGAAATTGCATAATTCGGGGGCAGTGTACAGACTACGGCCGTGTTTCTCAATCATGAGTGAGCCGGGGGAACCCTTTTGGCCTTGCAAAAGTGATAGATGACCGCATGATGACCTATAGTAATCCGTGTCGCAATGTCAAACAATCTGCACATGCAGTTAAAGTCACCCACACATATTCAGTGTCTCCCTTTTGGGGATGACTTCTATGCTGATGCGTGTCAGCTAAAAGTCGCCTAAACTCACATGCTGCCTTTGGTGCGTATGGCTTTGTTGCACAGCTGTCGGGTTGTGCAAAAAGCCCACGTTAAAAGCTATATGCAAAGCGGAGAAAAAAATAAACGTACATGTTCGGCAGCGAAGCCACATTTTGGCATTGGCAGCATTGTTTGGAAAAAAAAAAATGAATGGTGGCAGAATGAGACCCTAAGAAAAAGCTCCGCGGAACCCTGAAATGCTCTCTCGGAGCCCCCGGGGTCCACTGACGCCCATTTGAGAACCACAGGACTACGGCGTCGCGAGAGAGAGAGACGGCTGGAGGAAGGCGCAAGCGGCCTCTGTCTTGCATTGCACACAGACTGGCTGATGATGAATGACGACCATGCCTAGGAAGTGTCAGGTGATTATTCGAGACTATAAGGACAATTTACGAACTGTGTATCAATGGCTTGGAGCAGCCAGGTGACACACAAATTATTAAATGCAGAGCACTTCAGGGGCTCGCCTTGTCGTCATAGCTCGCTGGCTGGAACCAAGTAGAGCCACACGGCGGACAGAGGACGTAACCCAGAGGCTTCGAAAGCTAAGTCGTTTATATAGTCATAAGCGTTCGACATTCGTGAACCGCTGGCGCTTGTCAGACATTTCCCCGTTGTTTAGCGCAAAGTAAACTGCAGGCACATTTGAGGCAAAATATACGTAATTAACCGGCAGCGCTCGCACTCATTTAGTTAGGAACGCCCGCTGGGTTGGTTTTTACGATAGTAAGCAAAAAACGTGGAAGTGCAACGCCGGCACGTGCGGGAGGAAAAGCAAGCCCGAAAAGAATAGAACTCCCGCTGGCGCTGTTTCAGGCAGGGGGAGTTTCACCGAATCGTTTAACGTGCAGCTAAACCATGGTACGCGTACATACTTCACTTCATTTGAATTCAAATTTCGGGAATTTGACGCGCCGGGACTACACCTTAGATATGAGGCGCGCCGTGGGGAAAGGGTGCGCTGGACTAATTTTGACCACCTCGGGATCCTCGAGGCCGAAATCTCTACACACGAATGTTTTGGTTTTTGCCTCCATCAGAAAAACTGCCACCTCGGTTGCGGTCGAACCCGACGTCCTCGTGCTTAGCAGCGCAAGGCCTTAGCCACTGAGCCAACACGGCGGATACTAAACTTCACTTCGTGAGACGGTATCCAAGTTGGGGTACCGGTGACCTTCACTCCCTGCAAACGACTTCGCCAGAAGCACGGGCGAAACCCCGCTGGTCGTCAGCGACACATACGGGCCATGTACTTCTAACAGCAAATAAGGAGAACCCTCAATCAAAAGGTTTCATCTTTGCAACAACTGTCCAAGCCAGCTCTCTCTTTGACAATTGATGCGACGTTCGCCTTCAGCGCACAGTCGCGCGTCCAGAGACATTGAGGCGGGGAAAGGGGGGAGTGGCGTTTGTGGTGGTAGAGCAGGTAGCGTTGTACTACCCGTAACACGGTACATTCTACGTTACGTGCGACATTGCGTAAGCACCCGCAACCCCATTCCATTGAGTAAACGGCCAACATTCGGTTCCTTGCTGTGTTTCACGCGCTCGGTGACCTGCTCGACGAGAAATGAGCTTTAGGCTGTTCACTACTGGTTTCGCCTGCAACATTCGAGCTGGCTTTCTTGCGCGAAACTGCGAACCCGAATTTCAGACGGTGGCTTCGGTATTGAGCACAACAAATTTCGGAATGGCATGAAAACGGGCTAGACGATTTCTAATTATTGTGTTTCAAGAAGCGTTGCAGGGCGACTTAGCTTTTGCTTATACTGAAACCAGCACGGTTGAACTGGAATGATCGGCTTAGGTTTCCCCGTGGACACGCTCCTGATTTCAGTTTCATGGATAAACAGATAAACGTACTACCATGCCAACACCTATAGCTTTTACCGAAGCTCGAATTCGCTTCCACAGCAACGAACTTCTCGAAATCTTCTCCGCAATCATATGACTGCCTTAGTAATACCTCGCGAGCACGAGGACGCGGCTTCGATTCCCGGCTGCTGAGGCCGCTTTTCTGATGGAGGCGAGGGCAAAAACGGCCGTGTGTACGAGATTTCGGCGCACGTTAGAGATCCCCAGGTAGTCAAAATTAATCCAGAGCCCTCCACTACGGCGCTCCTCATCGCCTGCGTTGCGTCGGCGCGTTAAACCCTACAATCAATCAATCAATCAATCAATCAATCAATCAATCAATCAATCAATCAATCAATCAATCAATCAATCAATCAATCAATCAATCAATCAATCAATCAATCAATCAATCAATCAATCAATCAATCAATCAATCAATCAATCAGTAATACCTCGTTTTCTCTTTCCGAGAGCTTTGAGAGAGGAGCTAGCGCAAAACTCTCCTCCGCCAAATACCTCGACGAGGATAGCGACTTTCAGTAATAGCAGAGTCCTTCAAAGCATTGAAGGACTCTGGTAATAGCTACATTTGAGCACTTGAACACGAGGCGCATGATGTCAACATACTTCTTCGGTTTACACGCCTGCGCCCTCGATTTTAACCTATCGCGCTCCGTGAGATCGGTCCGCCATCAGGCGTCAACAAGGCCCTTCTTGCCAAGTAGAAGCTATGAGCAAATATCTGAGCGGTCGTACAAAACGTCACTTTCTGCCTTCCTCTGGCATTTTCTTAGGTGGCTGCTACGTTGTCGAGTGCTATAGAAAAAAATGAATTGGCAGTTGTGGTTTGATCTGTAGAGGGAGCTCCGTCCTGACACGAATGACCGGCTTGAGAAGCAAACACTCCGTAGTGCTCGACATCAAAACGTCAGTGAACGTGTCTTCAGTACACGCTCGGCCAGCCCCTCACTGGCAGCCTGCAGACGCTGCGCCTTGAAGAATGGGAAAGAAGTTATCCGTCTTACGCGCACCACGTACCGAGCATATGCTTCCCCGCGTAACTGAGGGGTAAACAACTGCGTAGCTGTTTGCTGTCAGCTTTTTAGAGAGTTTTCGAAGCCCGTCTGTTCCGTCGTGTACATAGTTACCGTGTTGACCGGGACCCGTCTGGGCACTTGGGCATTCGTCGCGGTAGGGGGATTAGTTCCGCGGGCCGGCCTTCGCCATGTCCACGCCTCTGCGCCCTTCCGCGCGCGCATGAGCAGTCGGGTCCCGGTAATCACAGTAACAACGTACACGACGGAATAGGCGGACTGCTAAAACTCTCTATTATCTCTGTGTTGGGGTTTCGGGGTCATGCGTCTGAACAGGTGCACATGTATGTACGAAGTATATCGCATATCGCCCAAAAACGTCGGGCCAAAATGGATGAATGAATGAGCGAATAAATAAATAAATAAATAAATAAATAAATAAATAAATAAATAAATAAATAAATAAATAAATAAATAAATAAATAAATAAATAAATGCACTTGTAACGGCAGAAGATTAGACCAGCATGGCTCTAACCGTTTAAGATGTCTTGTAGAAGAGCTCGATGAAACTGTTTATACGGACCAGAGCGTACACCGCCATTATTGGATTTGCCACTTGAAGTGGATACGAAGGAAACATTCTTTGTATATGCGTCAGTTCAGACGAACTTTTAGTTGGACCACTGTTGTATAAATTGCCTTCGAAAGTGAATGTTATCAAGCAAAATAAAAAAGTGGGCTTTAACTGAACAAATTTTGGTAACGTGCATGTTTTACATCTATGACCGTCTCACAAACAGGTTGCACGTTCCCCACATAATCAAGCGTTATTTAAGATAAATAGGCAAAAATTTTGCTTTCAGTTTAGGCGTCCGGTTTAAACAACCTGCGTTTGCAGAACTCTCCTCCGCTTCCTTGACGCTGGTCTTTGATGGTGTTTTTGAATCAAAGGACTGGATACGTGCTGTCTCCCTATAAGAATCACTTCGAATCCTAAGCTGTGCTTTAAAAAAAAGGCCTTGTGCAATGGGCTTGCTACTCAGGGCTCAAGAAGCCGCGATGCCAATGCCGTTCCGCTTGTGCTCAATCTCAACAATGCTGTTGCGGCCAGGAATCGAATCTCAACAATGAACGGCCAGGAACGGAAGCGTTATTGTATGCTTATTTTAACGTAGTCACCCCCCCCCCCCCCCGACCTCACAAACATACACAAAAATTGGGCATACACATTGTTATTACAGTTATCCACTGGCGTAACGTAGGCACTTCCACAATGCGTACATGAACTTTAACTTCGTGGTGAGCCGAAGGACTCGGGTTCGATTCCCGGCCGTGGCGGCCGCTTTTCTGATGGAGGCGGAGAGCAGAATCGCCCGTGTGTTCGAGATTTCGGCTCACGTTAGAGATCCCCAGGTGGTAAAAATTAATCCGGAGCCCTCCACTGCGGCGCGCCTTGTAGCCCAGATGTAGCTTCCACACGTAAAACACCCAAATTTTAATTTGGCTTTGGCTTCACGTGGCTTGTGAATGGAATCGCCTCTACACAACCTGATGCCCCATTGCTTGTTAACTTCAATTTAGCAAAGTTTAACTGAGACATACCTTCATTTCTCTCGGGTCTTTTACGCTCAGTTAAAAAGAATTAAACCATATTCCAGCCCTTGTATGCAGGTAACAGCTAACCTTTCAGTTTCAGCTGTTCATGGTTCCAGCGTACCCACCTGGAGAAAGAGTCCACACCGTGCCACCCATAGCAACACTGACACCTCCGGCTGACCCCTGAACTGTAATTCTCCATCTAAAAACGTCTGACCCAGTTTATTCTAGGCTCCTAAACGCTGTCACGGTGATGCTTTTACACCGGCTTACAAAAACAGTTCCGCGCTTCCGGGAGGACACGATTATCCTGAGCGGAAGCGTAGCAGGAGCCCCGAGTGCGGAACTTACCATAGGGCGCATTTTGAATCACGAAAGAACCCGGCCGGTTCGAAGTGCAGACCTGTGCGTCGTCTTGCAGTTAAGCGCAGTCACACGGGTGCGAAGAAACACAATCGACTCGAGCGTCTCGAATGGTGCTCGTCTCGGGCCCTGCTCTTCTTATAACGGCTCGGCCAGGGGGCACTGAGCGGACAGAGTTTTCCGTTGGGCGAGGGAGCGACAGAGCGTCGTGATTCGTGAGCCCGGCCCGCTCCTTCCCCCTGCCTAATGAAGATACGCCTCCTCGCCCGAGCAACACCTACGCGCTACGAGAGGTGTCTCCTCTGGCGCAATACGAAAGTGGTGGCGACCGGGATGGGACAACGGGTCAGCGCTCGTGACCTCCCCACCGGCACTTTCGCCATTTCTGTTCCCTTATTCACGGTGCTTGCATGCGCCGACTGACTCAAAGGTGCGGAGGTCGGGAGCAGTGTTCCTTTCACTTACAGCGCGGGCCTCCTACCGCTGTGGACGGAGAAAAAAAAAAAAAAAAAAGGTATCAGGGTCTGTGTCAGCACTTGATGTCATTACTGCCGCCGGCCAGGAGGAGGCTCCGGTGGTTCGCGAAACCATATGCTCGTGAGAGTGGTTCGTGATTGACGTGAACCCCTTGTGTGGCGTAACGGCGCAATAGCGTGGTTCTCGCGGTCAGGCAGACGTTGTTACAAGGTAATAGTCTCGTGAGACTGACCCGACCGCGATGGCTGTGTGGACAGGGTGCCCTGGGTTCGATTCCCAGGAACTCGTTCGCGAAACGCAGGGGATACAGCGCGGAGTAACCATGGTGGTTATGACGTCAGCCAGATGCTCTGACGTCACAGGCAGCAACGCGGAGACAGGATTATAATGCCATGCTAACAACGGTGAGTTGTTCGGGGGTTGCCAGAGAGGTGATGTTTCCGACATGGGTTCTAAAGTTAGTGCTTGTTGCTCTACGTATTTTCCTCTGACGTGTTGCTGTGTTACATTGCGAATTGGCTGATACTTATAGCGCTTGCCCTATTTTTCAGTCTTGCGAATCTTTTCCGACGTGTAGGTCGCACACTCAGATCATTCAGTCTATCGCTGCGTTATGCCCCCCCGAGAGACATGCATTCACTGCAATAACCGTAGTTCAGAAAATGCTTCCGGACAGATAAAGCTGTCGCAGTTGCGGTTGTGGGACACGTTAAGTATCCGTAAGTGGCGCAAATTAAACCGTAGCCCTTCACGACATCGGACCTGTTAGCGCAGGTGTCGCGTGGCGAGTAAAGCCAGAATACACAACTTTTCTTGTGAAAGCGGCCGTCGCCTGATTTATCCAACAGGACGCCCTGGTGTCCCATTGTTTGCGAAGTACACTAATCTAACTGGTGGGGAAATCCGCGTCTACACGTTGCACGCATTTCAGACGCACTTGCACCTAAAACGTGTGTACTATATGCGGCGTATATGTGTTCGACCTTTTCGGAGGAAGACGAAGAAGCGTATATTTGGCGCCAAGCACGAATGTAGGTAGGAAGCGCAAGCAGAAGCGGTGGGACGGCGTTGCGCTGCGCGGATCCCGCGGAGAACCGCGAAATTCTTGACGGAAAAATATCGACGGCGTCGTGTCGTACACAAGGAAAGCTATACGTGCCGTACATGCTGGCGCTTTTCGG
Source organism: Haemaphysalis longicornis (assembly GCF_048455015.1). Lineage (NCBI taxonomy): Eukaryota > Metazoa > Arthropoda > Arachnida > Ixodida > Ixodidae > Haemaphysalis > Haemaphysalis longicornis. The sequence goes on from NW_027526204.1 coordinate 73,886,133, forward strand.
ACGAATAAAGCTCGCAGCGAGCAATAGGAATACCCGGGATTCCCTTGTGATTTCCTTTTTATTGCCCTCTGCGTCGTTCTTCATTTCGAATTACGCGCGCTTGGGCCTCAGCTGCGGGAAGTCGTGCACATGGTTTTGAGTGTAAACGCAGGACGCGGGGTGACCGGAAAGTTGCCTAACGATATGTACTCCGGGTTCTATAACTCTATGTACTACTGACCATCCTGGTTACGGTTTAAGACAGAGGTGGTTCTTAACTTGGCTTCCACTCATAATTTCCGCCCCGGACGACTTTCCTTCCTGCTTATGCGCTCTCCTCTTCCGCACGCTCCGTCGCATCTTCCCACGCTTCCGCGGTGTGAGGCCTCGCTTGGACGTCGGGGCAGTATACCGTAAATACCGGCACGTAGCGGAGCATAGAAGTTGTTTCTTGCAGCACTGAAAAAAGGCTTTACGGGCGCTATTCTGAGCGCCGCATTTTTTCGAACGCATTGGTGGGCTCTTATTTAAGTGGCTCGGGCTGTCGGCGTCTCATGTCGTCGTATTCTAGTGTGATCACGGTACTAAAACACCGGGACACTCGTTTTCCAACGCCTCGAGCTAGAGCGTAGCGCGTACTTAGAACACACCATGACACTCGTTTTCCAACGCCTCTCGCTAGAACGCTTCATCTCCATGGGCAAAAACGCGTGCTGAAAGAACACACCGGGACGCTCGTTTTTCGTTCGCGCTTGCCTGCTTGCTTCTATTTCGCTCCGTGTACTCGCCCTAACTCTAAAATTAGCAGTTCTTCGTTTCGAATGTCACTTCTCCGTCTTCGTGATTGGGATGTCGCGTATATCAGCGCGCTCTGTGTGGCAAGTGAGAGACTTACAACCTTTGAGTACACTCATACACTGCATGCTTCGTTCCTCCCCAGGATTCACGTCAGTGGAAATGGTCCGGTTGTTTCAGCAAGAGCTCAGTTTCTAAAATTTCCCTAAAGGTGTTATTTGACGTTAAGAGTGCGGAGCATTGAACAGCGCACTTTTTTTTGAGAAGTACAAAGCACAGAAGTACACAACCATAGTAACCGGAAAGGGAAGTGCACAACAGCGCTTGTGTTGTTTACTTCTCTGTATTGTACTAATAAAAAAATGTGCCCTGCTTAATCTTCAGTATCTAGTCATCAACTATAGCCCAACATGGTACTAGAGAGAGAGAGAGAGAAACATCTTTAATGAACAAGTGAGGTCAGCCAGGCGGGGCGCCCGACTTGCCACACCAAATGGGGGTGAAGGTGTGATGAAGATTAATGAAAACTCTCACTTACACATCAATACTCAAACACACAGACGCACACAAAAAGCACACACACAATCAAGCGATATAGTCATTTGTCTGAGAGTTCATAGCTCACTGACAAGTCCAGTGCTCCGGAGGAACGTTAGGAGGACTGTAGTTGCGCGACTTGCCATGCCGGTTGTAAGCCAGGGCCCAAGGAGGTGACTCGAAGAGATCTGGGCGGACGCGGGCAGGCCCAGAGAAAGCTTTGCCGTGGTACGCTGAAGTTCGTAGAGAGGACATGCGCAGAGAACGTGTTTCAGGTCCTCGCGAACTGTACAGGTAGGGCACAGAGGTGAGGAAACTCGACGTAGTTTAAAAAGGAAATGCTTAGTGTAAGCCACATTCAGTCGTATTCGATGCAGGACAGCTTCATCTCGCTTACATTTCCTCACAGCCATGTCTGGCGACTAGGCAAGAAAATCAAACATAACCGCTATTATATAAGGTTGGAAATGCTGGCTTCGCGCTTGTACACGTCTACATTTTAACTATAGCTACGATTTCTGTGGATTCGCACTAACGATGTTTATGATGTTGCTGAATCCCTTTATAAAGATGAAATGTAACATATGATGCCCGTGGAAACGATTATTTTTCCGCAACCTTTATTGTTTGTGGCAGCGACACATTTATGTAATGCTACCTGTTACACGCTGGTTCTCTTGTAGCGTATTATTACATAGATGTGAGTATTCCGAATTTACATGGATAGCGTGTTTTGAACGTTAAAAACGAAAAAAAGAAAACGGGAATCGGATGTTGGGGAAAACCTCTGAGGATAACAACGGAGCAAGTGAAATATGGATGTTCTGAAGAAAAAGTACAGGGAAAAGTACGGTTGAAACTATCGACAAATTATCGAAAAGCTCGCAAAGCACTGCCAATGACACAAAAATTAAAGCGGCTTGGGGGCTGTGATGCCGTGACGGGAAACCACTATAAGGCAAAGTGGGCCACATTATGGTTTTGCTGGGTAGTCAGCGATGCCAAGTCGCATGGTGTGCAGAATCTATCTCCATAGTTACGTCTGCGCAGGAGGCCTTTCGCAACCGTGATGTGCCGAGGCAACGCCATGTTTTATCTCCCCGTAAAGAATGCCGCGCGCATTAATAAGTAATACACTCAGTTGTACAAGGTGGAACTTTGTACGTTGTTCGCACATTGTACAAATTTTGTACCTTATTTGAGATCAGCAGTACCGACTACACGGCTGTCCTATCTACGTGTCCTTGAATTTTAGCGTGGACTTCTATGCTTGCGGTTCAGTTTCCTCAAGCATATCCAGCTTACGAATTCCAATGTAGCGACTTCAAGCACAGTAATGGCTGAATTGACGTATGCACGGATGAACGCATCGTCTGCGGGTATTGATGTTCCTAGAAATGGGACAGAGATCACGAGCTCGTCGTAGCCTAACAGAAGGAACGACATCCGTTTGGCCAATGCCCAAAGAAGAATCTTGTATAGTCATTCCTAAGTACAGTCAATGGGTTGTTTTCGATGATACTTTCAACACACACACACACACACACACACACACACACACACACACACACACACACACACACACACACACACACACACACACACACACACACACACACACACACACACAAAAAAAAACAAATTTTGTCCTAACTGCCAGGAAGTGCTCTCCATTCAAAGGTCTTGAGAGATTAGACGACATCATAAATCTTCCAAGCATGAAATGTGTTTGCTCGTTTGTGGCTCAAGGTTTGCCTCATAGTGCGTAGAAGCTGCCCTCGACACTGTTGGGGCATAACGCCCAACTGCAGCGGTTAAGAAAATTTAGCGAGAGTGCTTAGGTTCAATAGATTCCATCTCGCTACATCCGCCGACGGGCTGAATGCAGGTCGTTCTAATGTTGGCGGCTTACGGAATATTGGTTTTCGGCATACGCCTCCACGTGGCGCGTGGGGCGAACACATTGCCCCACCACAAGCAGCTCTTTACTAACGCCTCGTGCATCATGGAACGCCCATATCAGGCCAGAATACGTCATTATTTCCAACCTTTACGTTACTCAATGCACGGTAATATAACCAGAGCCATTATCTTGCAGCTGTGTGCTGCTTATTGACTTACTTATGGTTTCAGATTAGTGATGAAAGTGGTCTTCCGTAGTCACCTCAGGGCTGGTTACGTCCGCTTATTCGCAACGCAGTGTCTGGAGTGCCGTCGGCGGCGTTCGTGTTTTCAAGGTTCAGACGACTCTGGTCAGTACGTGCCCTGACACTGTTCAGTGAGTGAGTGTAGAGGTAGTAAGGTACTTATGCCTTCAGAATGATTACGACAGCGGTATTTAAGTGTCGAGTCAGGAGTGTTTACGATTACATATTCGAAGCGCGAACGGTCTAGAATAGCAAGTGACAGTGCTCGTGTTTTCAAGGTTGAGTATGCAGTGTTCTATGTGTGGGCTGACATTATTTTGTGGGCGTGCTTAGACGGTGTATTAATTTTCTTTGCCTTCAAATAACGACGAAAGTGGGTTCTGGCTGTGGTGCCTGAAATCGGTGAGGCGTATACGTATTCCAAAAGTAGTGTAGAGTGACAACTTACAGCACTTGTATTTTCAAGACTAAGCTGACACTGTTCGGTATGTGAGGTTACATTGTGCTGTATTTGAACAGGCACATACTGTTGAGTATGGTGTAGATAATAAGAAAGCGGAAGTAAAGATGGGGCAGGGGAACCCTTCGCTTTTGGATGCGCTGAGGGCATGTTTGATTACGGTTGAAATGGAGCGCTTTTAGGTGCGGAGTGCTTTATAGGACCGCACAATGTCCGCCCGCGTCCGTGCGCATAGCATTTACAATTGCAAAAAAATCACACAGGTACCGGGAGGATACGAGCCTGTGTCGGGTAGACCAGGCAGAGTTAGTGTCAGTCGTCTTACCGATTGGGCTACGACCGTGAGTTAGTACCCGAGAATAAAACGGCTTACTTCGTCGCCTGTAACGGTGCGGAGTACCTTAGGACCTCCCAATGTGCGTCCGCGTCCATCCGTGCGCACACCAACATCAAGCGAAAATCAAGCGAATTTCGATTTGAGCCGTGAGTTTCAGTTTCATTTAGGGAATATAGTCAAGGTGCAACTCACGGCCCAAATGGAATGACGGTCGGGGCGCAAATCGGATATCACTCGGGGCGCAACCTGGATGCCATTTCGAGTCCCCGTACTCCGCACTATCGCCATCATCCACGGAGTGGAGATGCTGCCAGTTTTTTCTTTTGTCGTTTATTTCCCCCATCACATCACAATAATGTTTTTGTTCATGATATCTTTTTAGTTTTTGGGGCTTTGTGTGATTGTTTTTGCTTCTTTCGTTAGGTTATGGAAAGTGAAGAGGCGCAACTAGAGCCCAGTCCAAGAAAATGCAATGGAATGACTTTTGAACAGAGTGGTGCCGGAGGGCGGTGCAGGCACGGCGTATGCAGTTATGAAACCGGTTGAAGAACAGGCTTAAGGTAGCTCATTTGCGGGGAAAATTGAGGTGAATGAGTTCATCCCGGTTCGGACTAACCACGCACGGGCACACGCATACGCGCGCACACACACAGCCATCGCAGCAGTTAGATTGGTAAAACGTAAAGACGCCAGAGATTTAAAAAAAAAAAAAAACTACGCATTACAAAATAATTTGATAAGCCGGCGTGGAAAACGTAGCGTGTCCTAGATTGAGACCAGAATTCGCGCAAGTGGAAATGAAAGGCGAGCCTTCGTTACTAAGCAAGAGAATTTTGTAATTAGGGATTACAACCGACAGCGCACAGCCGATCTGCCACAGGCCAAGGAGGTTCGGTGTACCGCATCAGTCCGCTTTGACGCTATCGTCCAAGGCCAGAGTCGCTGTATTTGTGACGGCGTTCTGAGGGAGTCACAATAAAGCTCCAGACGGGACCAGTTTGTCCGCAACACGTGTGCGCATGTGTGCGTTGCGTGTGAGTACCGCGTCATTTATGCTGCCCTGTCCTCTGTAATCCCTTCAGACCTAGTAGAATTTTAAAAGGTATACAGTACAAGATAGTCTTCAACCACGGTCGTTTGGCGACATCTGAAAACACCGCAATCTACATAAATGGGGTGATGTAACTAATACTCAGTTCAGCAGTGATTACCTGCGCGTCTAAGTCGTTCCGTTTCCATACACATTAAAAAGGCAGTGAAGGCAATGTTGTTGTTTTACTTGAAACTTTGATAAATCGTTCAACTTCATTCCGGTCCTCAACGGCGCTGTTTTGACCTAAAAAAAGACGCCAACATGTTGACAAAGTATGAAATTTTCGTATTCGAAATGTTAGCAGTGTTAACAGTGGTGAGATAGAAAAACTAGTGTCATATTTCCCTGTCAGAAATGTTAACAGAGCTATCATTCGTGAGATAAAAAACCAGAGTATTGATGAATGGATTGATTAATTTATTGATTCATTGATTTATTTATTGATCTTTTGATTTTTTGATTGATTGAATGATTACAAGGTTTAACATGATGACGCTGCAGAAGTGATGAGGCGCGCCGTAGTGGTGGGCTCCGGATTCATTTTGACCATCGGGGGATCTTTAACGTGCGCCGCAATTTCGAACACGCTAGTGTGTTTGCTTTGCGCCTCCATCAGAAAAGCGGCCGCCGCCGCCGGGAATCTAACCCATGTCCTTGGGCTCCGCAGCACAACGCCATAGCCACTGAGTCACCGCAGCAGGCTCAGAATATTGATTCATGTTAACATTTAAGCACCGGTGCCATCAAACGGGGCCAGAAGCGCCACTGCAGTCGTATACAATCAGGTTTGTTGGGGGGGGGGGGGGGGGGGCAGCATTTGTCGGCTTCCGCCAATTGCACAAACCAGTCCACGTGACTTTGTCACCCTTTCGTGTGTTTTTCTGCTAATGTAGCTCAATCGCTTTTGGTTTGAATTAAATTGGCATGGCCGTTACAATGGTGTCACAATCTCCCGAATGAACCAAACGTGCATTTTGTCTTCATGGTCTCTTCAAAAAGAAAGAAAGAAAGAATTAAAAGAAAAAAGAAAGAAAGAAAGAAAGAAAGAAAGAAAGAAAGAAAGAAAGAAAGAAAGAAAGAAAGAGGTCGATGCAGTAATTTATTTATGAAGGCAGGAGAATATACCATTTACACCACCACGTTCAGAGCGCGTTAGAATAAATGAATGCGTCAAAACGCATGTCTGGCTTCGGCATATTACACATAAAAAGAAAAAAAAAACATTTAAGATTATCTTGCCTGTTTAGAAGTTTTTGAGAGAAACATAGAATCTCAGGTAACCGATACACCCACCCAACGCACGCATTCATTTTTGAAAGGCTTTTCACTAAGAGGAGCGTGCCGTGCCCCATCGTGAATGCGATCCCACTGTCTCTACCACCTCGCCGGTTGTTATCTCCTTTGACTGCCACACAGCAAGCACTCCGAAACTTCGCTCACCATGCGATAAACCAATTTAGTCACAACCAGATTGGCTTCTTGATGTTAGCTCCATATCCTATCGAAAATATCAATTTGGTATGATTTACTGTTCCCGCTGGCATCGGCGGCAGTGCTCTGGCAAACACGGTAACACCTGTACACCTTACCCGGGTCCGCCTATGTCCCGGTCCATCCTGTACCAGGTGCCGACCGTTGGCACCCAGCACTGCATTTTCCGCTGCTTTCACTTACACGTCCAGAGTCATGAACGGACACGGATATTACCCGGCAGAAATCAGCCGGAAACATCACTATTACTGTCTTCTTTGACATCAAAGCGGCATTCGACAGCGTCACGCACGAAGCCATCCGAAGAGAGATGGCATGCATAGGGCTTCGAGGACGCATGTTCCAGTGGCTATGTGACTACTTGCAAGACCGGTACGTCTACATGGCCACCAGTGCTGGCGAAACGGCCAAACATCCCGTCACGCAAGGAGTTCCTCAAGGCGGCGTCTTGAGCCCGACGCTTTTTAGCATGTGTCTCATACGCCTCCCAACAGTCCTGCCCAAAGGTGTCAACATTTCACTTTACGCAGACGACATCTGTATCTGGGCTTCAGGCAGGAACCGTCGAAACATTTGCGCCACACTTCAGAAGGCAATTCTGAAGATGAGAAAATATCTCAGATGCTGCGGTCTCATATTTTCCCCGGAGAAGTGTGCTGCGATAGCATTCAAGCGGCGCGATGTTTCACGTTATACGCTCACCGTAGAGGGTACGCCAATACCATATGTCAAGTCGTGCAAGTTTCTCGGTGTCACGTTTGACCGCTCAATGTCATGGGCCCCACATATTCGGCGACTGAAGGAGCGGCTTCTGTGCTTTGTGCGCATTCTGCGTATGCTCGGTGGGAGTTCGTGGGGCTGCCCTGTATCCTCACTCTTTTGCCTACATAAAGCCCTTTTTGTCGGCCTCTTGCGCTACAGCCTGCCGACCCTACATCAGCTATCGCCTACAAGCCTGAAGGTAATAGACTCAGTGCTGGCAAAAGCTATGCGCACCTGCCTGGGTCTACCTAAATGCACATCGACGGTTGGAACTCTTTGAGAAGCTCAGTGCTTTTCCGCCACAGTGCTACAACGCCAAGAGGTGCTTCGAACGTCTTTGCGCCATTTGACTCGGTGTCATACGCATCCATTGGCAGACCTCTCCACACAGTATGCAAGACACTTGCTTCCGGCGAGTTTTCAACAGCCTCAAAAGTCGATAGTAGCCCCGTGGGTACTGGCGCCATGGAAAATTTGCACGACGATACCTGGAATTAGCAAAAAGTCTGCCATGCCTGCGGCCGCGCTCAAGTTCTTCACACTCGAGTATATTTCCAGCACTTACAAAGGCTACACACATGTTTATGCGGATGGCTCGGTTCGCCCGGGCTCATCCGCCATCGGCGTGTGGATCCCATCAGTCCGGTGCACTATCGAAAGAAAACTTAGCCATGAAACATCCTCGACTGCTACCGAGCTGGCAGCTGTGAGGGCTGCACTTCATTACATCAGCGGCCATCATGCCCAGCAATGGCTAATATTCCTCGACTCGCGCAGTGCCTTACAAGCGCTCCGAAAGCTTAACAACAACCGCAATCAGCTTGTATGTGAAATTGCCGAAATTCACACAATGGCAGTGCGCGAAGGCCATGCAATCATTCTTCAGTGGGTACCTGGTCACTCGGACATACAAGGCAATATTAGATCCGACGCAGCCGCCAGCGCAGGCCACTTGCTGAGCAACACAACCCAGCTTCCTTTCTCCCGAGAGGACAGCAACGCCCTTATCCTCGCAAGTGGATGGGCTGCACATCGGAGTGGCAGGACCCTCACCGCAGGTATCTACCACTGCACGCTATTGACCCGCATTGTGACTTCCGTTTTCCACGCGGCCTCAACAAGCGGTGTGAAGGAGTTCTGCACCGACTGCGCCTGAATGTGGCGTTTACTCGGAGTTTTAAGTTTAAGATTGGTTGGGAAGATTCCCCCCTGTGCCGGACTTGTGGTGTGCGCGAGACTGTAAATCACTTGCTCTGCGTCTGCCCTCGATACGCTGCTGCGCGAAAAACTGCAGCGAGCTCCCTCTCTCGTGTACGTCATGGAGGCAGCCTCAAACTTTTTCATTTTCTTGGGCCCTGGGCCAATAGTGCTGACAGTACCTTAGGTACAAAAGTTCTGCTCCAGTTCCTACGAGAGACTGAACTGGACAAATCTCTCTAGATCAGAGACAGAGCCAGTGTGTCCCGATATCTTCTCTTTCGCACTGTGGCATTCATCTATTTCTTTTTCTTGGGTTGGTGTTGTTACTTTTTTTCCCGCCGTTTACTTTTCATTTTGATTGAGCGTTTCCATTAACGATTTTCTTTCCAATTGTATTTTTTTTGTCCGGACTCTGTTGGCAGCAATCTCTTGTTTTTCTTGTCCTTTTTTTCATTTTTTTTAACGCTTCATGTTTGTCTTCTTCCTACTGTAACCCTGATGTCTGATATGCACCACTCATCAACGTAGTCACCCCCCATCTGGTGTAGCAAGCCTTGTCCCTAGCAGGGCTGACCTCACCAGTTCACATTAAAGAGCATTCTCTCTCTCTCTCTCTCACGGTACTCAGTCCCCATTCCACTCATGAGGCATCCAGCCTCGTTCGGCAAGCTCTAACACCCTCAATCCCCTCCTATCACACCTTTCACTGCGTTTATAGGTGCCTTGGCCACTCTTCCTGTCCAAACTGTTCCTCCTACCCATCCATCCCTCATTCTTATTGAGAATACACCCACCATCTCTTTACAAATCCCTCGCTTGTACCACATGCTGGGAGCTCTGGCTGACCCCCCAGCCGGAAGGGAACCAACACGCTGGCGAGGAAGGTCTGTGCGAACATGTGTACCGGATCAGCGTCAACACACTTGAACACTACGCAAACCCGGCGGACTGAAGGTTATTACTCGAAGTACCTGAACGTAGATTCTTTATATAACAAGGTTTGTTCTCTCTCTCTCTCTCGCTCATTAAGCGGAGGCGCGTATGCCAGGAGGGACCCTGAATCAGCCGGATGACACAACCATCCCTCTTTGAAGGGCAGGGATTGAGAAGGAGGAGGGAAGAGGAGGGCAGGACATGACACTTCTTCCGCTCAAGCGGGATGGCGGAGTGTCATCCCACTCTAGCGCCTACTCGTCCTCCACTGTCTGTCACGATAAGCTGGAGAACGGTGTTAATGTCAGGTTCGTGATAAGCGAGGCATGGCGTTCTCGATGTGTAGTGGCCCACGTGCGTACGCAAGGAGTAATTTTTGACCTTAGGCAAACTCAAATCTGACTCTACGATAAAAAAAGAAAACATCCGTGCTTAAAAATACAACAACATCGGACCCACGTTCTTTAATTGCACGCGGCAGAAGATTTCAAATTCTTTCTTCAAAAGGGGCACCGTTCCGTACGTCTACGTGCACGCCGGTACATACGGTACGGTTCTCAGCTTTCACTCGCGGGGTCGCGGGGTACAACATAAGAGCGGGAAACAAGACCGCCACCGCTAATACGACTCCCGAGGCCTTGGCGCTGCTTCCGTGCCCCGCACGTTTCCATTCTCGCTCCAGTTATCGCAGCCTTGGTGTTTAGTCCACATTTTATTGGTATCGGATACCTTCGTACGCGACCAGGAAATAGGGCGAACCTCCCCTTCCTTTCTTGACAAGGAACCGTCGCTGCCTGCTCTCTGCTTCGGCGGTGAATCTTGTTGCAGGCGACGTGCGGTTCCCTCTCCCTCAAAATAGCGAACATGCTCCCCGCGCTCTCCTCTGTGTCAGGAACGAGTTCGCCGTACCCTCACACTGCTCTGGATGCAGTGACCCCGCCGTCCGGCTCGGAGTCACCGGGCGCCTTCTTCACGAAAACACTTGAGATTATTATGAATGGCGCAACGCACGCCGGTGCATACGGAAGTGTATACATCCGCCCCCTCGCAGCTCGGCAGGGAGTCGTGTGCATGGAATTCAAGTCCAATTTACAATCGCTGTAATGAGGCGCCGGCCGGCGTGCGCTCTTCCTCGTACACCGGGCTGCTGCTTCTTCCTTTGTGAGGATTGCATAGGCGGACGGTGATCTCAAATGAGAGTAACGGACGGAGCACGAGGGAAGGGTAGAACGCGAGCATTTAACCCCGCAAAGTTAATGGGGGATTGTTCGTACCGTTAGGCCGGTGGCTGGGCAGCAGACGCGAGGTGAGGACGTCGGGATGACAGTTCGAAATTAACGGTCGGTAGGCCTAATGTTAGACATTCATTCAGTAGCCTATTTAAGTTCACTCAAAGACGAAGACGTAAATATGCTGTTGCTGTTGCTGATGGTGATGCTTGGTGTACTTTTTGCGGTGGCGAGATTCCCTTCTCTTGTGGGTACAAGCCCAAACTGCCTGTACGCACCGAGCGCCACCTGCGTTTTATCTTGGAGTGCTCCTATTGTTTTGAGAGAGTGCTACAAAAGCCCCACTATTCAGAGCCCCACTATGCTGAAAAAAAAAAAAAGATTTTTCTATTGATTTGACAGTTATATCAGAGTGGAAAACCAGGCCCGGTACGGTACCGTGTAGGCGACCGGCGCCACTGCGCGTCCGCAGAGGTGGCAAAACTACCTGAGCGCGTGTGCTGGTCTACCGGGTACCGTACCGGGACCGGTTCTCCACTCTGATTTAACTCTATATTGTCACGGTATACGGCTCCTGTGTGTAGAGGACAATTATGGTGTTCCTTATGATTTGTTGATGCTTTTGGCCTTGCACGGGATATGGAGGTCTCGCGTGGCTTTCCTCAACAGGTTGATGCTAGGCCGGCGGTGCAGTGCTTCTGCGAAAACGTCAGAAGAATCGTAGAAGAGTAGAAGGCCGAGCCGTGCGTACCGGACTGGGTTCCGGAGGAGGAAGAAGTATTGAAAATGCCGCGCTTTTAATTATGCTTCGCTATAACAACCGTAGCGATAGCGGTTTTACTCCTTTCCGTGCGTTTTTGTTGATGTCCAAACCCGGCACTAAAAAAAAAAAAGCCTCAGTAGACTAATGTATACGACCACTGGTTTCGACGAGAACAACCTCGTTCAACACCCAGAAGTACAGAAATTTGGAGCACCGTGTTTTTTCTCTAAAATGTTCTCTTGCGTCTATACGCCTCAGTTTAGTCGCAAATAAGGATGTTCCCGCATATTTTAGTCCGGTTTAGGGGTCGGCCCGGCATACGAGCACGTTTAATTAACGTCCTGCATCGCGCCGGAAGTGTCTGGCGTGTACCTATCACGGAATGGAATATCGCTTCCTGTTGAAGTAGCTGCCGAAGTGTTGACTGAGCTGTCTTGCACGAGGTTTCGAGTTGAAGACGAAGACGTGACAGTTGCACTTCCGGTATATACCGAGGGAATACGAAGTAAGTCTGTGTGCTGCCGTTTGTGAGGACTTCCGCTGTCTAATTTAAGGTGGACCTCTGCACACATCCGCGGAACCTCAATGACTGCACGAATAGCTTCGAAGCGCGAAAGGCCGCAATTGTAATCTGATAGATATGCCAACAGCACACTTATGAATTATGGGCCCCTTAAGACGCGTGTGCTCTAGTTTAATTCTGTCTCAGGATCGGGTCATGGTTCTCACTTCAAGAGGTCAGCGCTTGAAGGGAAGAAAACTGATTGCAGCGCTAATTCTAATTCCAAGACATACGGAAGACCACACAACGTGAAGACAGACGGTATGTGTATACATCCGCTGGAGTAAGTGCGCGAGTGCGTATGTATAAATGTAAATCGCTTGGCAGCCGAATTATGAATCCTGATAAGGTGACCCATCAAGTTACCAGCGAAATGCCTAAAGCAACTAATCGCTATTGCGCCTTACAAGTATTACGGAACAAGGGTCGCCCTTTCGTGCACACTGCCCGTCCGCGTATTTCGAAACGCTTTGCTGCACAGCGCGCCCCACGTGACAAGTGTGATGTCACGTCGCGCGGTGCAGAACGTTAATTAAACGCTGTCATAGGCTGCACCCCGAACGTGAAGCGACTTAAATGGTACCAAATCACCATTAAATAAGGGAAGCTACGCGTACCATTTTATTTTAGAAAATGTTTTTGCAATTTAAAAAAAAAAAAAAAACGAATGCACATACCACTGGGGCTACAACCCAGGACGCCAGTGCCAGTACTCAAAACTCTACCTCAAGGCCACGGAGACTTTTTATTGCCTGTTTAGACGTGTACAAACGCAACATACACATGCAGTTGCGAAAATGTGCCAGCCGGAACTCGGCTTAAAGTTGGCAATATAAAATCACTTCATAGTAACAAAAGCCTGACCTAGTTGGTTGAACATACTGAATAATTTGAGGCGCTAAACAACGGGGACCGGGAGAAACATGTAGGCACAGACAAGGCGCCACTTCAAAACTAAACTTTATTAGTAAAAAAAAAAAACCCTAGGTTAAATACATTGTTTTGACGTCATGAAAACGTCACACCAGCAACGTGTGCAAACCTACACGTGTACATCTAAGAACTCGAGTTCTTTGAAGGATAATGCAACCGACGGTGTTGTATTATTGTAAGGAGCTGCAGACAACGCGGGGGACGAGACCGAGGAGGCGTCGGCGCCACACGCAGACGAAGATCACACAGGCTTGCCTGCCTCCAGCGGGTCACGTAAAGCGCCTGGGCCCCGTCACTCGACACCTCGTGCGATCGCCGCAGACGCTCTTCGGGGCGGCCACCGGAATTCGGGGAGACCCCTCCGAGGGACGTCTGTTTCCCCGAGGACGCCGGCGCACGAGAGTTATGTCTGGGTTTGTGTGTGTGTGTGTGTGTGTGTGTGTTGTGCGCGCAGTGAGTGAACGCTGTGAAATGAAGACGACTCTCCCACGCCGCCCGCTCCGAGGAGAACTCTTGCGTGGCGGTGGATGCCTGCAGCCACCCTCCCCATTCTTTTCTATATGTACACTTCTTTTCCTTCTCTCTCGATTCTGCCAATAAAGTCAGTCTGGAAACGGAACCCAACGAGGAAGCATCTTCTGTTTTTAGGCTCCTGCGCGCGTGGCTTCGCCACCCCGTAACGATACGTGCAGAAGAGCGGTAACTTGTTTCGTATAGATTATGCTGCTAAGCAAGTTATCTGCAAGCTAAGAAGAGAGAAGAAAAACTACAACAATATTTTCTGGTGCCGAAACCCGGGAGGAGGGACTTCAAAAAAGATGGACGTCAGCCGCCTCAAACGCAAGCGGACCGTGGTGCGATCGTCGACTACAAAGCTGATCAACGACATCACCGACAAGAGGGACTCCGCATCAATCGGTGAGCTGGAATCCAATTTGGACCTTCTCTCTCTTAAAGAAAGATCTCTGAAAGAACTGGATGAAGAAATCCATACAGTCATTGAAGTGGAAGAGCTAGAAGACGATGTAGCAAGCGCTGAATCCTACGCTGAGAAAATCATCGTAGCCAAAAGCGAAGTCAGAAGCTGGATAAAAGATCTGAAGTCCGGCAATGAAAAGGCAGCAGCTACTGCAGCAACGCGGCAGACAGATCCCAGGCAGCAGGCAGAAACGAGCATGACTCCGGTTCCCCCTGTGCAAGTCGTGAGGCTTCCAAAGTTGGAAATTTCTAAATTTGGAGGAGAACTGAGAAAGTGGCAAGGATTTTGGAGCCAATTCAACTCTACTATCCACAGCAACCCCACTTTGTCAAAAATTGACAAGTTTAAATATCTGAACAGCTACATGACAGCGAAGGCAGCGGCGGCCATAGCAGGGCTTGACCTATCAGAGGCAAATTATGACGTAGCCCTTACCATCCTTCAAGAAAGATTCGGCCGAAAGGAAATGATAATCGAGGAGCACATGTCGCGCTTGCTTCATGTGAAGCCGGTTCAGGATGTACGAAACCTCGACAAACTGCGTGGGCTCGTCGACGAAGTGCAGACGGAAGTCAGAAGTTTAGCCGCATTGGGAGTGAGTGCTAGCGCATACGGCGTGCTATTGCTGACCGTACTCAAGAAGGCTGTGCCAGCTGATCTTTGCCTCGAATATTACCGAAGGCACGATGAAACTAAAGAGGGCAGCGAGGTAGAAACATTTTTGCTTTTCCTAAGAAAAGAGGTAGAAACGCGCGAAAAGATACAAGCAGCTGACTCCAGACACCGCGAGCCTACCGCTGCTCCCAACCGACACAAGAGTGGTTTCAAAGGATCGCATGCGGCTTCTGCTGCTTTGCTGAACGCCGTAACGGACAAAGACAGCATAGGATGCGTGTTCTGCCACTCTTCCAATCACGACGCTGGGAGCTGTGATTCTCGGATGTCAGTTTCGGAAAAGCGGAAACTTCTAAAGCGCGACAACCGTTGCTTTCGCTGCACAAGAAAAGGACATAGGTCTAAAGAATGCCGAACAGCCAGATGGTTGAAGTGCGCAAGTTGCGGGGGGAAACATCTCACCACGTTGTGTGATCCCAACATGTCGGGCGCTGACAACACGGCCAAAGAGAATGCAACCGTAACAACAGTGACAGAGCCAAAGACAGTGTTGCAGTCGTCACTGGATGCTCGTAATCACGGGTCACAGGTGTTTCTTCAGACAGCAAAGGCTTGGGCTGAGGGCCAACAAAAGCGTACACTGGTGAGACTTCTCCTTGATGGAGGTAGCCAACGTACATTCATACGAAGCGACCTGTCCAAGAATCTGCAGTTGAAGGTCCTAGGCGAAGAGGAGCTGAACATTTTTACGTTCGGAGGCGCGGAAGCTGCGAGGCATACCAAGTCACGTCGAGTCGAGCTCTGGCTCCGAAGCCAGCATGACAGAACAGAGGTGCGGGTTGAAGCTCTCGAGGTGCCCTGCATATGTGCAGATCTTATGCCTGTTCCATCGGACGCAGACGTTTTGCGAATGCTAGAGGAAGGAATGAAAGTCGCAGACGTTTCACACGGTGATCACAGTGACGAGGGGATCGGTCTCTTGATTGGGGCTGATTTCTACTGGGCAGTGGTCACGGGATCGGTCAGGCGACTGGCTCCTAAGCTCATGGCAGTGGACACTGCTTTTGGGTGGACTCTGCAAGGCGAGGTTGGCACGACCCGATCTACGGCAATTTGTTCCACTGCGATAAGTGTGATGAGAGCGAGCGTGAGTGAAGAAACAGACAAAGATATAGCTTCACAACTCCGCTCTTTCTGGGAGCTTGAGCACCTTGGTATCAACGAAACCGAACGAGTTTGTCCCGAAGATGCCGTTCTTCAGCATCATAAAGAAACGGTCCGGTTTGAAGACGGTCGCTACAAGGTATCGTTCCCGTGGAAGCCAACAGCAACGGAATTGAGCGACAACCAAGAATGTGCTGCCAGGCGTCTAAAGTCTCTAACAACACGCCTAAGCAAGAGCGAGCACCTAATGCAAGAATACGATACTTCCATCCGTGACTACATTAAGAAGGGCTTCGCGGAGGAGGTGGAAGAAAACAAAGGCAGTACAAGCCCGGTGTACTATATGCCACACCAAGCTGTTGTACGTCATGACAGCCAAACAACTAAGCTAAGGGTTGTTTTCGATGCCTCGTCAAGCACCAACAATCGCCCCTCTCTGAACGACGTTTTGGAGAGTGGGCCAAATTTGAATCCTGAGCTCATTGACGTACTGACCAGATTCCGCACCCATAACATCGCTATTGTTGCGGACATCGAGAAGGCTTTCTTGCAGATATCTTTGGCCAAGACGGATAGGAGCGCGGTGCGTTTCCTGTGGTACGAAGGAACGCCAAAGATCGGGGAAGAACTTCCTCCAGTCGTGACCTACCAAATGACAAGAGTGCCCTTTGGCGTAACTTCAAGCCCATTTCTTTTGGCAGCGACGTTGCACCATCACCTAAGAAACCTGCCTGAGCAGTACGACGGAACGGCGGATATCCTACGCCGTCACCTTTACGTTGATGACCTCGTGACTGGAGTGGACAGCCGAGAACAAGCGACGAAGCTGTGCCAGGAGGCAACTACTATTATGGGACAAGCAGGAATGAAACTGCACAAGTGGATGTCCAACGATGCCGAGCTGCTAAACTCATTGGAACAGGGTGCTGTTCAGCAGCAATACAATGACTTCGGACATGCTGCGGCCGCAAAGGTGTTGGGAGTGGGCTGGAACCCCCAAAGCGACGTGTTCGAATACAGGTTGACCGCCCTCATCGATTTTCTCTCCGCCAGAGTGGACAATAAGAGATTTGTGCTCCAAGTGTCAGCGAGAATTTTCGATCCATTTGGATTCCTGTCCCCCACCACAGTGAATGTTAAGATGATGTTTCAAAGACTGTGGGAGCTGGGAGTAAAATGGGATGAACTTTTGCCAAGTAGTTTGCAAACCGAGTGGGATCAGTGGTGCAGCGAGCTTCCGCTCATTCAACAGATTACAGTGCCACGCATGATCGCCGCGGATTTCGGGGACGATCAAACAAAGAAAGTGCTGCACGTTTTCTGTGATGCAAGCCCCAAGGCCTACGGCGCCGTTGCATACATCGTAACTACATCAGCGTCGGGAGAGGTAGGCGTCAGCTTGATAATGGCTAGAACCCGAGTGGCACCTCTGAAACGACTCTCTTTGCCCCGACTCGAGTTAATGGGAGCCCTAATAGGCGCGCGGCTGTGCCAATGCCTCGTAAAGACGCTGCGAATGGAGCACGCTCGGGTACGACTCTGGACGGACTCTACAGTGGCCATGTACTGGATCAAGGGTTCCGCCAGCCGATGGAAACCATTCGTGGCTAACCGAGTTACAGAGTTGCAAACACTGACCAACCCTGAAGATTGGGGGCATTGCCCTGGAGCGGACAACCCTGCGGATCTCTTAACACGCGGCATACTGCCCTCGGCATTGGTGCAGAGCGCACTATGGTGGAGAGGGCCCCAGTGGCTACTGAATGATGAGTCAGGCTGGCCGATGCTGGGTAATCAGGCGTCACAACAAGCGGATTCCTACAAAGAGGAAATGAGAGTGGCTGCAATGCCAGTGATGTCTCCATCGCAAGACCCGATCCTGAATCTCAAGGATCATAGTTCGTTCAACAGGATACTTAGAGTGACTGCTTGGGTCCTCCGTTTTGTGGACAACTGCCGGAAGAAAGATGAAAAAAGGAAGGGGTCACTCACAGCTGAAGAAATAATCACCTCTGAAAAGTACTGGTTGGCGACCATCCAAAAAGAAGCCTTTGGCGACGACATCTCGAACCTGCTCACTCAAAGACCGCTTTCGAAGAAATCTCCTGTGTACCTATTTAACCCGTACATCGATGAAGACGGGCTCATGAGGGTAGGGGGGAGATTACACTTCAGCCAGAATAGCGAAAGTACGAAGCATCCAATAGTGCTCCCCGGCGACCACCCGTTCACTTCCCTGCTCATACAGAGAGAACACCTACGGCTGTTGCACTCCGGCGTGCGGGACACCCTCGCTCAATTGAGAGAGTCATACTGGATCCTCAGGGGGCGGCAGGTCGTGAAGAAAGTTGTAAATCAGTGCCTGAAGTGTCGGAAACAAAGTTGTCCCCCGGCGTCCGAGCAAGTGGCACCGCTTCCTGCCGATAGAGTAACACAGGGGAACCCGTTTGACGTCGTTGGAGTGGACTTCGCTGGCCCGCTGATGTGTCGGGAGAGCGGTGGGACGAAGAAATGTTACATCGCCCTCTTCACATGTGCCGTAACGCGTGCAGTGCACCTCGAGCTTGTCAGTGATCTTTCGGCTACCGCCTTTCTATTGGCCTTTAAGCGCTTCGTGGCACGTCGAGGAATGTGCACTACGGTCTACTCTGACAATGCGCTCACATTTAAAAGATCATCAAGAGACCTCAAGTTGATGTTCGACTCACTGCAGTCGGAAGAAACTCTATCTTACTTCGCTGATCACAGAATTAGGTGGAAATACATAGTTGAAAGGGCCGCTTGGTGGGGTGGATTTTGGGAGCGCCTGGTGAGATCGGTAAAGGTGTCGCTGCGCAAGGTGCTGGGTCGGAGCAGCCTAAACTTCGAAGAGTTGACAACAATTCTCAACGAGGTGGAGGCAGTCATCAACTCGCGTCCATTGACGTTCGTTTATTCCGAAGCTGATGAGCCTGAACCGCTGTCGCCGGGTCACTTCCTCGTGGGGCGAAAACTCACTGCTCTGCCACCGCATCGTCTTCCGGCCGCAACATCTCCAGGTGGCCAGCAACTTGTTCGGCGCTGGAGATACCGCAGCACCATCGCGGACAACTTCTGGCGAAGGTGGCGCAAAGAGTACCTGTTGGAGCTGAGATCGGCACACCTAAGCAAGCCTACCGTGTCAAGTGGCCTACAAGCTGGTGACTTGGTGCTCTTAAAGGAAGATCACCTAAAAAGGCATCTATGGAAAACCGGTCGAATCACGGAAACCTTCAAGGGAAGAGATGGCCTCGTGCGATCTTGCAAGCTCAGGCTACCCGGGGGAGCAGAGGTCAGACGGCCCATACAGTTGCTGTATCCCTTGGAACCTTAAAAAAAAAAAGAAAAACCATGAGCGCAAGAAAACGCTCATCCGGGGGAGATTGTTGTATTATTGTAAGGAGCTGCAGACAACGCGGGGGACGAGACCGAGGAGGCGTCGGCGCCACACGCAGACGAAGATCACACAGGCTTGCCTGCCTCCAGCGGGTCACGTAAAGCGCCTGGGCCCCGTCACTCGACACCTCGTGCGATCGCCGCAGACGCTCTTCGGGGCGGCCACCGGAATTCGGGGAGACCCCTCCGAGGGACGTCTGTTTCCCCGAGGACGCCGGCGCACGAGAGTTATGTCTGGGTTTGTGTGTGTGTGTGTGTGTGTGTGTGTTGTGCGCGCAGTGAGTGAACGCTGTGAAATGAAGACGACTCTCCCACGCCGCCCGCTCCGAGGAGAACTCTTGCGTGGCGGTGGATGCCTGCAGCCACCCTCCCCATTCTTTTCTATATGTACACTTCTTTTCCTTCTCTCTCGATTCTGCCAATAAAGTCAGTCTGGAAACGGAACCCAACGAGGAAGCATCTTCTGTTTTTAGGCTCCTGCGCGCGTGGCTTCGCCACCCCGTAACGATACGTGCAGAAGAGCGGTAACTTGTTTCGTATAGATTATGCTGCTAAGCAAGTTATCTGCAAGCTAAGAAGAGAGAAGAAAAACTACAACAGACGGTGTACTGATGCACTTGTTTCCCGCCTGATGAATGAAGTACACTTCCACAATCTCTCTCTCTCTCTCTCTCTCTCTCTCTCTCTCTCTCTCTCTCTCTCTCTCATTTCATAGAAACGAGTTCATTTAATAATACCGCCCTATCGGGGGATGATTCTGAACACTGTAAGGTTCCCGAATTTCTCCCATAGCGGCGATGAAGTGCTTGCGGACCGGTCTGAAGGGCCAGGGCAAGAGATAATGCCGGTGAGATCATCTGTTACGACCTCCTTCTGCAAACTTCGCACTAGTACGCTTCCGGTAAGGGTATGGTTGCCAGAAAAATTGTTCTTTGTTCCCTGGGCAATTGACTGTACAGAATGTCAAAAACAACCTGGAAAAATAGAACACGTTTCTTGGACTCTTTGGACCCAATACTCTTTTGGGAGGTGCTGCGAGAATCCGGTATCAGGTATTTCTATCCTTTTGACATGTTCATGCTTTTGGGCCTTCGCAGCTTATCGAGGCGACAACGGCCGAACGTCGGGCTCTTTTCAGTAGTTGCACAATAGAATAGCGTGCGAAGTGACGTCATACAAGTCACGTGGGGGCGCTGTACAGCGAAGCGTTTAGAAACACGCCGCCCGTCCCATGGGGGGACAACGTATGTACAGGCCGAGCCGTCAATGCAAGAGGCAGGATTTTTCTCTCAGTTGGGTCGGCGCAACTCATGTCGCGGAGTGCTTATGGTTACGCACGACAGCTCTTGCCTCGCTTGTAGCGACATATTTCGCGGGAGCTGGTAAGCGCTTGGCTCCTCGTTTCGAAGCAAAGTGTGCGCAGAAGCTCGTGACCCCGGACGTAAAGCAGAAGTGACTCGGATGACTACACCCGCTGTTGGCTGCATGTTACGCGACACTCCGACGGCAGACAAAACTCTTAAAGGGGGCATGGAGACAAGATACAACTTTGTTTAGTTTAAAAGAACTAGTTTTTGGTGACTCAATCGGCTCCGTTCCAGCGGCGACAGTAGTTTTTGTAACCGTAAAGACAAAAACGCAAGAAGTGTTGAAGAATTTTCAAATTTAGCGTCGAAGAGATGTAATGGACGGCTTGCACTCACGTCACCGTAGCTGCCATGTTTGTGACCCACAAGCACGGCCAAAGGCTGAACACTTATCTGGTGCTCTTGTCTTTCGGGGCACCGGAAAAAGGCTGGAAGGTGGTCACAAGAAAGGGTTGTGTGACATCATGAGCAAGACACGTCACATGGGCCAGCACTAAAAGGTTGGTTATCAGTGTGCTAACTGCATGTTAGCATTCAAGCGATACGATAAAACGGAACCAGAGGCCCAGCTACAGTCGCCCAGTCATGTTCCTTGGCCGTGACGTAGGTCGACGGCAGCCAATCGCACACGAGAGATTCACGTCATCGACAAATCGCCGGTAAGTGGCTATGAAGTCGCCGCTGCTTCGTATGTGTTTTTAATATCACCAAGATTTGTTGGAAGTTTGTGACAATATTGGTGTCATTGTTATTGGAACAAAGTAGTATTTTTAATAAACCAAAGTTGTATTTTCTCTTAATGGCCCCTTTATCGGTAAAATGAGATGGGCATGACGATGTCGGAGAGCCTCATGGAGTCTGAGAGCTTCCATCCGGGCTCCCAACGACGACCTTCTGGACGAGGCCTACCAGGCCACGTTCCCCTTCTATGGTTTTTCTGGTAGCCAGACAGTATGCAGTGTATACAGTGCTGTTTAATTTTCGTCTATAGAGAATTTCCATAAGAAGGCTAACGACGTCATGTACCCTCATAACGTTCTCTTTCCTTCATGCCTGAGGTCTTGGATGGACCACCCACAACATGACGTCTCTTGCCATTGCTTGCTTTGGATGCGGTATTCCTCTTTTCCCCGCTCTAGCGTTCGTTCTTCCTAGAGACCATTGGCAAACGTGGTATAGAGTTGCAGAGCGATTTCTGCGGTGTTCACAGAGAAGTTGTTAGTGCTAACTAATTGATCATGATTTTAAACGTCCCCAAGCTACACAGGCGATGAGGCGCACGTAGTGGAGCGCTACGGATTAATTTGGACCACCTGGGTGCTAGTGCTAACTAAACCGCAATCTTTAGTTTCCGACGTCACCCAAAATGAAAAAAAAAATTCAGGGTTCACTTCCCTTTCAAAAGAATTTGTGAGAAAGGATTTTTATGAGAAATGATTTGCTTACTGAAACACGCGGAAACGTACGGCGTACGCACACATTCTCCAATGTGGCGAAAGACCTAATCGCTTCGTTATGCATGTCAGTGTGTTTTATTTAATTTCAATGTGAAATTGCTCACTCTAGACTGTTATCTCAGTCGTGCTTACGCGGAAAAGCGACAGCAAGGGCTTTTGAACGGCGCGTTGAAAATAGCTCGTGCTCGTTAAGTCTGTTTGAAATGAATATGCACAATACATAGGGCGTTCTTCTTCTTCTGCGTATCCGAATGCCACACGCTTCCCTTTTAGTCCAAAACAACTTTCACCGTGTAATGCTGCGCTGGCTTTGTTGCGAGGGATGCGGTGACATAGTAAGCAGCGTAGTTCATTCGGCAGGTCATGCGGAATTCAAGACGACTCAGAACGTCGCTTTAACGCCCGAATGGTACGTTGCGTAGCTACGTGCAGTGTGTCGTGGTCAGATGCAGTTGAAGCATGACTATGAACCATCGGGAAGAGAGTGAGCTTCGCGTTGGACACTCCGTGGGAGGCGCCAGGAGAGATGATTGCAAGAAAGCAAGCAGGCACGCCGTCATAGTATGGCCGGAAAGGATGGGTCCATCGTGGCGCTTGGAGGCAGTACGCCGGATTCTCTGGCTATTTCGTGAAAGAGGGACGTAGGATCTTCCAAGAGCTTGTTCGTGGGTCCAAACTCCAGGACCTCGCCGCCACCCATGACCAGGATCCTGAAAGCGATGCACGGAAAACGACATTACGGGCTAAGGAATTGGTAAGCATATATGTACTACAACTAAGCACAACTCTTCTATGACATCGTCATTAGTTGAAATGGCATACGCATTTCCGGCACCTTTCTCTTGGTAGCTCGTTTTAATTCTTGAGACGTTTTGAACCCTTCCGTTTAACTGCTATCAGTAAGCGTTTACTGTGAGGAGAGAGGCACGCACAAACAGGCACAACGTGTAAAGTGCAATTAATTGTCAGTGTTACCTGGCAACCAACGGGCAGACCGAACAACCAAACGACCGAAGCCGTTTATAAAGGCTTCGAATTTAAATGTGGTCTCTTTATAGCCGCTGAAAGCAGTGCAATCAACAAGAGAGGACTTCGCCCCAAGAAACAGGATTCGTAAATCTGCGGCAAAGTCAACAAAAAATTACTTGGGGCTCTAAAGTCCGCTTGCGTGGCTTGAATGCGAACGCATAATGACCCTGTTGGCAGTACTCATGAAAGACTTGTGTAACGCTACATAGTGTCTGCACAAGTTAGGAGATAACGACCCCCTTTGTGTAGCACCAAGTGTCCGGAGTTGGGTTTTGCTCGCTGCATTGGATACCCCTGCTCGTAATTTCATTTCATTTCATTACATTTATTTAAACAAACCATGTCTCGGGAGGAGAGGCAAAAGGCAGATTAACTCTGCCTGACGGCGGCCATCACCCCCGGACATGTAACATTGCAACATTGCACAGCAACGGTAGAAACAAAACATGACAATTAGCCATACTAAGGTGATGTAGAAAAAACAAGACTATACATCTTTTAGATAATATAGTAGTAATTACAATAGGCGCACAACACAAATAATTAGAAACTACACAGCGTAACGATACACAATTCCACACTTAATTCCAATAAAATACAGGAAACGCCAAAATTGTACATTTATCAAAAGTAATCTAGCAGCAAGCACAGCAGGCGCACAACAAAAATTATAACAAACTACACAGAGTAGCGCAAATATAAACTACGTGGAGTAGCGCTATAGAATTCCCGACATTAAGTAATGTTTAATTTTTTTCTTTAGCGCGAGCCAAGATGTGATGTGTTGCAGCAATTCTAGAACAGCTGGGTGCTTATTTAGATAGGTGAAAATTTGGTGGTCTAATTTTTCCATACGATAGTTTGTCCGGATCATTGGCGCCCTAAAACCACTCGGCCGAAGATCGTAATGTACATTCACTGGTATATATTGTTCTAAAAGTAATAAGTGCTTTGATATTTCAGGTAGTATACCCATCAGCGACTCACCCGTAGTCTATACGAGACAGCAGAAAGAAAAGACACACAGGGCATGCACTGACCAATGAATCAGCGCTTGCCCTATGTGTCATGTAAGTCTTCGTCCACCTTTCGCGCTGTTATGTCTTGTTTAGCGAAGTTACGGCTTGCCCCACAACATATTCACCTGTAGTCCTCTTGCAGCCGGTTGTATCGTACGCATGCATATCGTTAGGAATTCCGGTTTTCCCGACTGCCCGAAACAGCGGACATATTCCGGCTGTTGCTCTTTCGTTTCAGTGTGCGCTCTCCATAAGTGTTCTGTCTGACACACGAACCTCAATCTGCAATGTTAGCACGGCGACATTCCGTTTCCAAGTCACCCCAGGACGGGCACTTCCGGGGCGCTGCAGCGCCAACGTGGTGATAAGCCCTCTGAGCACCTGAACCGACCTAAAGGTTCTCAAGCACCCTAATTCAAGAAAGAAATGCTCACAACTGGTTCAAGGGAGCATTTCTTCAATATAAAACCCCGGAAATAAAAATAAGAAGGGTAGACCTTCTGGGGCTCGAACCCAGTTTTCACCCGTTAGAAGCAGCGACGCTACTCGCTAGACCATAGAGGCCGAACAGCGAGATTGCTTTACCACTTCATAGAGAAGGTCACGGCAGTGTTAAAATGTAACCACCAGACAGCGCCTGGTGTAAGAGGAAGTGCCCGCCGTGTAGTGTCTCGGAAACGGAATGGAAGTACTTCGGCGCCTGCTCCGTCGTTTCAGTGTGCGCTGTCCGTAAGGGTACTGGGTAGGTGAAGCACAATTTGAATCGTTGGCGCGCTAGCACGACAGACACGCACTTGTCGTAGTCGAGCACGGTGTGCACGCGGTGCGCGATGGCCAGCAGCGTGCATCCGGCGAAGCATCGGCGCAGCGTGGTCTGGATCAGGCGGTCCGTGTCGCCGTCCATCTGCGACGTGGCTTCGTCGAGGATCAGGATCTTCGGCTTCCGCAGGAGGGCGCGGGCCAGGCACACCAGCTGACGCTGGCCCACGCTGGGTTAGAAGGGAAGCGCACAACGAATCAGTTCGCAGTACTTCTAAAGGGGCGATGGAGATAACTTTGTTTAAAGGCTGTGTCTGTAGTGCCGTCCAACGGTACTATAGGCACTCTACTAAAGCGACGTCCACAGCCACTTCGAGGAATAAATGCCGCGTCTGGTACTACTTCGCCCCCTTATTAACGTAACGTAACGAGAACTAACCTAGCCTAATGAACAGAACAAATCATTTTAAATAGCGAAAACTAACGTAAGCTACGAAAATTACAATTACAGGTAAAGATGTAAAAAATTGCGGAGGCACTAGCCGGACTCGAACCACCGCCCTTTGTAACAGGACGCGAAGAGGGAACCTCTACACTATAACAGCAGAAGCTGTGGCCGTTGGCAGCCTAGTCTTAAAAATTCGAATGTCCTAAGACGGCACTCTAGCCATGCTTTTAGCGCTGAGCTGGAGTGCCTTCGGATGGTATTCTAGACACTGCCCTGTTTAAATTGACAGAACTAGCCTTTGCAAACTCACTGAATTCAATTCCAGTTCTGAAATGCTTTTTGTAGAGAAAAAAGATACCAGATAATAAGAAAACGTTCAAATGTCGCGCTGCATGGCGTCAGCTATGACGTAATAAGGGGAATACTGAAAACATCGTCATCATAGGGCCTCCTCGATTATCAGTCCCGGATCGTCCGCGGACTGCCCGAGACGCGATCCGGCGCTCGATTTTCCCATGTATTCCTATAGGACTTCGGGTCCGAACACAGTCCTCGGACTGCCCGCGGACCGTCCAGGACTGGTAAATCGAGGATGCCCATAGTGTTAACTGTACGCTAGCTTTCAAGTGCTACGACCAACGGAACTAGAGGCACCACTACGGTCGCACGCTGCCAGTCACAAAACTAAGTTCATTTGACAGCATAAGGAACAGGCGAGAGTTCAGCTGGTGAGTTGCCACTGCATCATCTGATATCTGAATATCTAGCTAAGTGTTGGAAGTTCGCGCTAAAATTATCGATGTAATTGCTATTGCGTCAGTGTGATCATTTGATGAACCGAATCTTTATTTTGCCTTCATGGCTCCTTTAAAGAGCTGCAGCCATGTCGAGGTGTGAGCAAGGCACCAGGCACAGCGACCAAACGCGGAAGTATGCGTTTGGTTTTATCACCGAATCGCTCGCATGAACGGGCATGCACTCACGGACGCACGCGTATACAGAGAGACAGCCACACAGTGATGATGCAACCATGTTCCAATGGTAAATGCTTTATAACAATAGGTTCCCCAGAAGGGGTTGTTAGGCGTCGATACAATCGCTCAACTCTTCATTATCCACTTTCCTTGCCCCTGCATGCATTACTGCGTACAATTGTCCCATATGCCTCCTGCGCTGCCCCGGGGGCGCTGCGCAAGCGGCTTCCGGGCAGTACTTCCGGGTAGTACAAAGCTGCGCGGGACCCATGGGATCCCGTGTTGACAGAAGCAAAATGAGCTCGATGCTCCCGATTGTTTTGCGACATGGTCACCAGACATCCCCGACGCGTCCGATCTCTTCCAGCGGTCAACTTGGCATTAGGGGAAAAAGCTTTGCAGCACTAAATACGTTTACAGCGCCAACGAAAGTGCCGGAACGGTGCTCTGCCACTCGTACGTTCACCGATCGATCGTCGTATGAAGGGAAATTTGAAGCGAAACTTAATTTTAACTAATACTTTAGGTGAGAAGGACTTTTCTACAACAGCCGATCAAAAAAGAAGAGTGACGCAGTCGGCGATGATCGCGCTTTAAAAAGCCAGCGAGTCCGGCGGACCACTGGCTAGCTGCGCCGCGCCGCTCTTTTGCGTACCTGCGTACTATGTGTGCACTTTCATTTATCAGTGCTCGCTTGCGTCGCCGTTACGAATACATGCAGCAGCGTTAGCTTGCAGTTTTGTTGCGTGTCTCAGTGACAAAATGCAGCGAGCATCAGAAGCGTGAAATCTGTTTTGCGATTCCGAAATTAGTGGTCGTAAAACAAGGTGGTCGGGTGAACTGAAAGGCCGCTCGCTTTCCTTGCTTGCTCTCACTTTACTTAATTACGCTCTTGCATCATATATTCCCAGTAGGCTAGAATAAGGGTGAGCAACATTTTGAAGTGTAGGGCCCTGCAGTAGCATGCATAGGAGGGCTGGACAGCAAATCGGGTGGGAGGGAGAGGGGGGGGGGGGCTTTGAATGCAAAGAGAAAAAATTCATCGAATTGCCAATAATATTTGACAATAATCTGGCGAAGTGTGAAGATGGGGGACAATTCAA
Organism: Haemaphysalis longicornis; assembly: GCF_048455015.1. NCBI lineage: Eukaryota > Metazoa > Arthropoda > Arachnida > Ixodida > Ixodidae > Haemaphysalis > Haemaphysalis longicornis. Next base: position 73,913,682 of record NW_027526204.1, read on the forward strand.
CTGGAAACGATAAATTCTCTGTTCTTGTCTCGCTGTCTAACTCCCTTTGAGGACAAAACTGGCGTGTCGGCGTTCAGATTGTTAGCGACGACCCCTGCACCAGAAGATAACCAACAGAGCCAGTGATGATCGTATGTAAATATTGGGGGCCTTGCGCCGTGTATGCGGCTGTGTTATGTCGTGCAAATATACAAGTACACATCTCTGCAGGCAGCGGGCGTGCGATTTGGTGCTTGTTTTGCGTCCTTTAAAAGCGGTTAATTTGTTTATTTGACGCTATTGGCTCACCTACTTGCTAGTATACACGTACCCTGCCGTTCGTAAATCGTGCGGCGTAAAACGTTTTCGCAAGAATCCTTTAGTTTGCGAAAATACAAAACAAAATTTTCACTCCTTTTCATGGCGGTGCCAGGCTAGCAGTGTCAGCTGAGTCGGCTGTGCAATTCTTGCGTTCGCTTGCATGCTCCCGCTGAAGCAACCTTTTGCAGTTACCTCAGGCTATAGGATGAGCAGCGTGCCGTGCTTATGCTACTCGTGAACTTTCTTTTGTCGACCGTACGCAAGAACAAAGAATGATAATTGTCGTCAGGAAGTTAGACCACCCGACCTGGTGATACTGTCCTAAGCGGCGACGACGGCGACAGCTCGCTCAAAAGAAAGCCGATAAATAGGCTTGTTCTAGCTGATATTATTTTGTTTAGCCTCTGCAACTACTTTAAAGGCTATTTCATAAAGTATGCAGTCATGTAAATGCGCCACAAAGCGATTAAACTAAGTACAACCAACGTTCACTCTGGCTTGTAATTTAAAACACATCGAGGACGGCGACGGTCGTCTGCTTTTGTACTACCCAAAGGCGTCGGCCGCTAGGGGCGCTGCATGTCGCCAAAACTCCAATGCAGAAGCCCTATACTTCTACGTAGACAACCTACAGTCACTATTCTAATAACGCGACTTCATGATAATTTTAACTGCTCCATACATTCACACACCAGATTTCTACGAAATATCAGACACCCTCCAGCCATTTCCCAAGTTTTTTCGCGCGAGCGAAAAGTCGTGGCATTACGTCTCGCTCACCTCAGGTTGCAGCCTCCGTCTCCGGCGGCCATGTCTAGGCCGTGCGGGTTGCTGGAGATGATATCACTCAGGTGCGATTTCCTCAGGGCTTCCCATATCTCGGAGTCTGAGTGGCTACGCGTGGGGTCCAGGTTGTCCCGAATGCTGCCCGTCACAAGCGTGGGGTCCTGTCGGAGACGTCAAACAATTTAACAAGGAACCTAGACAGTCTTCGTACAGGCACGAAGCATACAAAAAGCGCAATAATTTGGACCCCTTTTCATGAACATTGGAATAGGAGGGCGGGAGAGAGGTAGACGGCTCTCCCCTCTCAAGTTTTGTTAGGTGTTAAGGGCGTTCAAAGCGCAAAACGTAAAACGAGGGACGACGAGAGGGCACAGGGACACGCGCTCCCTGTGCCCTCTCGTCGTCCCTCGTTTTACGTTTTGCGCTTTGAACGGTCTTGCAATGGAATACCAAATTGCCCAGAAATCCGCCTTAATCAGTGTTAAGGGCCCAGGTGAAAAATGGCTTTGCATGACGGGCAGACTCACTGCATTTTTAGCGGGAAACGCAGTTACGCTATTAGTCAATCATTTTGTGTACTGGTGGGCGCATTGATGCAGTATAACTCGTTCACCCTCCGGCAGCCACCTTTTGAGCCAAGAACCCTTAAAAGGACACCTCTAATGAAATATGAAATAGAATAATTTCGCGGCAGACTACAAATGACGTCGCATTGCCGTGAACCATGCATTAGGTTTGTTTTTACTGCCCGGCTTAACCGGGTTTTGTTGTGTCCCAAGTGAAGCGCGTGTTGCATTCTTTCTTTCTTATGTCGCACGGTTTATATCATTTGATAGGGACGATGTTCCGCCCTAATGTCGCTATCCTAGAGTAGTCTTCTGTTATATAGTTCTCAATGTAATTCGACGGTTCGAGAAACACCCGCACCGAAAGATAAATGCCCACACAGCACACGCCGCGGCATTCGATTCGCCGACACTCGCCCGCGCACGTCACTTTGTTGACTGCGGCTTCGACGTCTGTGTATTCTTTGAGTTATTAGAGGAGCACAAGTTGGGTTGCTCCAATAAGCTTGTTGTTTTCCTTCAAGACAACTGCGGCGCCTTTGGCTCCGTGACAATATAGTCTGTCATACCGTTCAGCCATATACCAAGGGGCAAAAACAACTACAACAACATAATAATATTATCTTTCATCGTCATCATACCTGAGCAACAAACCGGGTTTGCTTCGCTTCCGGTCTAGAACATACAGTGTGCCACGAACTACCGGCATGAGGGATGCATTTGCGGTGATAAAGGGGCAGACAACCGATTTTTGTCGAGTATATTTTCTTTATCCCAAATGAAGGGACATCACTTAAAACATCTTAGCCCGAAACGATTTTGCTGATAGCGCCGTGAAACTTTTGAAATCAGAATTTTTAGATCTACCAGCGATACGTGCCCCACCAAAAGGATTGCGGGCAACCATGAAAGTTGACTTGTGTGTTTACACACTTAACTGCACGCGAGATAAAGGAGGTATTTAAAAACTTGTCCCTGGATAAAGCAACAATTATTGTCCAACTTCTGCTATTCCCTCCTGTGGTTTTGGAATCACGCGTTGGAATCGACGGAGTTGTTTGGACACGTAACGTAGTGTCACGTTTAGAAACTGCATCAGAGACGTTAGACGTGTATACTACGTTAGACTACGTGAGACTAGGTTAGACAATTAGACACGTGACGCCACCTTGCAGGCTTAAGAAATTTTAGCGCAAAATTAAAACTATATCCGCCTGTTTATTTGGAAATTCCTTGCGGTTATCCCAATATATAAAACACTGGCTTTCGTATGAGCTAGACGGCCTGCATTACACAAAAATCGGTTGTCTGTCCCTTTGAAGGCTAGTCTGATCCTATTTAGACCGAAACAGACAGCGCTTAGGAGCACAGCAGAGACTGGTTGACAACCACAGGCAGAAAAGGACGCGCAGAGTTAGGTCAAAGTGTTACTTTAGGCAGAGCTGCTCGCGTCGGCAAAGCGCCACCTGCCTGGCAGTTTGCCGTACATTTTTCTCGCATTTGAACTCGACAAGACGGCAAGGCATCTGGTATGGTATGACTATACCTCAAGTACAACCGATTGGACGATATGCCCCTCCGAACAGCTACAAAAGTAATGTAGCGGAATAATTTAACCAACTGTTTAAACACGAGGTGAACTTTATTACACGCGGACATTTCTTAACATTGGATAATGAAGTAGAAAGAAATATATTTCGTTGTGTGTTACACGGCACTGGAAAAATAAAAAAAATGAGAAAGAGAGACTGCACCGACGCCACATCATTATATGTAATTTTTTCTGCATGCATAAATTTTGGGGGGTGTTCTGACACCGAACCCCCCACGCTACAACTCTGAAGTTGGATCACGGGAACGCCCAGCGTTGCAGGGAGCAAAAACCCCGAACTCGCGCTCTTTATCAGAACGAATTACCAGTAAGCACCGCCACGAACAACTGCGAATCTATGTAACCTGCTATACCAAAATGCTCGGTAATCCTGCCGATATTGGGACGCTACACAGCTGACTCACACAACAGATACATTGAAGTCGCCCTGGCTAGGCTACGGATAGGCCACACACATGTAACGCCCTCCCACCGGCTCACTGGAACTTCGGGGCCCATGTGTAGCAGGTGTGATGAGTGCCCATCCGTAATCTACATACTCCTTCAATGCAAGGCACTTGACACAATACGATGTAAACAGTTCGTACAACTATACACACGACATATTCCACAACACCCGTCATACTTTTTATGAGACGAGCCCATGTTTTCAATCAAACGCGTTTTTGAGTTTCTTGCAAAAATAATATTTTTACACCTCATTTCTTATCATGCATCTTGACAACCTGGCCCTTTACACTAGTCATCTTCATTACCTTGTGTTTTACTTCGTTTATACTCCTTCAATGCATGGCACTTGATGCAACACGACACAAACCTGAGTTATACAGACGACACATTCCACTAAACAAATCGTACTTTTTAGCCGACGAACCAATGTTTTCTAGTCAAAGTGTTCTTAAGTTTTTAGCTGAGGTAAAATTTCTGCAGCTCTTGTCATATCACGTGTAATCGCCCTGGCCCTATACACCAGCCATCTCCATTGTCTTTCGTTTTGCGTCACTTTTACTTTTACTCGCAGGTTTTAGCATTTACGGACTCATTAGCCATTAAATAACGTCTTCTCTGGCGCCCTTTGTCCTTGTTAACCTTGCGCCATTAAACACCAATCATTATCATCACATCAATCCTACCGTCACTCAAAGATCGACGCAGTAGCTCAGTATTACCCTCTCTGACTCAAGCGTCCACTCTGTCCTATCACGTAGACGTATCTCCGCTCGTGTTTTTTTTGTTGTTGTTGTTACTGCGCCCGTGCTGTTTAACGTTCGACTATAAAGGAGAACGCCAAGCCGAAGACGAGGCCCAGAAATATCTTAGAGGGAAAACTACTCTTTAGAAGATTGTCATGAAACGGCAGAAGTTACGATTTGAGCACTGGAAAAAAGAAGGTTGTAGAAGGGAGCGTGGTTAGGTCATTTCAGCCATGATTGGCTTTCTTCCGGGACTAAGACGTATGCTCGTTGATCGCACTCCTTACAAATTGTTTCACTACGCCGGGCGTGAAGCAATTCAGCAGCAGTTGGGGGGCTTTCTTCCGGGAGGTAAAGAAAGCGCCTTTCACAATGTCGAGTTCCTAGATGGGTTGTGTGAGTGTGTGTGAAAGGAGGCGGGGGCTGGTTTACGGCCACGGAGATCGTGAAAAATGTATGACTACGCGAGGCGTTAAGTATTCTGCAAACGGGCGCTTACGAACGCTGCAGCAAGATCACTCCGTCACGCACTTCTTACAAGAGTTCATACGCCGTATAAACGAGGCGCTCTAGCGTGACGACGGTGCCCGAAAGGAGAATCGGTGCTTTACTTTCAGCCGAAAACTTCCGTCGAGACTTCCAGTCTGATTTCGTTAGTGTGCTCAAACAATATACGCAATGTCATTGGTTACGCCTTGACATGTGGTGTCGAGTCAAACCCAGAACCTGGGAGTGTTCCCGAACGGTTTCGCAGTTGTCAGGAATGAACGTGAATCCTTCGGAAATGGACAAATTACGCGGTTTAATACAGAAAAAAAAAATGTGGAAGTGCAGGAAACCTAAGAGTTTCTTTCAATGCAAGTAGCATTGGAAATGTGATACAGCTTGACAGCGATAGCGTATGCCAGCTAGGCAACGAAAATACTATGAAGTAACAGCATGGCTGAATAAACATTTTTATGACGCCGCATACGTTGCTCCAAGTATTTTACAACAACTGTTGCCTGGAACATGAATGCACGCACCCCAAAAATCTCGGGAACGTCGAGCGCCATACGTCAGGCACTCATGCGATATGTTTTCGGCATAAAAGCATGTCGAAGCTGATGGTGCCGGTAATTTACAGTCGCAACATTGAGTCGCTACATTCCTCAGACAAAACTCGAAGTGCAGCTACATTTATTGCGTTATGAAGGAGCCTGAGTTTCTTTTAACTAACAAGCATTTTACGACTACAATAACTGCTATGGTTGTGTATCACGGTCTCCCATAATCAGTGCACGTCTTTACGGCGGAGAGTTGAGCCAGTTACTTGCATGAACATCAACACATTATTAGCGATAAGGAAGACAAGGCATCTGAGGGGAATACAAAGAACAAAAGTGTGTTTGTCCTCTCACGTGTCTCGCCTTGAAATTATGGGGGTTCAGTGCGCCGACGCTACACCAGGGCCATGAGGCGCGCCGTTGTGCAGGGTTCCGGATTGACCCTGACCATTGGGAATATTTGCCGTGAGCCGGAATCTCGACACGCGGACGTTTTCGCTTTTCGTATCCGCCTGAAAAGCGTCCACCGCGGCCGGGCTGGAACGGGTACGTGCGAGTTCAGCCTCTCAACTCCTAACCCATCTTAGCCATCGCGGCGGGCGTGTTCTGTCTTGCAGCGCTGATAACACGTCTTCGCGTTCCCGTCAACTGGCAAGTTTTAAACAAACCGCCCAATTTTCACAGGTATCGGATGTTCCGTGCCCGTACCACGGCTAAATTATAGCAATTGTCGTCGTGGCAGTGTTTGTACCGACTTGCGGAATGACGGTCACTGCGGAGCGAAGCTTCTTGAGCGGCAGCGAGTCGATGTCGATGCCGTCGATGAGAATGCGTCCGTCGACCGCCACCAGGACCCGCAACAAGGCCTGGACGAGCGACGACTTGCCGGCGCCCGTGCGGCCCACGATGCCCACCTGAAAAGAAATTAATCAGATTAGTGGTGTGAAAATGGTTTAAGGAAAGAATAGCAACGGAAAGGACAACGCGAAGCCAAAGCCGAAGCTACAGCCAAAGACATAAGACAAATATAACGAAAAGACGCCTAAGTAAATCATTATGCGGACTGAGACCGAGCACGGTTACTTATGACGACCAGATGAAGAGGAAATAGGAGGGCCAGTGATGACCAGTATGAAGCTGTGGCCGCGAGCCAGTGGCGACGGCGGTTGCAACGCGCAAGGAAAAACGGGCTGTAGTCGCAAACAATGCTCACACCAAGCTTAACTAAATATAGGGAACTGTGTAGTTTTAAAGATGGTGGGCCAAGTGGAGACGGAACTTTCAACAGGGAATATCTTTTTCCAGTACCAATCCTCCTAGCGGCCGGGCCGGCGAAATAAAAATGGCAGTAAGGCACGCTCCCCAAAAAGTCGGACTTTCGGAGAACTCGTGCACCAAATATTCTGGCCCGACAGTCCCTCCCGCCCCCATCCGTCACCCGTACCTTTAACACGACTGTCATGGTCGCAGGTTCCAGTGATTAATCTGCAGTTGAAGAAGCGCACCCTTTCCTTTCCTTTTTTCACTTTCGTTACTACCCCCCACTGGTAGCCATGTGCTCGAATCGTGGTCAGGATCAAACAACTTTGCCTGTTTCCTTTGAAAGTCTTTTTTGAGCGCATGTAGGAACCCACCACGAGCTGTCGAAAGAGATGAGTTAAGAACATGCAGAGGCAGACAGCATAGCCGCTCCTCAAGCAGCAAGCTGAGGGCGCCATTTTGTTTGTTTTGCCCGAGGCACCTGCCAAAGATGACGGACCGGCAGCCCGCGCATGCGCAGATCGCTACTGGAAAATGGTCCATTATTGGACATCGGAAACTTAAATTCAAAAACAGGCGAGAGATACAGACGGTGCAACGGTTTTTGTGGAAATCCCGCGTGCGTCGGGCGAAGTCCCACCCGCCTCCTCCTCGCTCTTCGTGCATTACTGATTCTATCGGTGTTGAATCTGCTAGAAGTGAGAAGACGTTTGCATTAGCCCAAAAATGCAGCACCCAGGAGCATTGTCCTCTTGTCGCGAGTGGATTGCTTTTTGCTACCCCGAAAACACGACATGTGTTCAGTTTCTCCGGTCGAAATTATTAAGCCTGCTTTAGAGGTCCCGCCCTTTGCTTGGAGACCTGCACTGCAAAATGCCCGTGTGCTTTTATTGATAGAGCGTTTTAGCAGTCCGTATGTTCCGTGTTGGACGTGGGTACTGTGTTGACCGGGACCCGTCTGGGCACTTGCGCATTCGACGCGGTAGGGGGATTTGTTCCGCGGGCAGGCCCTCGCCATGCTCGTGCATTCGTAACGGTGGGGTGCGCCTCCTCGCCCTTCCTCCTCACCCTTCCAAGTGCGCAGGCGCAGTCGAGTCCCGTTAATCACAGTAACTACGTAAACGACGGAACAGACGGTACAATAAAACTCTCGTTGGCGCCGTAAAATCTCGACTGCATTCCACTTTGGTGTGTATGAGCACACTTTCGGCCTTGCCTTTTCGTGGCCTTCGACGACGAAGCTGACCCTAATGAGGACATTAGGGAGTGTGCCGGGCCGGTAAGACGCCGTGTAGCGCTGAAATTCAATCTTCCCCTGTGTCGGCCAGATCTCCTCCAGGCCGATGGAGTTGCTGCGGCGTCGCCAGCGAGGTCTTGAAGGCCTCCTCTTCGACACCAGTTCATTCTCCTGCGCAAGTAATACCGGGTGTACAGTTGTAAAAGGATTCTACGCGGGAAAAAAATAATAACGAAAAAAATGACCCCGCGAATCAAGATTTCGGTAGTATGAAGTATGAACTCAGTATGGTCAGATCAACCATAACTGAATTTTGTGTCGGTGCAATAATTTTAGATAATCCACATTTTGAAAAGTCACCAGCCAAAACTTCACGCCGAACGTGAAAAACTAACGAATCTGGGATTTCATCAGGCCTTGTGTCCCAGAGGACCATAAGGCGAGCGAGCTAGTGATTCACGATTAGATAGACATCGCAAACCAAAGCAAGATACAGAGATAGGATACACCGGAGCGTTAGTGGCATACACCCTCCCTTTGTAGTTGGTTCGTTTTTTGTTCCGTCCTGCGATTAAAGTTTAGGCGCCGCCATCAAACCTCTGGGAAAGCCGGCCCTTCCAAGCTTCCCCACTGTGCCGTTGCAGGACGTCCTTGCTAAACCGTTATACTCTCGGTGAAAAGCAGCTTTAACTTTGACAAAAAAAAAAAAAAGAAAACAACGGAGCGCGTATAAAAGAGGACAGGCCGCTGACTAACGACTGAATTTTAACAGGAATTTGTTTTATGCCGGAATACACCAAGATCTGACTGGCGTCATATCCGTCCCGGAAATGACATCGCCAGAAAAACGGTAGGATTCGACCCGGCGCTCCGTCGCCGCAACGGCAGGTGCCAGGCTCTTTACAGACTCCGATACGAGCTGAAGCGAAGGGAGTCGTATGAACGCGCCATATATCTTTTTTATAACCGCCTCTATTTCGATGGTGCTGCCGTCTAAGAGAGGTCATGCGAACTAGTGCATCACGATGCTAATGATCGCCGACAGTTGGCGCCCGCTGAGCTCGTCGCAACGCAACCGTCTGCCGTACACTCCACGGGGTAGGGACGCAGTGGTCGCACATTTGCGAAAGCAACGTGCCAGCAGGTTGTCGCTCGCCTAGCACATCCAGAGGACAGACCCGCAAATCGTGCCGTGCTCTTTCGCTGCAGCGGACTGTGAGTTCACCAAGCGATTCGCTGGGAACCCGTTTGGTTTTGTTCGCATAGTTTGTGAGCGCGTGTGGTTTCATTCGGGTTTACGCAGTGCCCCGGCGCGTTCAATTCAGTGTTTAATGTTGATAAGTCTGAAGGTGCCATACCGACAAAATATAAATAGCGATGTGGAAGTTCATATCGATGCAGAATAAACATTCAACTGATCCTGTGAAGGCAAATTACACTTTTGTGTTTTAGCGATTCCTATGCAAGAGGGATCAACCACATTTCTTACAAAAGGCGAGCACACATATATAAGTAAATATTATCCGTGCGTGCTCGAAAGCCTCTGAGAGAGAAATCTACGCTGACAATTTGTGCTCCGCACAATATGATTTTCATAATTTTCTATCATTGACCTCCGGGACTGTGCGGATAATGTTTATGCATATATCTGTGGTCTGTTTTTGTAAAAAATCACTCGTTAGTCCACGGCCTGTCCTGTTTTTTTTTTCTGTTCTCCGTTTCTTTTCCGTTGAAGTTCGTTCCAGCTGCTGTCTACCGAGAAATGCGCCAACTAGCACAAAACAGAGCCACCTTACACACTAGTCTTTCTAGACGTGCCGGGAAAGGTATCGGGGAAGCCGTACCTCTTGCGGTAGTTCCGTGTACTCGAGTGCCCGCTCGAACTGCACCAAAAGCTGGAGGCAGGCGAACAGCGACTGGGTGATGGACATCATCATGATGGCCACCTGAAACAGCGAAGAGCCCAAATCAAAGAAGTGCTGGCGACAACTCCACCTTGTCGATGTCGAGTTCCTTGCTCGAGTTCCAAGATTTAGCTCGCTTCCAAGAGCCCCTTGCTACTGCACTCTCACTCCTGCCTCGACAAGAAACAAGGAATTCGAGTTTCTCGAGTACCTTGTTCCTTGTCGAGGCAGGAGTGGTAGTACATTAGCGAGGGAGCTCTTGTAAGCCTTTTATATTAAGAAAAAAGGAAACAAGTGCGTCAGCGACACATCTCTTTTGCGTGCCACTGAGTTTGATTTTTCGGAAACGTCACTTTGATTGTGACTATCATCTGTTTGGTTCTGTCTGCATAGTGTATTCCAGTGGGCATGCTCCCAGTGATAATACCTGTGTAAATACGAAACGATGTTTCAAATAAAGGTTAGTTGAAAGTGAGCGCTTGTCCCGTCGTTCTTCTGTTGTGTCGTTGTCGGAGTCGCCCTCTATTTTTCGATCACAGCGCACCAACGAATAGCTTTGCTTAATGGAGTTCCTTGGCATCATCCTTCAAGTCAGGGGATAGCCACAGGGCCTTTTTACGGGCGTGATATTTGACTGTCTCAAGAGAAGAAAGAAAAACTAGCCCTTCTATATACAAATCATGCAGGTCCAAGTGCGGTGCTTGCTATCCTGTATTTCCGATGCACCACAACACGCTCGAGTGGCCCATCCATGCCGCCAAAAAACAACAAAGAATGGCCGCGTATCTGCTCCTCTCGTTGCAAATGTCGCCGAAAGACGATAGTCGACTGGCGCCCCTGCCAAGTGAAGGCCTCCCTTCTCTTTCCCGCTCGACCCGCATGATGTTCCTTTCCTGTGTCGTTGCTCCCGAGATAACACGCTAGAGGTTTGCTCAAGTCAATTTAAATTTACCGCGTTCCACTGCGAAATATGTCGTGTTTTATAGTGCCCGCAACGCTTGTCCGGCTGGAAAGGATGCCGTATTCGCTGAGAAATAATCAGTTTAGGTTAAAAATTTTGAGTTTTTTCGCCAAATCATGTTTCGGTGACGTCTGCCATGAAATCAGAAGGGCGGGTATTCAAATAGGCTTTCAGTGCGTCATTAGGCTCCGCAGCCTTGCTTACCGTCAGTCCTCCCAGATGGCGCTACCATTCTGAGCCGCGGACCGTTGACCGCCGTTGCTTTATTTCTAACCGTATTTTCACCTGACTTTTTTTTTGTTACCGTAGAAAGTAATCGTTTCCTGAAACATGGCACATGCTCGGCAAACAGGGTCACGTAAGACAACGTCGCTTACGCAAATCGGACAGTGCCGTGTACGACAACTCCAAAGCGGCGGACTGCTGTGCAGCTAAAACATGCATACTGCGCCCAGTACCAACAGCAGTGGGCATCGGTAGGAGGCAAGGAAGGGTGTCTCGGTTATAAGGTGGTGGGCGGGTGAGGGTCGAACTTACACAGGAAACAGTGTTCGCAGGGCACAGAGTTTCGGTCGCACAGGTGTTGGAGGTTTCCCTCGAAAAATGGAGCCAAAAATCTTCCGGGAAAAGCTAGCCCCACAATTCCTCGCAGAAGAAAAAAAAAATGAGGGGAAGGGGAGATTTTGCGATGTAGGTGGGGTTAATGTTTTTTGCTGACAGCAAGCTTATATCATATTCTACGTTTACATCTCTGCGTCCTTGCTTGCTTTGCCGCAAGAGAAGCTCAGAACAAATGGATCATGCCGCGTTCTCCTTTACCTTTGAGGGACGTCGTTGGGATCTGGCGGATGCAATTGTCCTGGTCCAGAGTATTTTAAAAGGCAATGGTGGCACGGCATTAATTTTTCGCGATTTCGCTATCACGGGGCCCCTGCTTAAAAGAAATAGACCCAGCTACTACCTGCTAACAACTTGGTAGCGTAGTTTCTTGCACGCATGCCCAGTGGTCACATTCACTGTTAGCTTTTTTTGCGGAAGGTGGTGGACCAGGTGATTGTTCCGCCTCGTGTTCCGCCACAAACGTCGGCACTGAAAACTCTGTAACTGATCTCTTCAATATTCAGCACAACCAACCCGTGAGTCTTCCGGAAGTTCATGTAAGAATTTTTGGTTTTCTGACAAGTATATTGAAATCTGAAGTGAAGCTCGGCCTTGCTAGGCTTATCCGCGTCCCCTTATCGCAGTGCTTCATGACCATGTTCAATGACGCCGATCATCCGGGACGTCTATAGACCACGCGTGTGCCAAAAAAAAAGCGAAAGTTGAGTGACTTCAGCCCTGGACTAGCCTCTTTTCCTTTTCTCTCTCAAACATGGTTAACGGCAACACCTGATAGAAGTCGGCTCCTTGCAATGTTGGGCAACAGCGTTAACAGCTGAGTTAGCTGGTACATTAGAAGTAAAAGAAGAACGGTAAACAGGCATGACTCAAATCACTGGCGAGCTGACGCTCCCGTCCGTTTAGTGTGGTCCCACATTTCCGCCGAATATTTTCTCCACCGCATGATAGAAAACATTTGCGCAGCACCCAAAACTCATGGTTTGGATATACAACCCATCTGACGAGGACAGGGCGGAAGAAAGTGCACGATAGTCTTCCGCAACTTCAACAGGCGTTGACAACCTGATAACGCCGGGCAGATCACATACATCACATACAGTTGCTAGTAGCGCTTCGTCCCGTTGTCTTTCTTGTCCAAGTTTTGTTTTTGCGCTGTTTCCCATTATGATACATCGACCGCTTTGTGGGTGCCTATTCTAGAAAGCACTACCACTCCCTTTCCCAAAGGTATCCAATTAATTCTGTTCCCCAGCCAAGTTCAACTCTGTACACACACTCCACAAAAGAAATCCGAACAGTGTCCAACAGTACTGTCATCGCGTGATGGCGGCTCACGTGCGCTCTCCCACTCAATCGGATATCCGACGCTCGCCATCTCAGTACACTAGGGTTAATGGTAATTGTACCTTTCAACAAAACTTTGTTTTCACAAATTCATAGCTTTGTCGTGTTCCCACATGAATTTCTGAAACCACGCCCCCTTGATGTTATTCTTCGCAAAGTTACCTATATCTCTTTACATATTGCCTTGCGTGCTGCGACGAAAAAATAAGCAATATACTAGAGCGAGTTTGACCAAGGCTTTAGAAACAGTGGCGTGAAACAAAGCAGAAATGAAAAAAACCAGGCATGGAACCGTGGTATTAGTCAGCATTCACCGAAGAACTATACTCGGGGACAAGTTAATAACGGCAATAGCTCATGTAAGGTATCACTCCGCCGAAGCGACGGACCCGGATGTCAACGGGCGCGCGCGTTTTGAAAAGAGATTGCTTATAGATGCGTGATATCGTCTGCCTTCTCTCACATAGTTTGTCGTCGCTGCAGTAGTTTATAAGCACATTAAGTCCAAAAAATAACAGAAACTGCTCGTGCCATGTTCAGGATATTCCCTGTAACGCCCTCCCTGCGCAGCGCGGAGTAACATCCGGGTGCGGTGCTGAAGCATAGAGACAACTTCCGTTGCCGTTCTACAGGTGTACCCGAACATGAAGGAAAGAAAAAATTGCGCCCACCTCCCCGCGAAGGGAACCCTGTGTAGATGCGACGCATCGTGGGGTTCACTTGGTGTTTCCGTTGGATTGATTCTTAAATCGCGTGAAACGTGTCGGGAACGCGTATGATTATTATGTTTTATGATTATTATTATGTTTTATTGGCAAATCTTGGTCAATCTCTCTAAGTGGTATGCTTGGGGCTTCGCTGTCGCAACGACCTTTACTCCATCATTGTTGCTGTAAGTGGGAGCTTCTTTCCTTTTATTGCAAGTGTTAATCATTGCCCCATCATGCGTTGTATAAGTAGCTTCTTGACGTATTTTGAATGAGTCAAGGATATAAGGCGCGTTCGTAGCACTTGATTCTGTCTCGGTTTTGTGGCGCAGTGGGAAGAGCACCATGTACCTCGCGTTCCGCCCACAGGGTCGTGGGATCGAAACCGGGCGCCGCTAACTATTATTTTTTTTATAGTGTAGGGGGAGGGGTGTGGACGGACAACAACGCCGTATGGAGGGACAACGCGAGTGAATGAGATGCGGTCGCATCTAAAAGCTCCATGTACCCGAGTACAGAAGAAACAACGGGCCGGACTGCGTACCGACAGCGCCGAGCTGAGCGCCAGCCCGACGTTGCTGTTCCCCGTGGCGTCGGGGCTGGTGGCGGCCAGCGTGTATCCCAGCGCGGCCAGCACCACGGCGAGTCCGGATAGCGCGGCCAGGCAGCGCGTGACGCGGAAGGAGCCGAGGTAGGCGCCGAAGGCCCTCGTGTCCGCGTCCACCATGCGGCAGTAGAGGCGCGAGAAGCGGCCCACCGCGCCGAAGCTGCGCACCGTGGTCAGGGAGTCGCGCGTCTCCACCACGTGCTGCATTGAGCGGGCCACTTGCGCCGACTGGGCGTACAGCACGAGCGAGGCGGCCTTCACGCTGTACACCTGCAGCCGAAGGGGAAGGACGTGGAGGGGAGCAAGCAGTGAAACGTAAGTACGGGAAAAATGCGGAGGATCATCATCATAATAATCATCCTCATAATCGACATCGTCATCCTCCCCTTGGTGCCCACTTCAGGATTAAGGCCTCTCCTGTATACGTTCCTCCAGCCGTTCCTGGCTTGCCTGGCCTTAGTCCGCTCTTTGCATCTGAATTTTCTGATTTCACCCCTGCGTTGAATAAAGGGCCATCTTCCTTCATATACATGGAGCCGGCTCCAGCGCATTCACTGGTATAATTTACGGGTAGTTCAGGGCTACAGTAGCGAAAAAATTCAACGTACCAGCTAAGAATCATCTAGCCCGTAGCAAGCAGTAAGTAGAACGAGCGGTAAATGAATGAATGAATGAATGAATGAGTAATGAATGAATGAATGAATGAACGAATGAATGAATGAATGAATGAATGAATGAATGAATGAATGAATGAATGAATCAATCAATCAATCAATCAATCAATCAATCAATCAATCAATCAATCTTCACAGGTTTCGCTCACACAGGCAGCATCTTGGGTGGCGAAAGATCAGGCGCTCGAGACCGCCAAAGACAGCACCAAGCGAACCGCGAAAGGAAGCTTTGAAGGACTCTGGCTGACGCCCAAAGAGGTCACTCCAAGCCACAGTAAGCGTGCGTCACCTGTCGGCCGTTTACTGTACCGTATGTTGGCGGCGACCTTCGCTCACCGCGCCGTAATGCACCGACGGAGCGTGGCTTCATGAATACCGCTAGAGGAGCCGCGTAATGCTATTTCGTTGGAATGGAAAGTTGAGCTAGTAGTATATAAATATGCTACTCTGTTTAAAACTATTCGCGTGTCCGGGCATAATTTAAAGTTTGGGTTTATACGGTAGCCTCGCGCAGCTCACTGCGCTACTGCTTCAACAGCGAAGTACAGGACAAGCAATGTCTACAGGACAAGCAAAGCGCTCCTGGCCGTGCGCCACAGCTTCTTGCTTAGAGGCACGGCAGAGGACAAGCGCAAGAGCTGCTGTTCAATTTACATATGTTGTGTCGTCTCTGCCACGGTTTGTCCGAAGGTGCAGAAAAAAAAAAAAACACATTCACTTTCGCGTTTAAATGAATATCCAACATAGTTTCGGAGTTGTAGGAGACCGAAAAAGATGGTCTGATAGCTGACTGTCATGATGTCATGGGCCCGCTAGATGCCGTATCGATGAAGTAAACATGGGCGCAGTGCCCAGACCAGCGATATTGTAGAAGTAATGGGTGAACCATGCGGTAGAGAAAGCGGGGCATGTTGGGAAACATTTTGCTCCTCTTTCAAGGTTCCCGGCAAACGGGCTATGCGCACGCATTCGTTGTGCATAGTTTTCTTGCAAGCATTCGCAGTTACGCCAGGGAGCCGATCGAACAGCGCCTGCTACGCGCGGCAGTTAGAATGAACAGTGCTTGCGGCAAAGCCAACTTTGGGAATCCCCCATGACGTTTCCCCAGGAAGAATAGCTTGGATGTGGTATTCGCTCACGGCCTCGCGAACCGCCTGGAACAGTTCCGGAAAAAGCAAACTCCCTTTCAGAATCCCGTGAACTATGTAGAAGAACCTTTATTGCGCCCAGATGGTTGTCATTCATCCCTGCTAGCCGTGGGAAATGGATTGTTGACACCCATTCAAAACATTCTAAATGCGCTGTGCATTGCACGCATCATCATCGTATTTTGGACGCAGCTAACTTTCTGACGTAAGAAGGATTAAAGCATTGATGCTGCCTGGTTAAATCTTACATTAAAGATGATCCCAGCCGGCGCCATTGCTTTCCATTTCCCCAGCCCACCTTTCACTGCAGTGCCGATATTGGGTTTTATAGCTGAACAGCCACGACTGCCTCCATCGTTTCTATACAACTGCGCCATTCATTGGGCCTTCTTGTAGTTTCTATTTTCTGGTGTTTACGCACACTACCCATTCGTTTTAGTTTCTCTATGGCTGCAAGAACTATTAGTTACGCACCAACTGTTGCTTCATTGCACTGCTTCACAGTGACGTCAGTGACGATCACGTCATAATGACAACAGGTACGGACAAGGACGGCTAAATTCCATTTAGCGTCTTCGGTGAGGTACGCGGCTTGGAATTGCTACTCTTCTGCAAATGGGCAACGTCTAAGGTATTGTTTCTGTTCTTGCCGGTGGAGAATCACGGTCCACCATGCCGAGACTGGGGTCGACTTTGCATGTGCCCACGAGACCGGCCACAACTTGCTCTTTAGACCTAAACGTAAGCTTCCTCTCCCATAACGAAGTCTTCTGACAAGTGACCCTGCAAGAGTAGCAGGTCCAATCAAGGCCACGGAAAGAGGAAGCCTTCTAACAACAACAACAACAACAACAACAACAACAACAACAAGAACTGCAACAACAACACAATCAGCAGCAGAAACGACAACTGCAGCAACAACAACATCATTATTATCATCGACCTATCTACGCCCACTGCAGGGCAAAGGCCTCTCCCATAGATCTCCAATTATCCTGGTCCTGTGCTAACTGCGACCAATTTATCCCCCTAAAATTTCTTGATCACATCTGCTTCCTAACCTTCTGCCACCCCCTGTCGCGCTTGCCTTCTCTCGGGATTCATTCTGTTACCCTTAATGACCAACGGTTATATTGCCTTCTCACTACATGCCCTGCCCACACCCACTTCTTAATTTCTAGTATAATAATATGTCCTTAACACGCGTTTGTTCCCTGACCCCCTGCGCTTTCTTCTTGTCCCTTAACGTTACACCTATCATCTTCCGTTCCATTGCTCGCTTGCGGTTTAATACAGCGGCTGCTTACCAGCCCGACGAGCATGAGCACGCCCCCGGCGGCGCTGACCAGGATGACCAGAGATGCCTGGCTGGCGACCACGCAGAGCTTTCCCGCGGCCACGAGCACGTTCTGGACGCACTGCTTGCCGGACAGGAAGAGCCGCAGGTCGATGGCGTACAGGTCGAACGAGAAGCGCGTCATGATGCGGCCCCGAGGGGTGGCGTCGAAGAAGGAGTTCGGGCTGGACAGGATGCGGCTCAGCATCGTCGAGTGCAGGCGGTTCGAGAGCCGCCGGTTGCCCAGCGCCATCGCCAGGACGCCCAGGCAGCGGAACACCACTGCGAGCAGCAGAGGCCAAATACGGCGTCTGAGCTTTCGGGCGTCACGAAAACTAATAGGCTAATACGCGAATACAAATAGCCTAATTCAACCAAAGAACAAGGGAGCATCCGGCGATGAACCAACAAACTGAATCAATAAGTTAATAATTATCCAATAAATAAAAAAAATCACGCCATATCCACGGAATGAATGATGATAAGTGGGGCGGAGCTCGAGAGGGGGAGATCATCGGTAACCGTAACTCTCCCGTGAAAGTTCGCCCATTACATCATTAAGAAAGGCGCAAGACTGTGTGCGTACATTGTACAAATCAACTTTTATTTTCGGAGTCAATGCTCCCAGGCCCAGACCTGGTGAATGACCCCGCGCCATCGAGGACTACCCCGCACCTCCACCACAATTTGTCACGTAGGGTGGGACACAACGGTAAAGAAAGAACTTTTATTTAGGGCGAACTTGTGCCCGAACAAGACGAGAGGAAACGAGCAAAGGTCTTTGCGTCTCGTTCGATCTCCGAGAACGACTGCCTGCGTTCGTGGCGTGATCTCTTGCGTGATCTCCCCCTCGCAGTGCACGTGCGCTCGCGCCTCCGTTGGCGAACACAGACAAGCTCGCGCTCCCGGTGCCGAGTTTGCGCTGCCGGTTGCAGCCGGTTCTTGCGCGTGCAACGCGGCCCACTTTGCGACATCTCCGAAAGCATGCGGCGGTCACGTACCACGAGACACAAGGGATGGACAGACCCATGGCTTTAGGAGCTTCGCCCCTAAAACAACTGAAATCACCAGTATGATCACAGAACAAAAAATTAGTAGTGGCTTAGCTCGGCTATGCCAGGATATACATAGCGTGAGCTAAGGTTGAGCAATCCAATCCAATCCATTCCAATCCAATCCAATTCAATTTAATTCAGCCCCGTCCAGTCCAGTCCAATCCAATCCAGTCCAGTCCAGTCCAGTCCAGTCCGGTCCAGTCCAGTCACTGCTTCTCGTGCATGCGCAGCACGGCTCTACAGGAGCCACGCGAAACGCCTATCAAGCAGCTACGGCGCAGCGTCAGGCTTGGCTACAACGCAACGGAGGCGCACAGCTGGGCACGCGCCGACGCCAGTGCGTCTGCCACGGCTATAACGTCACTCCTCTGGGATGCGCATGTGCAGACCCAATTCTCCGCACACCCGTACTCCAATTGGATTGGATTGAAATACAATCCAATTTAATCCAATCTAATGGAATGCAATCCAATCCAATCCAATGCTTCTCGCGCTTGCGCAGCACCGCCGTTCAGGGTCCACGCGAAACTGCTCAACCTCGGCCAGTGTAGCTTAGGCTACAAAACTTGCAATTAGGTGAAGAATGTACGGGTGTGGCTGCCACCATGACTACGTTTCCCGTACTTTTCGTCGCTATTCTGCTAAGCGAATGTAAATACGTAGTAAGTGTACGAGTCTCTGTGATGGTCACTACAGGTGCAGCTGTGCGGCGGTATCATTGAACCATTAAGACACAGTTGGCCGTAGTGCAATGCACGCTCTTGACAGGCATCGCAGTAATGCTGGCATTGCAAGAATAGCACTGACATTGGCCCTTTTCACCCCTGTTCACACTATGCCACCATTTGTTCGGAAAGTTTGCTGGGGTTCTAGTCTTCAGCGGAAGCGAAGGCAACTAACGCTTAGAGCAAAACAATATTATTGGAGTGTTGTATCATCTGGCTATCACAACGACCGCGCAATGCTAAAGTTCATTAAAGGGGCTCTCCAATACTTCCGATAAGCGCTTTCACCCTTTCCTTCGGGTCTGGAAGCACTGTGGAAGCTTTAGTTATCGCCGGCACAAACCTGCACTGAGGGTTTTGCTTGTCGCATCAGATACGTACGCCTTCCATTTCTGCTTTCCTTTTGTGGCTTTGCTTTTAAAATGGCTATCGAATGCGCTCATTGCTGCAACTTAACGAAAACCGGCCAATAGCCGCTACAACGCTCTAATGAAGCAATTCAAGCGTTCGAATTCCGCCAGGTCTGGGATACACGCAGAGAACAATCTTTTTAGAAAGTTTCCAAGTTATCTGATGGGCATAGATCACTAAATTTCGGCTAAGGTAATCGGTGACTCCATACTCTAAGTACAGGGTAGGCTTGTTGACTATAGTATGAAAGCCTTTGAAATTCAGAGAAAAGTTCAGAAAAATGTCCCAGAGTCCCTTCACAGGCGAAGCAAGCTGGCAGCATGAACCTGTCAGAAACTGTGAGTCCGTGCGTCAAACTTTGCCTTTGTGTGTGGCGGGTGTACCAGTGTCTTCTCTTTAACTTTGCGTCTCGACGGCAATCACCTCACCAGTAAATATCATTCGCCGGCAACTACAATGCTCGCTTTCACGAACCTTGCAATCACACATTACGGCTAAGGCCTCTGATGCCCGGCTACAGGGATTCCCCCAAACCGAAACGTGATGTCCACGGACGTCGGCCACTTAGCATGGTGACTCTTGACAAAAGCTTCTACAAAAAAGATTGAAAGAGCAAGATGAGGAAATGTACATTTTTTGCAGTTTCAGCATTGCGCGCAGTTGGCGTAGCCCTCAGCATGGCACTCCGGTTGACCTTGCTGATGTCGCCGCCCAATCCACCAGCCTTAGCTGGAATTCAAGACGAGATCTAGTGAGCTCTGTCTAAGATGGTGGTCTGTATGGCTGGTTTGTGCTTTTCGGAGAGATGATTTGCTATCATAAAAACGCAGTGATAAATCCTAACCAGGTTGGATCAACTAGTCCTTTTGCCGCGTTATTGGAGCCTTCGACGAGTCTTGCTGGCAAACAACACTTCTATTTAGTGCATTGGCAAACATATTATTTGTCGCGTGAAAGCACTCGCAACAAAAAACTGTAATAGTCAGAGTCGTCTTTGTACCCACTTGACGCAATTCTGATTCAGTGTGCCGGTTAAGAATGCACCGCATGTGTCAAGGTTGAAAGAACCACGTCACACCGAGACGTTTTGGTAGAAACGTGCGAAGCTCTAATCATCCAAGAAAAAATGGCCGCGCATCTGCTCCTTTCGTTGCAAATGTCGACGCAAGACGATAGTAGACTGGTGCCCCTGCCAAGTAAATGCTTCCCTTCTTGTTCCCACTCACCTCTCATGCTGTTCATTTCCCGTCTCGTTCCTCCCAAGATAACACGCTAGAGGTTTTCCCAACTCAATTTAAATTTACCGCGTTCCACTGCTCCAAGTCGGGTGCATCGATGCCAGCGCTGCCTTACGGCGGAGACAGACACACGCTTGAATCGAGGCACCCTACTAAACATTTATAGAACCACGTTGCTCCACTCCACGAGGGTTCGAAGCGGAACGTGGAGCCTATCTAGTGGAACCGTTCGTTGCTGTTGGCGTTTGACTTTTTAGGCATCCGCCAGGTGGCGCGGGCAACAGCAGGCGACCGTTATCTGCAGCTTATTTAGTATTTCATTTGCTATGGCAAAAAGCTAGCACTCATAATTTTTTAACAAAGGAACTCTGCAAATATTACTCCTGTATTGATTTTCTGCCTTATGTTTGCGTAATGTCTTGTTCTTGTTCAACAATGTTGACAAGAACATTAAAACCGGGCTTAGACGTTAACACTATTGCGCAGTATGTGGTCAGTTTGGCCGGCTGGCTGAATCGAGTTACAGACAGACAGACACAGACCAAAATTTTCCCGTTCAAGCAGCCCAAGAAAGACTATCGTCTTGAAAATCGTACCGTCGCAGAGGGATACGAAGACCAGGCCGGAGACCCAGGCGGAGTCTTTGCCCCAGGAGGCGCCCCGCTCGGCTATGGCGTCCGTCCAGCCCTTAACGACGAACTGCTGCCCACCCACGGCGACGGAGCAGGACAGAAAGAGCGCCAGGGCGGCCCACGTCCACGGTCCCGCGAAGCAGAATATCCGGTACAAAACTTCCAGTGAGCCCTTGTGGAGAAAGCGAAGCAGGAAACAAATAAGTCAGTCAATCAATCAATCAATCAGTCAATCAATCAATCAATCAATCAATCAATCAATCAATCAATCAATCAATCAATCAATCAATCAATCAATCAATCAATCAATCAATCAATCAATCAATCAATCAATAAAAATGATTCGGCTGGTACTCACGTTTAATAAAAAAAAACTGACAAGCAATACACACCCTCCGGAGCATTACGTCTAGGCACGACTTGGAACATAACAAAAGATCCTTTAATATAATTTACCGTGTCGTTCAGTCGTGTCCCAAAGAGGGTATTGTCTTACAGCATGATTTACGCCGGACTCCTAGGGAACAATTAACCTTATAGGCTTGTAAATCCTGCCGCACAGTCATAGCTGTCATCATTACGTCCTCCTAACTGACCGGCTGGTGACCCCGATGTTCGCGAACAAATAGGTACAGAACGGTGAGTGGAGTCGAGGTCATCAGTCATATTTGAAGGCCTTGATACAATTCCTCATTCGCGGAAAGACCGCTTTGAAGATGGCCGTGTGCGTGTGTCTGCCTGTTTAAGAACGCTGCCGTCATCACATCCGCGTTTCCTAACCCCCATTTTTTTTCGCGCGAGCAAACGAGCAAAACTCGATCATTTTCACAGAGTATTTTAAAGCTGCATAAATGTTGACTTTGTCTGAACTAGACCTTGTCTGGTTGTAATTTCGGGAACATAGAATCATATGCTCGAGTCGCTGCTGGATTGACCGCGTTAACCGTTCCTGTCCGAGCAGACGCAGAGCAAACGAAGAGATTGGCCGCTCCAAACAACCACTGCATTCGCTCGGCCTTTCACGGAACGATGATCTGACCTTTTTCGACTCCGTCCGCTCGTCGCTGGTAACTCTGCCGCTGTTCCCGAGTTGACCGGAGTCGGTGAGAGCCTTTCTGTGCCAAAGAAGAAAAAAAGGAAATCGAAGAAAGGAATGTCCGAGATAAATTGTCAAAAAAGAAAAGAACCACAGAAATCTTTAAGTACACTGCAAAAGCACGTCGCAGTCCTCCAAATCTCTGTTATGACACGACCAGCAGCCCACATTTGTCTCGCGCTTGCATCTTCCCATCGTTTTGAAACCCTCTAGTGCAATGCGAATACATACACACTTGATTTGATTTCGATTTGATTATGAGGTTTAACGTGACAACGCCTCACAGGCGATGAGGAACGCCGTACTGGAGGGCTCTTCCGGATTAATTTCGACCACCTGCAAGGGATCTTTAAAGTGCGCCGGGCGTTTTCGCTTTTCGCCTCCACCAGAAAAGCGGCCGCCGCGGCCGGGGATCGAACCCGCGCCTTCGTGCTCAGCAGCACACTGCGGTAGTGTGTGGTTTCCAAGATTTCTTGAGTCTGGGCAACGGGGTCTACAAATATACGCAATAGCGAATATAGGGCATGGTGGTCGATAATAGCATCATCATCATCATCACCAGCCTATCTACGTTCACTGCAGGGCAAAGCCTCTCCCATTAATCTCCAATTACCCCGGTCCTGTGCTAACTGTGACCAATTTATCCCCGAAAACTTCTTGATCTCATCTGCCCATCTAACTTTATGCCGTCCCCTGCAACGCTTGCCTTCTCAGGGATCTACTCTGTTACCCTTAATTACCAACGGTTATCTTGCCTTCGCCTTATATGCCCTGCCCACGTCCATTTTTTCTTCTTAATTTCTACTAAGCAGTCCTTAACACGCGTTTGTTCCCTGACCCACTCCGCTCTCTTCTTGCCCCTAATGTTAATAGCCCCTGTGGCCGACAAATATAGGACAATAAACAGCTTGCTAGTTTTGCTGATTTATTTGTTCTATTTTCTGCTTCCTGTTCTGTCCTGTGTGATAACGTTAAAGGGACCTGCAACACCTTTTTTTAACTTTGTGAAAACCTGAAGGCTTGCAGTATATAGTCAAGAAACTCATCCAGTACTTAGATTAGGGGGTCGCAAAGTATACCTCAGCCAGAAATCTTTGTTCTATGTCAATCAGAAAACTTAGAAACTTGCTCAAAACATCTTTCTTTCCTTCCCGATTTTGGCGTTCTTCGACCGCGGGAATTACATCATTAGAGTGGTGTAGCAGCTATTGGCCGGTTCTCCTTTAGTTGCAGCGACGAATGCATTCGATAACCACATTACAAAGAAAGGCAAAATAGCAAAGCAGAAACGGAAGGTGTATCTACTGCCACGAGCAAACCCCGCATGCAGTGCCGCTCCGTGCTGGCGATAACTGTAGCTTTCGCAGTGCTTCCACAATCGAAGGGAAGAGGGAAGGGGTTTATAAGAAGGGTTTTACAGTCACTCTAACAGGCTACCAGAGAAAGGTTGAATGGGGGCGGGGAGCGGGGGTTCACAGCAACTGCTACCGCGGTGAGGACCGTCGTTGTGTGTATTCGTTTAGACATCGAAATGCACAGTTACTGCTGCCGTTTTACAGCAGTGCTGTATGCGTCTACACCCCAACTGTTTCATCTCTGTGAACAAAAATGTCAAGGCACCAAAGCCTAAGGCGCCGAGCCCTTGCGTCAGGATAATCAGGCATACATCATAGAGCTCAGAATTTGTTTAGCTCAAAACAACAAAACCAGCATCGAAACCGCATCATGGATGATGAGCGCCTGTGGACAATAGACATCCCCCCAACAAGTGTTCATGTTAAATATTATGATTGCGGATTATCTTTGAAGGTAAGACAGGACTAGTGTCACTGAATGGAGCAGTTCTCGCCCATGACACCGATCGCACGCATCAAGCTATAGACAGGAGCCAGCATTTGCCGCCAGAGAAGCCGAGCGTAGTGAAAGTAGATAAGGTGTTAGAGTACCGCCTCTCAGGCACGCAAGTCAGCAACGAATGCCATTTTGTCGTTCATCAGTGTTGCGAGGTGGCCGCACGTACGGCGTCGCCGTTAACTTCGACGGAGCATTTGTTAACAACACTACCAAAGATACAGCAAAACGGCTCCTCTGGACGCCCTTCTGCAGCTGAAATGCTGTTACGCGCGTTATCTTTGATTCGCATTCGGAACGACGTCAGTAGCGCGCATCCGCAGATCAGGGAGGACATGCTAAGCTTATCAGAGTTGACCGACTAAAACGCATCGACAAGAAAATGGCGGTGCTTATCAACCGTCACTGTGTCAACATAAGTCGCGTAATGCGGACTGACCAATGATCATGGAAGCGGCACGGAACAAAAGGAGAAAAGAGTGCCGATACCTTGACCCTTATATAGTGACACTATCCGAGCACAAGCGACAAGCTCGCGGAGACGACGAGAAACATTCTGTACCCCCCTCCATCACCATGTGTAGTGGTTTACAGCAGCATTGCTGGACATTCACTTTCGCACGGTGAGATGGCGACCAATTTTTTGTTGCAGTAGTCTGCAAACATATTTTGGCTTGACGTTGCTATAAGCGAAACATCCCACAAACGTTTCTGCCACCGTCACCAGGGCGACGTCACTGGATTGAACACTGCGGGAGGCTTCGGCCAGTAGCGCACCTGACACCGTTGGTGAGGTTCTCCGGCTGCGGGTGGCCGTCGTTCGTGCGCAGCGTGCGCGGGGCGTTGGGGTCTTGTAGAAGCTCGGCCAGGCTGGCGTAGCTGAAGACTCGCTTGTCGTGCACGAGCAGGATTCGCTGCATCTGCTTGAGAAGGCTGCCCTGGGAGCAGACCACGATTCGTGTCTGGCAAAGAAAGCAGTCCTCAGTAAGTAGTATGTAACAAGTAAAGCCATTCCACACAATGCGAAACCTGCCGGAAGTGCAGAGCAGTGATTCGCCACAATGGGCTGTAGCGCCGTTCTCCGCTCACTGCTGCCACCCAATGCAATTCAAATTTCCCTCCTTCGCGATGCTCGCGCGCCCCCTGCCTGAAACTGCGCCAGCGGGAGATCTGTTCCTTTTGTGCTTGCTTTGCCTACGGCACGTGCCGGCGTTGCACTGCCACTCTTTTTCGCTTACTATCGCAAAAACCAAACCCAACGAGCGTTCCTAACTAAATGAACGCTGGCTGCTGCCAATTAATTACGTATATTTTGCCTCAAATGTACCTGCAGTTTTTTTTTACGCTAAACAACGGGTAGATGTATGACAAGCGCCAGCGGTTCACGAGTTTCAAATGAACGCTGGCGCTGCCAACTAATTACGTATATTTTGCCTGAAATGTACCTGCAGTTTTCTTTGGGCTAAAAAACGGGTAGATGTATGACAAGCGCCAGCGGTTCACGAGTGTCAAACGCTTATGATTAATAAACCGCGCTTGGCTTTCGAAGTCTCTGGGTAACGCCGCTACGACAGCCGCTACGCCGTAACGCCGCGTGGCTCTACTGGAGTTCAGCGAGCGAGCTACGACGACAAGGCGAGCTCCTAATGTGCTCTGCACTTAACAAGTAAATAGTCAAATGAAGTCACTGTACGTGAGATAGGAGTGCCTGGAAGCTTATGTGAGGGGCCTTCGTCCAGCAGTCCGCATCAATAGTCGAAGGATGATGGTACTGAGGATGATGTCCTAAGGAGTCTTAATCATCTGCTGCACCCAGCATCACTTTCCGTAAAGGGGAAAAGAAATTACGGCATATGATCTGGTTAACCATTTCGTGCTATGCCACTGCCTTACCTACGCTGAGGCCCCGTTAAGAAGGCTGTGCATAAAGGCTGCCGCACTTCATTGTTTGGCCAAGTGATACGCATCAGAAACGAGATGTAAACGGGTGCACGCTAGTATATTACTTAGAGCTTACACACTGCCATCCGCAAATTAGTCTCCAATGACTGTCCTGTGCTCATGCCTGTGCTCGTACTTGTAGCCACGACGTTTATTTCGTAAATAAGGTAAGAAGGTTACATAGAGTCTATATGAAGTGCAATTACTACATGTTCAAGGGTCCCGTTGGAGTCTGTTGACTTTGGGACCCTTGTCTGTATACTAACTTGTATGTATTTTACACCGTTGGAAATAATAAAAATTCAAATTCAAATTCAAAAAGGGCGATACGCCTGCAGTTACGATTTCACCGAAGCTGAAAGTGTCGTCTGGTATTCAATGTTGCACAGTGTAACTTTTCTGCCATAAATTACCTTTTTAGTGCCCTATTTGGTTACGGTACTGCCGTTTAATTTTTTAAGGTCTGCTTTCGTTATTTTCACTACAGCCGCTACCGATACCATCGTTACTGTATTTTTGTAACGTCACGCACAGTAGGTGCATGCTCTGTGGCGCCGAGAACGAACGGGAGCGAAACTCAGTCACCGCTCATATCACGTACTTTCCTCCGTAGCAGCCCCTGTGGCCCGAGCACCTGTTTGAAGACCTTGGCGGCCACCTGAGGATCGAGCGCGCTCAACGTGTCGTCCAGAAGGTAGATGTCCGAGTCGCTGTACACGGCACGGGCAAGGGCCACTCGTTGCTTCTGGCCTCCGCTCAAGGTGCTACCCTGCAAGATTGCCAGCGGCCCCCCAAAAATTATTGCAGCTACATGTAATGCATAACTTCCTGTCTAGCCAACCAGACCCAAAAACTTTTGCGAACGTAGGCGGGGAAGGGGGAAAAATTATAGGGTTTTACAAGCCGAAGTTACAGGAGACTGTCTGAACACTGGAGCGTCCCTCGCCCACGTACAAACTACACCTTGCAGATGATGGGGTATACCCTTCTGAAGGTGTTGAATGGGCTTGTATTTATTGGTTTTGATATTAACTCGTGTACCACATGTATGCTGTATAAGTTGTTCATCTGGAAATAATATATGATGTAGTTCCTTGCAGTTTTGTAGGGTTTGTTTCGTAGGGTTTGCATATATTTTTTTTTTAATGACTATTGCCTTCACGTCACTATGTGCACTGGTTTTATGCGCTATCGATTGTACTCTTGAATATATTGTATTTCGGTGCTAGGAGTTTTGTTTGATACACGCAAGCTGTGTCTATGTATTGAGTTTTTTTTTCCACCCCGCTGTTATTCTGACTTTGTGAAGTATGTATAGGGCATAGTCAAGTTACTGAGTGCAGCTTTTTACCCTATCATCTGCCATAATGTGTGTACGTTTATGAAAACAAATAAACAAACAAACAAACCTGGGCTATTAGGGGCGTCGTAATAAAGTGCTCTGGATTAATTTGACCACCTGGTACGAAGGTGGATCGTTATTATGCGCCGAAATCTCCACTCACGGGCGCTCATGTTTTTCGCCTCTATAAAAAAATAACCGCCAAGGGCGGGATCGAAACCACGCCTTTGGGTTCAGCTGCACAACGCCTTAGCAAGTGAGCCACCGCGGTAGGTACTGGCGGGAAAGGGTTTAAGGCGCTTGTTATCCTATTTGGAAAAGTATCATAGAGCGTAAAGTCAAACGCAGCTTGTCTAAAGCATGGTACCAATTATCAACGTAGCAAATTAAAACAATTAGAAAAAAAGTTTTTTGCACAAGGTAGAACAGGTGTTATTCATGCAATCGAAATGAATTCTACCAAAAACCAAACAGGTATTGTTGCTGTTTGTTTGCGGTTTGAGGGAAAAGGAAAGGAAGTGCACTGGGGATATTTTTGAGCTCGGCAGGGAGCTGACCTGTATACAACCCAGTGAGGGGGTGGGGAAGTAGAAGGGAGTGGATAGAGCAGAGAGTTAAAGAGATAGAAAAAGTGGAATGAAAGAATAAAAGACAAGGCCAAGCCAACCAGGGCACATCAGGCATTAAGGGAGTGAGGGCTACAGCCGCTGGGTGAGTCCTGCCATCTTTAGGTAATGGATCACATGGGTGAAGGTATTTATGTAAGGGTTCAAGACAATTTTAACGTCAGCCGCCGAGCGGCTCCACCCACCTTCTCGCCAACCTCGGTGAGGTCGCCGGCTGGGAACAAGGCCAGGTCGTCGTGTAGCTCGCACGCCCGGAGCACGGCCAAGTAGCGGAGCGGCTCCAGCCTCGAGCCGAAAAGAATGTTGTCGCGCACGCTCATGTTGTAGATGCAGGCCGACTGCGAGGCGTACGCGATCTTGCCCTGCGGAGACATTGCAAGGGAGCAGGCGAAGCTGATGGGTGGGGTAAATTTAAAGGGGCCACGAAGACAAAATTTACAACTTTGTTCAATTTGAAAGAACTTGGCCTCTGTAACTCACTGAGCTCTGTTACAACCACTAGAGGTGTTTTGAAACTAAAAAAATGGCTGTGGCTTAACTCAGTTATGCCCGGGTGTGCGCAGCGAGAGGTACGGTTAATGTTATCGTTTAGTTTAGTTCTCTGTACGGTCATGATGCTTTTCGAGACGTGCGGCTCGTTCGTCCTCCGTTTCCCCGGCTCGCTGCCTCCTCTTGGTTCCGTTCCGATGACTTAGCCCGGCTTCTTTCAGTCTCTCCGACTCAATTTCCACATCTGACGAATCCCACCGAGCCGCCCCTTCTTAATATACGATGCAACGCGGGCTCTTCCTCTGACGTCATGGCAGATGGCGCGGCGAGCGGCGCTGCCAGCTGCGGCGGTTGCTAGGCAACCACTCAGCTCGCGGTGCGGCCACCGGCCGCAGCGAAATGGCGAGAATATGGCCATTGTAGCTCTCAGTACAAAACCCAGAAAATGTTGAGAACCTTTCAAATTTCGAGCTGCAGTGACGTGGTGGGGGCAGGGGTCACATAATGCGAGCCCCTAAAGTGCTCTGCACTTAATATCTTCCACCGACTTTGCTACGCAAGTTCCGCAGGCGCACGTGGAATACAAGTTAGCTGCAGTCAGGGCCTGTTCTTGTGTTCTCTTTATGTGGCGCGTAGTTCGCGTAGTTTACTCTTTTAAGGGCGGAGCAGTTTAGGAGCCGGCTTGCCATCGTATCTTGTCCAGGGTCAAGGTGTCCAGCAACCGTTACAGTCACGCGGCGTCCAAAAATCACCGCTTCCCCTGGTCGGTATCGAAGCTGGGTCCCTTGCGCTACGAAGCCGATGTCAATCCCATGGCGCCACGCATGCACAAGATACCCATATGAAAAGTGTTGGGGGTGATCCTCGCGTTGCGCCATTGCCACGGAGGCTGCCGTTGCTCGGCCGCAAACAAGTACACAATAATAAAAAATACGGAAGAAAACAGGAATTCACGAATCATGTACCCCAAATTACTGAGAACTCAATCCAGTGTCTCTTTATAGGCATTTTAAGGGGCTATATGTCCTATCTTGACTACTTTCAATATCAATAAACGGCTGATACTGAAATTAGTCAAGAGAGGACGCCACAGCCTCTCTGGAGAATCGCTATTCTGCACCTAACAGCTTTCACGTTCAGTGAAACGTAATTTTGCACCAACTGCCCCAAGAGCAAGTATATCTAAACAAACTATGGTAGGGGGTCATATTTCAGGTGAAAAAGGCAGCTCTGTAGTGCTTTGGAAGGAACATAGCTTGATGTCCATTCCCTGCAGGGCGGCCGCCCCTAAGATGGGTTAGGGGGAGCAGTATAACAGATGGGGTAATGGCCGCCTAGTAACAGATGTACACAAAATTTCAGCTAGATGTGGACTTGTAGTCTGCGACATCGGGTAATGGACACCTAACAGATGCACACAAAATTTCATCTATATGGGGACTTGTAGTTTGCGACATAGTTTGAACGGTCGATATGCCGAAAGCAGTGAACCTTGTTTGCATGAATGTTGCTTAGCTGAAGTGGCGGCCATGATTTTTTTTTGCTCATAACGAGCGTCAGAGAGCTACGGGATTTGAAAACTTGGGAAGTCATGGTTGGCCTGAGAATGCCTCATGGCGGACAAGGAGCTTCTAGAAATCATGCGTACAAGGACAAGCACTGCGCTGGGAAGGAAAAATGCGCCACCATAATAGCGATGCCCGTAGCGCTTGTCCCATCGAACTTTATCTGCGTCGTTGCGTTTATGTTTTAGGACAGGTATGCACCGACTTGCCATAACAAAGACTTACGAAGTACTCTAACTAGACGTCTAAAAGAATAAAATTGGAACGTCGCAACGGACCCGAACGCAACATCAACGCAGACATGTTCAGAACTCAAGCCGCATATTTCGTAGATAATATTACAAACACTACGTGATTTAAAAATTGAAAAAAACTCACATTAAGCACTAGTAAATTATACTAAATATTTAAATAAACCAACGCGTGCTTTTGCTACAACGTTAATACGCAAAAAGGGGCTCTGGCGTCACTTATTAGTTTAGACAGGGAGGTAGCCTGCATCGTTGCTGACTTTGATGCCGTCTCCTCGAAGCAGTCTTTGTTGACTGCCTCGTTCAAATTGGAACGGGGCATAACAGGGCCGGCTGTCCGCGAAGACGGCCTTTAGACGGCGGGCTGTCCGCCGTCTAAAGGGTCAATTTGAACGCACCCAGAATGTCTTACGGACAGCGTGTCGCTCCCCTTTCACATCCTCTCTGTTTCCGTACATTCCGCACCCTTTAACTTCAACTGAGATTCCAGCGAAAGATTTGGTTGCTTTAGATGCTGTTAGCGCGGGAATCATGAACTACGAAGAGGAAGGACCGAGAAAATCAGCGGTTTCTCCCGGGCACCCTATGTAAACCTATTGGTTTCTGTTGCTCCTGCCCACTCCATTGTACAAACGTTACCACAGTTTACGCTACTTAGGTGAGATCGTGTTTTCCAATTCCTAATCTCGCCCTCCCCCCCCCCCCCCCCCTTTCCCCCGACGTCAAGCGAGCGTTTCCCTCCTCACACCGACGTCCAGCCATCCGCGGGTGCGTTGCATGTCCCCCAAGATGGCGGCCAGCAGCGACGACTTGCCGGCGCCGACGAACCCAGCCACGCCGACAAGAGTTCCCGGATCTATCTGCACCGAGACGCCGTGCAGGGAAAAGCTCAGCTTCTCGGACGACCAGCTGAAGTCGCACTTCTCGATGAATACCTCGCCTGCGAGAGAAACCGAACGTGGGTGGGGGTGTGCGCGTGAGAGAGTGCGAGAGACAGCGGGAAGGGCAATATTTAATGAACGAAGGCTAATAACGTCGAATTGTTTTGAACTCATATTTGTGAAGGGGTAAGAACAAAGGAAAATATCGAAACACAATACAAAACTACTTCAGCCGGAGATACGTGACGAGTTTTTTTAAATCGACATACCTGTTAAAAACGTGAAACAGTGGCAGAAAACCCGCACTGATTAGAAAGTTATAGCAGAGCAAAAAACCGGTCCCGGAACAGTACCCTGTATACCAGTTCTTCCACCTAGGCGCAACCAGTTCTTCCACCTAGGCGCACGAGCAGTGGCGCCGGTCGCCTACCATGTAGCGTACCGTGATCGGTCCTCTGCTCTGCTATAACTCTCTATTAATAGAGAGACAGACGGACTGCTAAAACTCTCTATTGGGCTCCGCGAGCATGCGTGCCAAGAGACGGACGAGATAGGTAAACTTTAAATAAAGGAAAGGTAGAGGTCATCCTGGGGAAATTGTCTGGCCAGCTACTCTGAGGGGGGAGGGGGGGGGGCAAAGGTGGAGAGATGTTAGGTGACTATGGCGCCGGAGGAAAACAGGAATGTAGAGAGTGTCCACAGTACCAGCCCACTGCCCAGTAGGGGCGTCCGGCATGGACCACTGAGCAATTTGAAACATTACACTATGACCGCAAGCAGGAGCTCGACAACACCGAATACCTGCACAACAATCTTAGTAGCCTCTGTCTGCCCGGCGTAAAGTAATGAACGCATTGTGTTAATTAAATGCCTTAGCATTTTCCGAACGAGCTGACTATCAAGCCTTTCGTGGTCGTTCAGTCGTGGATTTGTGCGTGGAGACTCGCTGTTTATAAGGTATGCTCTTGAAGTGACCTCGGGCCACTGAACATTTGGAGCAGTGCCGGTTTAAGCATGGGGCGGCCGAGGGGAAAGAGGGGTCAGTCTCTTGCCTCACTTGCACAACTACCGGTTGTGCTGGTTGCACATAGCTGAGAGGGCATAGAGCCCTTCCACTACTCTGACCTGAGTGCATCCTATTCCGCCGAACAGAAATGAGAGCCTCTTTTGTGGGAGGAGCTCTTCCTCATGATCGACCTCACCGCGCATCTCTCCTAGGGTACACTGTTGATGTTGCTTCATGCACAACAAAACAGTTCGCCCATTCGACGTCCGTTTTGCAACTGGAAAATTCATGAGTTTCCCAACAACGTCGGCGGAACATCTGGTTCTTGTACACGGCACTATAACATGGCTGTGAGCAGTCTACACTCATATACTGCGTGGACTGCTCATGCAGACAAAGCACAAGTTTGGTTCATTGGAAAGATTGCCTCGTTAGAATCATACTGACACCGCTCTTAACGCGAACTTCGCTCAAATAAGCTATATAATTAGAGAAAAAGGGAATGGCCATGCGACCCACGAGCTCATTTCCTGCAACAGAGCCAACGATGTCATATGCCCAGCTGTGTGATAAAATGAGGCCGGCAAAAGCAAACATTAATCAGGCAGGGCTTATAAGCTCGCTGAACAAGCTATATGCGCGTAAATGTTATGTACATTCATTTTACAACAGTAAGAACGGGGGCATAAACAATGGGATGAACACTGCTGTTGGTACTGGGAGCACTATGCTTGTTTTAGCTGCACACCTGTCTTGCGCGACACTGGCTGATATGCGTAAGCGACGTTATCTTACCTGAGCGTGTTTGTCCAGCATACCAAATGTTTCAAGAAACGATTAATTTCTACCATAACAAAAACAAGCCAGGTGCCAATACGGCCAAAAACAAAGCAACGGCGGTCAACGGTCCATGGCTGAGTATTGTAGCGCCATCTGGGACGACTGAAGGTAAGTGAGGCTGCACAGCCCAACGACGCACTGAAAGTTCATTTGAATACCCGCTCTTGTGAATTCATGGCAGACGTAACCAAACCACGTGATTTCGCGGGAGAATCAAATTTTTAACCTAAAATGATTAATTTCTCAGTGAACGCGGCATCATTTGCTGCCGGACATGCTTTGGGGGCAGAATAAAACGCGGAATATTTCGAATAAAACATCCTTGTATTTTGTCTGCATGGCCCCTCTAGGGTAGTGTTTCATGATTTTACTAATGGGCTTGTTGCGGAAAGCAGCAATCCCGCAGAGGCACGGTTAACTACCACTGTTTTGAACACCAGAAAGCGGGCGATAATATTATTCAGCCGTTTTTTCTTGCGAGATCTGCCGTTACTTAGTTTTGCCCAGAAAAAAGCTAACTGACATTTTGTAACACTTTTAACCAACATTTTGCTGCATGCCTAAATGCCACGGAAACAAACTGTTAAAGCTATTGCTCTGGAAAGCTATTGCGGTAGTGTACCACCAACCGTCAGTGGCTCTGGCGTCGATGAAGCAGGGCGTCCTCTCTATGTGCTCTTCTTCGCTGAAGAAGGCGCAGTACCTCTGCAGAGCCAAGCCAACCTGCAGAAGAAAAAAACAATTTAGTAAAGACGATAGCCTTTCTTAAGCTACTTAAACGAAGAAATTTTGGTCCGTCTGTCTGTCTGAAAGGATAAATTTATTATCAAAAAATCCTGGTATCAATGATACAACGTAACAACCAGAAACAATTAAACAAGTGCAGCGCCTGTCGCTACAAAACTAATAGAGCGCGAAAGCTGCCAGTTACAGACACTTACAGAAACACATAAACAGTTTCAAGTTGATTGTAGACAAAAGATTAACATACAAACAATTTAGAGTTGCTTACAACCAAAAGATTAACATGCGAGGAAAACCATGATACAAAAACATTCGCTTCAAGAATGCAGCAATATACAAAACAGAGTTGGTTTTATGTCACAACGGGTACTGTAGCGCACTAACACTCAATTCTAACACCAAGATCAATTGTTACAACGAAAATCCCTAAGGACACAGGTCTGGAAAACTGGCATGAATAATAACCCTTTTGTTTGAAACCTCAATAAACCGGGTAGACCAATGTCGCAAAAACTCTTCCTCACCCAAAAGGGCCAACTCGCCTTCCAAAAAGGTCACGAGGTGTTGTCTGAAGAACCCCGCAGTAGGTTATAAGCAGATTAAGTAGAGGAATCACGAAAACGACTCGTGCCACGCTCGAAATGCTCGCAGTAACGAACTGTTTCACCGCGCGGAAGAACAGTCGGCTGCGGCAATGAGGAAGGCGCTGGGGAAACTCCCGTTGTTCTCAAGTTGTACCCTAGTATATACAATCAGGTTCATACCGGCTCTTCTTGTATTCACTATCTTCATATGCTTGAAGGCTAGGCGTACACCTTATAAATGATGCTATAACTGATTCCACATACAATGACGCCATTGATTGATCACTGATTAGTATGAAGAGTGGGTTGAAAGATTTCAACTACTAGAATATATACTGTCTAATTACATCTTGAGGGTCTATGTTAAATGCCCCCACGAGCCATATCGCTCTTGTAGTAGCAGGTTTCCATACAGACAGCTACGCATGTATTAGGTTATCATTTGTACTACATGAACATCATATTCCAAAGGGACCCTGAAACACTTTTGTTAACCTTTTTCGAAATTTTATATGCTTGCAGAACGTAATAAACCCTAACGCCCAGTGCTTACGTTAGGGGATGGCAATGTACTTTAGCCAATAATTGCGAATCCATGCCCGTCAGATAATTTGGAAACTTGCCCAAAAAGTGTTTCTGTTTTTCTCGGCCTTGGCGTTCCTCGAGCGCCCGAATTATGTCTTTAGAGTGGCGTAACGGCTATTGGCTGGCTTCGTTTCAGTGGCAGCAACGAACACATTCGATAGCAACTTTAAAAAGAAAGCGACAAGAGCAAAGCAGAAACGGAAGGCGTATCGGCTGCGACCAGCAAATCGCGCAGCTTCGCTCCGGTCTGGTGATAGCTATAGCTTTCGTAGTGCTTCCAGACGCGAAGGAAAGAGTTAAAGCGTTTATCGGAAGTGTTGCAGAGTCCCTTTAAATTGTCTACACTTATTCTCTAAAGCTTCATCAACCAACACTTGATTTGCATATGCAGCAGCGAATCTCATTGGGCACCCGGATTCGGTTTCGGGGTAAAACGCGAAGTTACACAGATGAACGGAAATGCAATGCTACGCCATATTGGATCTCGCATGAACACAAAGCAACATACAAACCTATGTACAAGAGATAAACTGTGGACGTCAGGGTGATTAGGTACAACTAGGATCCCGTAAATCCGGTTGGGTACCTCCTACAGCTATTGTTGCAAAAATGTGCCTTGTCAGGGTCAGAACCCAGGCTCCTCCGCCCTTCCAGCCGGTATCAACCGTCACTGCTCTGGTGCCAGGAAGGAAGCACTTCTCATACCAGGCAGCCCATTTTGGGACAAAGTGAGCGGCAAAAGTGGCAGTTCTGGGGGATGCAACCCGCACCATGTATTCCTGTGGGACCGCATTCCTTGGTGAACACACTCCTAACGGTATTCCTTGCGTTCCTTCAGGTACGCAGGCAAGGGCAAAAATTCCACGAAGAGGCGGGCTGAGGCGGGCTGTTGTAAGCTCAAAGTGTGAAAAGGTCACACGCATCGAAATGGAAGCCAAAAAGAGTCGCTTTTACCCCTGCTGTGCGCATTGTTATTGCTCTTCAGTGCTGGGGGCACAACACTTGAACACATCAAAGGAATGTGGCCATGCGCTGACCCAAGGTATGCAAATCCTCACAGCGGAACTTAACCGTAAACAGGGCCGAAGGATCGCCATCTCAGGCCAATCTTCTCACCTCCAGTGCAATTTTCTTACTGGAGGTCAGCTGTTTACTCACATTGCAATTACTTTCGCACCCGTCACTCCTTTTTCTCCCTTACTTCAGCATTAGGAACGCGCACTGCGGGGCAGCCAAGTCGAAGATGAGGAATTTCCGATCTTCCGCCAGAAGACTGCTGCGGGAGCCCGCGGCCTGGTGTCATGGGATGGCAGCCCACTACTCCCTTTTCTGACCTATTTCCTCACCCCTCATTTCTAATTTTAGATATTTGTGTTCGACGACGACGATGACAACTACTACTACTACTACTACTACTACTACTACTACTACTACTACAACTACATCAACAAGAACTACATCAACAACAAAAACAACAAACAACAGCAGCAGCAACAAACAACAACCATAACAAAAAACACCAACACCAACACCACCCCCACCAACATCAACATCAACAACAGCAACAAACAACAACAAACAGCAGCAGCAGCAACAACAACAACAAACAACAACAGCAGCAGCAGGAACAACAACAACAACAACAACAAACAACATAGGCAGCAACAACAACAACAGCAACAGAAGCAACAACTATAAAAACTCCCAGCTCCCCTCGCGGGAACCCCTGTGTAGATGCGACGCATAGGCGCAGCGGCGAAGGGACCGCGTTTTATAGCGCGCATAACGTTGAGGGGACTGCGTAAGCCGGTCCCAGTCGATGACGACGTTGGCGTACTTGTAAAGCGGCGTGGTCTCTAGGTGTTTGAGCCAAGTGTGGATGTTGCTCCGCCGGAGAACGGAACACCGGTTATATGCGCAGCGCGCCCGAAGGAGAGGAAACCGCGGAAGAGAGAGTACTGCACATGCGCCGGCCCCAGCGCGTCTGCCGCGGCTATGACGCAACGTGCCGCGGCTATGACGCAACACAATCCACTTTAATCCAATCCAATCCAAATCCAATCCAATCCAATCCAATCCAATCCAACCCAAGCCAAGCCAAGCCAATTCAATCCAATCCAAGCCAATCCAATCGAATCCAATCCAATGCCCCTCGCGAGAGCGTGGTCGCTATCGGAGAGGAGAGGGGGTGAGCGGCGGAGAGCGCAGCTGGCGCGGCGAGGAGAATGGGGGAGGGGCGGACAACGCCGACAACGACGACGACGACGCCGGAGGGACAAGGCGAGTGAATCAGATGCTCTGCATCTAAAAAGCGGAGCATATTCGCGAAGCATGACATGCGCCCTTACCACGCTCCGGCTTCGCAGCAGCAGCGCTGTCGAGCTGGTAATCAGGTCCGTGGCAGAGATGAGGTAGATGCAGCAGAAGGACACCGCCGGCGTCAGTAAGGACGCGTCGCCCAGGAAGACCACCGAGGAGAACAGCAGGATCACCATCTGGGAGGCCGTAAGAACGAGCCAATCAAAGATACAGGGTGAGAAGAAAGAAGATGAAAGCCACCAGATCCCGCTTGGGAAGAATATGCCGTCCGTTATAGGATTCTGAAGGGTCTGAATTCTGTCTGGACAATAAACCTTTTAAGACAAACGAGGTAATAAACGCAACTTCTAAGTAAATTGGGCACATTACGTTTTGAAGCTTTGGTGCAGGTTTCTTTTAAAACAAAAACACAACTATCAGTGAGGCGATATCCATGGTGTTACGTTGAGTGGTGACTTGTTCGGTGCGTCCTGGTTTGCTGGCGATTGCTGACGCCTTGACCGAGAGGAGCAGAAGCGGCTAGAGCGCAAAGTTGGGCGCTTGCGGAAATCTGTGCATGCCCCGGCGTTGCCTAGCAACAATGGCGCACGTCTTTTTTGTGTCTTTTTTCTGAGGCACGTGGTATGGAGCCACATGGTGCGGCTACATATTTTTTGGTTTATTTCTGAGGCGCCCACTATGAAAAGCATCGGCGCGAAGTGTAATTGATCTGCTGCGTTTCTGGGATCGCAAGTTATTCTCTCAATCAACTACTAAATGCTCTGGCATTAACAACCGCAATTTATAACGGGCCGCAGCGCACTCACTATGGAAGCCGATGAGGTGTAGACGGAGTCGACGAGCCCGTCGAGCACGTTTGCCCTGTGGCATGCCTCTTCTTCCTTCTCTCGCAGTCGGGAGATGATGGATCCGAAGGCGTCCTCCCAGGCGTACATCTTCAAGAGGCGCACCGAGGTGAGTAGGTCGGTCGTCTGCTTCAGACGCTCGTCGCGCAGACTGAGCACACGGTCCTGGGCACGCGTTAATAACGGGAAGTGTTAGATTCTAATGTTCTTCTATTGCTGTCATGGTGTTGTTCTGGTGCTGTTCTAGTGTTGCACTGGCCTTAGGTGACATCCCCGATTATGTGCGCAGATAGCCAAAACACAGTTTACCCCGCGTCGCTTTTGCAACAAAACAGCCGCAGTGTCTTCCATCACGAAGTGGCCGTTTGGGCAAACAGGTCCGACTTAGTCAAGATTTGCCCCTTTTGAGGTTAAGAGAAATAATAGAGAAGATAAATTCTACCGTCGCAATAGTGCCCGGCGGTGTGTCGAAATTGGAGGTTGAAAGAACACGGGACATCATGCTGGCGCCAAACATAACTGGAACAGGTTAGAAGACGCGCCGTCCGCTTTTTCTTAACCTTTATGAGACACCATGAAGACCTTGAAAGACATGGTACAAGAGAGACGATATTAATGTCCGTAGTTAGTCACCAAAAAACGTGGTTAAAGCGTCACTGTTTGCCGTCCCACCAGTCGCCTATGCACAGTGTGGCTTCAACATGCAAAAGGCCCCGCTCGGCATCCACTGAAACAAAGGAAAGCCGCGTACACATCTTTTACATTTATGGGAAAAGTTCATCACATTCTTAAAGACTTACGCATATATTGAAACTAAAGTGCACTCGCGACGTTCTCTGCTCGAATTTCTGATTCGTGCGCGATTCCACTCACCCAGAGCCTGTCCTGGAGCACCGTCGCTGGCCAGATGAGGGCAATGGCAATGGCTGGCCAAATGGCCGTGAAGAGGGCGGATCCAGCGCCCACTCGCTCGCCGAGCAGGTAGATGGTGAAGGGGAGGACCACAACCCCGGTAATGGGCAGCGGGAACTGCGTGCAGGCGATGCAGACCTGCAGGCAGTCTCCGCTCAGCAGGGCGAGCACGTGGCCGGATGGGTTCCGGGACAGAGCACGGGGTGACAGCCGCACCATCTGCACACCGAAGAGGCCAGATATGAAAAAGGCTCTCTTTTCTACTCAAAGAGGATATGTGAATGGCCGTGTTTGAACATACACAAAAATACGGGCGCTGCTAGAGGAGATGAATCAGGCCTCCATGATTCTATTCGTGTTTTTTTATATAGTGTGTTCGTTTAGGTCTGCTTATGCAAATTGATGAGCCGCCTACGGGGTTGCAATATCCGAGGTAGTATGCATTATCATTTTTTTCCCATTGTCGATATTGTTCTAACTATCGATATTGTTCTATTTTTCAAAGTACACTCTTAAGCAAAAGTTGACGAAATACGAGAGGGCAGACTTGGGTCGATTTCTTTCTCTGTTACCCCGGGCGGATGTTAGCTGTGTATGCGCGTGCGTGTGATTTTTCGACTCCAAAAAAGCAAACACGCACAGCGATTGTTAGGCTGATACGCAGAAGAGAAATTCCCTCTAACTCCCTCTTTGTCTGCAATATTTTTTCACTCTGCCTGTCCATTAATAGCGAATGTATACGAGCAAACCCTTGCGGCAGGACTAACGTTTGACTGATCGGAAACAACGGTGTTTGCATCGTTTTGAGCAGGAGGATTAAGTATGCGGCGTTGCTGAAAAGTTGAGTGACTTATCCTCTTGGGGGGTAATAATGATGGCTTCGGTGTGGGGATGTTTTACTTAGTTGGCCGCAACTAAAATTATGAAATGATAAAAAATAATTATACGGTCGTTCCCGAAGTGAACTCGTAAACCGGGCGAGCATACGTAGTGCTGCTTCTGCCATCATTGGACATCTAAATGTTTCTTACTGTTTACCCAATTGTTGACACATTCCCGACGCGAGTTTTTATGGTTGGGGCATATATACCCACGCGTTATATTCAAAGTCGTTTCACTAAGGTGACTACGAGCGGGGGAGCGCCGCTTGGTTGGCTTGGTCACGCACGGTATCAGATTACGCTCCTGCAAAGCTTCCGCGCCTGCAGCGCCCCTCCAGGATTTTTCTCGGTGTTGCTTAGAAACATGTTTTTGTCACGTGAACGGATGGTGGGGTGGTCTTTACCAGCTTGGAGCAATGGACACAGGGAAGCCGTTGGCGAGTTTGACATAACACACATTTAATGCACACACAAAAAAAAACCCTCAGGCAAAGCACTTAATATTTAAACTACACACAAACGATAAACACTCAAACCTCTACATTCCCAAAATACAACTCGCATACAAACCCCTAACTTAACAGCTCAATATACAATTCAAATCAAAACTCAAAAGACTACAATAAAGTTCTACACCTTCAGTCCAAATTCACTCATTACGTCAAGTCCTACTTCATCTCTTTCTCACTACAACTCCCTAGTTGTATCCTACGAATATGTCCTTGATGGACGGGCCTACCCCGCTGTCGTCGGCGCTGACGTGTCGCACCCGTTGCGTGGCCGCGACCCGGTGGTAGCCGTCCTCGTCTCGCTTCGGTGCCGACGTTCGATGCGCGCGGTCACTCCTTGGATGGCGTGGGTTCCGCGCGTCCTGACGTTTCCTCTGCGGCTACTTCCTGGTATCCGCTCCCGCTGGATGTCCTTGATGCCGGCGTTCGATGCGCGCGGTCATCCCTTCGGCGGCGCGCTTCCTCGGTGGCTACCCCCTGGTAGCCGCTGCCGCTGGAAGTCTCAGGTAGGCTTGGCACGAACGTCGCCTTTCGGGGCCGTCGAGACGAACGTCGACGGAGCGTGGACGCTGGCCGCTGGTGCCCGACCGATGCCGCTGGGGCCACGAAGACGCAGGTTCGTGGTGCACCTAGGATGACGGTGCCGATGCGCAGTCGGCCCGCTCCCGCCCAGGCTCGGATGGCGTGGTCGATGGCCTGGCCGCGTCCCCCTGGCTCGTTCCGTGAAGCTCACGTGCTCCGGCCGCCTCCTG
Source organism: Haemaphysalis longicornis (assembly GCF_048455015.1). Lineage (NCBI taxonomy): Eukaryota > Metazoa > Arthropoda > Arachnida > Ixodida > Ixodidae > Haemaphysalis > Haemaphysalis longicornis. The sequence continues at coordinate 73,955,064 of NW_027526204.1, forward strand.
GTTTCTTCGGTTTCTTGCCTCTCCCTTCTCTTTGTGCGCCCCGCTTTTATACCCTCTGGGATCTCACGTGGCGCACTCCCATTGGCTTCTTGCTTCCTCCCTGTCCTTATAAGGCCATGTCGCCACTTGTCCCATGCGTGGCCTTCCCTGATTGGCCGACCAGTGTGCTGCCACCTTTGTCCATGATTCATCGGTGCGTCGGCGCTGACGCTTGCTGATTGGCGCGCTCCTGGCGCGCACTTCAAATTCTCGTTCCTTTGTTCTTTTCTTCTATTTTTCGGGGGTTTTGATGCATCCCCCTCTCAGGGGCTGCCCTAACACATGACACACAGCCAAGATTGATATGCTTCACACTCGGACAGAACGACGGTGCTTAGCTACACTCTTTCTTGGCTTTCCCATTAGGGTACATACGACCATGCGAAACAATTGTTCAACCTTGCGATGGTACCAAAATGAAATATTTTGGCGCCCAGGACTGATGACGTTCATTAACATGTAGCTTTTGTCGAAACAGAACTGTTCACGTCGCAATTTCTTCCTTGTCGGATGGAAGGGGGGGGGGTGCAAAATACACGGTGGCAGAACAGGAGGCACTCCGGCAACCACTTGCAGTGGTTCTATGATGGCAGCATCGGTGCATTTGGAAGTTCGGTGACGCCATTCAGTGGTGTGGGACAGCGTAATTTTGTCCATAACTTATAAAGTTATAACTGATGGAGAAGTGACAGGCAGCGCTGCTATTTAGTGGGAAGAATGGCTTTAGCTAATAACATGTGACCGAATTTCGTATAGTTGGTGTAGTCTGTTTTTTGAGTGTTTTTGTCTTAGATTCCTTCCTGTTTCTCTTAATATATAGGTCTACACTAGCGTCTTTTGTAGTAAATCCTCGTTGTAACGAATCACTCTGTTCCAAATCTCTCTTTCTTCGAAGTGTTTCGTGATCCTCCTATGAAGTCAGTTTTGTGTCTCGAGGACTTGTAAAATGACGGCTTGCTGTGTATTGCATACATCCCTTCATAGCAGCTGAAATATCATTTGGTATGGGTGCTATGCGTCTTCTGCAACTCGTGCCCAGTTATTACGTATTTCTTTTGAAAAAGTTACCGTGCAGTCATCCTCACTGTCCACCATTTTATTATACCGGAATCTTTTCCTATTCTGGCCTAAGCTGGTTTTGCGCAACCTGTTTTCAGATTCCTCTTTATTACATTGTTTTTTCCCTACCAAACCGATTATTAATATCGGTGCCAAAATAGTGCAGACCCCTCTCTAGTCAACTCACTGTCTCGGCGGAGTACAACTTGCCTTCCTGTAGATTGCTCCAAGGAGGAGGCAGCGGACTCGGTTCCCCAGTCGGAAGCACAGGTGCATCTGGTAGCACGCCAGGAGAGCGTCGGCGATGGAGGCTGCCACAAAGAGCCACGTGGTCACCGTGATCTCATCTCCGCCGTCCACGAGACGTCTGACAGTGAGAAAGCACACGTAAAACAGTCACAGCCTTTTTTGATGATCTGTTGCAAATCCGCATAGGGGCATAAACACGTATCTGATTTTGGAGTTTCGTTGAGTGATTCGCTCATTACACGGCCGTTTTGAGCATCCCGTGCTTCCGCAAAATTAATCATTATTATTAGGGCCGAATAGCTGTTGTCACTTGACTCATTGTCATCATGATCATCACCATCCCCACCGCCACCACCACCACCAGCTTGGTTGGGAACATTCCCAAAACGTAGAAACGCGCCCAATTCAGTATCAAGAGACCCAACTAGTCACGTTATTCTCGGCGCGGCCTTTTTCACCTCTCCAGCAACAAGCAGCCCACGTGCATGCATTGACTTGTTTGGCTTTGTGTACAGAGGAGAGGCGCGCGATGCATTTTTGACGTCACACATGCTTCCTAGTCACTGATTTACATCTTTTCCAAGACGCGCACTATGCGGGGCAAACATCAGTGGGACAGAGCCCACCTACAAAAACTGCTTTATCCGTGACATTGCAACGAAATATCTTTTACACACTTGACGGATGGGGCTCCTGGGTTGGGTGCCCCCCTTGCAAACTAAAAAGATGAAGTGCTGCCAGGCAGCAGAGCACATAATGGGATATCTGGAACAGCACCCCTCGCAAACTAAAACAGGTATACTCCAGGCAGCGGAGCACATCATGGGATATCTGGAACAGCACCCCCTGCAAACAAAAATAGATGTACTACCAGGCAGCGGGTCACATAATGGGATATCTGGAACAACACCCCGTGCAAACTAAAACTAAAACAGATGTTGTATTACCAGGCAGCGGAGAACATAATGGGATATCTGGAACAGCATCTCAGAGACTTTTGTCCTGGGTAGTACGCGCGCTGACCGGATACAAGGGCAGAGGTTAAGTGGTAAATGAGAGGTGTACATGCGTAAACAGTCCTTACTCAAGCAGAGGAACTTTTCCTAAGGCGTTGGCGTAGTAGGTGAAAGCGCTCAGCATGGTCCAGAACACGTCATCCCAGACGGTTCGGAAGATGAGGTACAACAGGCGGAGCCTGGTCAGTGTCTTCTTCTGGCTGTGGCAGAGGGCGAAAGAATATAGTCTGAACAAGTTCAAATCATTTGGGCGGTGATTCGAAAACACTGATAGTGCTGAGCGGGGAGAAAGTTACCATCCCTTCGTAAAGAAATTTGAGAGAAGTGAGAAAGGTAAAAGTGCGTCCAACCTTCGCTGTGTGTATTTTGATCACTGTAGTTTTGATTTAAGCAACCGCGTTGCCCAGATCGTGGCTTGCGTAATTTCAGTGGTTATCTGGATTTCAAGCTATACTGGGCGCCCATTCGATTGGTTGCCAAAGTATAAAAAAGACAAATTGCGAAATTTCAACGGTTATCTGTGTTTAAATGTACACTGGGCCCCCATTCAACTGTTTGCCAATGTATAACAACGACAAAATTGCGAAACTTCAATGGTTATCTCCGTTCCAAGGTACACTGGGCCCCCATACGACTGCTTGTCTAAACGTAAAAAAGACAAAATTGCAAAATTTCAATGGTTATCTACGTTTCAAGGTACACTGGGCCCCCCATTCGACTGTTTGTCTAAGTATATAAAAGACAAATTGCGAAATTCCAATGGTTATCTATGTTTCCAGGTGCACTGGGCCCCCATTCGACTGTTTGTCTAAGTATAAAAATACGAAATAAACAGTATTTCGCGCTGTATATAGCTCACAGGTAAAGTGCCTGTAGCAATGTACGCTGGGTTGTTCGACAGCCCAACCGCGGCTCATTCCCCTATAGACTTGCTAGTAGGGCCGGAATTAACACTTATTTCAAGTGCATTGTACTCGCAGATGTCGCGCTGTTAGGTTGTTTTGGACAAAACAACGCATTGAAAGTGCTAACAATGATGGGATCAGAATTAAGGAGTTTGGGAAAGTTACTAGACCATTAAAAGTAGAACAGCCATAAAAAATCTATTTACAGTAAAAGCTCGTTACTTCGAGCAGCAATGGGACGCCTTCTAAGTTCGAATTACGGAAATTTCAAACAAAAGAAAGTGAACAATCACAACAGTACACTGCTATGGGGAAGCAGTAGGGCATGCCAACAATTCTAATGTTTGAAAACGTCCGTGATTGCAGTAGGCCTTTTGTCCCTAAAGACGACAGTCAGCACTTCTTTGCTCTAACAAACGAATGTAGCGGAAAGCCTCATCTCCGCTTTTTTGAAAACTGAAGAAGAGATGGGCGCATTCCATGAGGCCATGACTTCTGAGTGGATGGCCGCACTATGCTTCCTCCTCGTCCACCTTGTTTCCATTGGCATGGTTCTGCTCATCTGACCTAAGTGCTTTCGTCTGTCATCGCACCACAAGCACCATTGCACTTGCATCCTCATCGACGCAGTTCACAAAGAATGCGTCTTCCAAACCATCCGCCATGTGGGACTTAGATTGGTTTTACCCTTTTTTGCCTCCTCCATTCTACGCAGCGTCATGAGTAGGCAGCCGGTGTGCGTCTAGAGTAGTTCGAATTGGGCGTTCCGGCACGGATACGTATCCGTGCCGGAAGGGAACGTACACTCGGGTTCGAATTAACCGGCTTCTTTGTACATGAACTTCTATGAAGACTTGGCCGGACCCTCGGAGCAAGTGTAATCGTGCTCCATCGCCGGACCAAATGATGCAGTTCGAATTATCCAGAAATTGGAACGGTTGAAGCCCGAAACGAATTAAGGAGCTTTCACTGTAATAACGTAATTACCAACACAACGTCCCGTATAGGTCCGAATATTCGTTTTGGGGTTCCTCATCTGCAAAACTAGGGCGAACTTGGAATGTCGCATTGTTTTGCCCACCTATTCCTGCAGGGTACTCTTATTCCAGTCACGATATATCACGTGATTTTCACTTGTAATACGGGCGACCGCAATGTTAACAACACGCTCCTCTATACCGCACTCAGAAAAACGTGATTTATTTGCATGCGTATGGCAGAACATGCGTATGGCGTATGGCGTATCCAGCCACGACGACCAAGTAGTGGAACGCTTCTATGAAGATGTGGAATCGGCAATGGCTAAAGTAAAAACACAGTATACCGTAGTTATGGGGGACTTCAATGCTAAAGTAGGCAAGAATCAGGCTGGAGACAAGGCAGTTGGGAACTATGGTCTGGGCTGTAGAAATAGCAGGGGGGACCTACTAGTTGAGTTTGCAGAACGGAATAACCTACGCATAATGAATACCTTCTTCTGTAAACGGGAGAGTCGGAAGTGGACCTGGAGGAGCCCGAATGGGGAGCACAAAAATGAAATAGACTTCATATTATGCGATAACCCTGGCGTCGTGCAGGATGTGGAAGTGCTCGGAAGGGTAAGGTGTAGTGACCACCGTATGGTAAGATCCCGAATTAGGCTAGATTTGAGGAGGGACCGCAACAAGCTAGTACGAAAGAAGCCGATAAATGAGCTAACAGTAAGACGTAAAGTAGAAGAATTCAGGATCGCGCTGCAGAACCGATATTCCGCTCTTAACGAGGAAGCCGAGTTTACGACGCAGGAAGCCAGCGACAACCTTACACGCATTATTACGGAGTGTGCAGTAGAAGTCGGGGGCACTATAGCTAGACAGGATACTGGTAAACTTTCACAGGAGACGAAAGATCTAATCAGGAAACGGCAAACCACGAGAATCTCCACCGCAGCTGACAGAATAGAACTAGCGGAGCTCTCCAAGCTAATCAATAAGCGTAAGACAGCTGACATACGGAAGTATAATATGGAGAGGATCGAATACGCTGTAAAGAACGGAGGTAGCCTGAAAGCAGTGAAGAGACGTCTTGGCGTGGGGAAAAATCATAGGTATGCACTTAAGGATAATCAAGGCAATGTCATCACAAATAGGGATAAAATAGTCACAGTGGCCGAGGAGTTCTATAGGGATCTGTACAGTAGCCAGGACATACAGGATAATGCCGAACGAGACAGTAGTTCACAGGAGTTAGACATCCCACCAGTAACGACCGAAGAAGTAAGGAAGGCTTTGAAAGAAATGAAAGGGGGCAAAGCACCTGGTGAGGATCAGATAACAGCAGACCTCTTGAAGGATGGCGGAGAAATTGTCCTTGAAAAACTGGCAAACCTGTATACGCAATGCCTAATGACCGCAATGGTACCGGAATCTTGGAAGAACGCGAACATCATCCTAATTCATAAGAAAGGCGACATGAAGGACTTGAAAAATTACCGGCCGATCAGCTTACTGTCAGTCGTCTACAAGGTATTTACCAAGGTAATCGCTAACCGAATTTCTGCAACCTTAGATTTCAGTCAACCTAAAGAACAAGCAGGGTTCCGTAAAGGTTATTCAACAATGGACCATATTCACACGATCAATCAGGTGATAGAGAAGTGCGCTGAGTATACTGAACCCCTATATATAGCCTTCATAGATTATGAGAAAGCATTTGACTCGGTCGAAACCCTAGCAGTCATTCAGGCATTACGGAACCAGGGGGTAGATGAGCATTATGTAACAATACTAGAGGATATCTACAATGGGTCTACAGCTACGATCATCCTCCATAGGGAGAGCAGTAAAATACCTATAAGAAAGGATGTCAGACAAGGAGACACAATCTCTCCAATGCTATTCACAGCATGTTTACAAGAAGTATTCAGAACGTTGGATTGGGAACAGGTGGGTGTAAGGGTTAATGGAGAATACCTCAGTAACCTCAGATTTGCTGATGACGTTGCCTTGCTAAGTAACTCTGGGGACGAATTGCAAAGCATGCTTTCCGCACTGGGCGAACAGAGTAGAACCGTGGGACTGAAAATTAATATGCAGAAAACTAAAGTAATGATCAATAACCTCGGGACAGCACAGCGGTTTGACATAGGTGGCGAGGCAGTGGAAGTGGTAAGCGAATATATCTACTTAGGCCAAGTTGTGACCCCAGATCCAAACCATGAGGCAGAGATAATTAGAAGGATCAGAATGGGGTGGGGTGCATAAGGCAGACATTCTCAGATAATGAATAGCAGCCTACCATTGTCGCTGAAGAAGAAAGTGTATGACAGCTGCATCTTACCGGTACTCACCTACGGGGCAGAAACTTGGAGGCTCACTAAGAGGGTTCAACTTAAATTGAGAACAACTCAGCGGGCAATGGAGCGGAAAATGATAGGTGTAACATTAAGGGACAGGAAGAGAGCGGAGTGGGTGAGGGAGCAAACTGGTGTTAAAGACATATTAGTAGAAATTAAGAAGAAGAAATGGACGTGGGCAGGACATGTAATGCGAAGGCAAGATAACCGCTGGTCATTAAGGGTAACAGAGTGGATCCCTAGGGAAGGCAAGCGTTGCAGGGGGCGGCAAGTTAGATGGGCAGATGAGATAAAGAAGTTTGCGGGGATAAATTGGTCACAGTTGGCACAGGACCGAGGTAATTGGAGAATAATGGGAGAGGCCTTTGCCCTGCAGTGGGCGTAGATAGGCTGGTGATGATGATGATGATGGCAGAACAGCAGGAATTCCTGGGATGGATAAATTTATTGAAGTATGGTTTATAAAACAATGTGTAGACTCAACGCACAGACGCTACGGGAAGGGTATGGGACGCGCCGTGGTGGTGCGCTGCGAATTATTTGGAGTGACAGGGCCAAGTTACTGCGCTTCAGAGACCCTTGCTCCTCCCTCCCCCCCCCCCCCCCCCCATTGATAAAAAACCCCGATAACAGCGTGCTTGTGTTGCACCAGACTTCATGACAGATATCACAATTAAATTTATGCGTAAAGCATATCGCATAATTATATTTTAGTGTGTGGAACTGCGCCATATAGGATTAGGCAGTTCTTGGAATTGTGTGGTTGTAATGACACAAGTTCATATAAACCTAAAGAAAAACTCTAACTTAAACCTACATTACCGTTCTTTTTAATGCAAAAGTCTTTGTAAAAGCCACAGTAACAATTATGTTATGCTGACTATAAGAGTTTTTTTTGAAAGAGTGGGGATAACTTCGTGAGAGAAGTGACAGTAATTTTGCTTCCAGACATTGTTCTCTCCTTGTGTCACAATAACAATCGCAATCAGAGAATCACAATCAGAGAGCGGCCATGCGGCGCACTAGCGACTTTTCCGCACTAAACATATCACATACTGACGAGTGCGGCGAACTGGGCACACTTGCCTGGTAACTACGCGAAGTTAAAAATAGGACTTCAGACTTCATGGCTGCGCCATCTGCGTCAAGCTTACTTCAACCGATATTTTTTTTCTTGCCGTCAATCCGGCGTGAAAATCATCACTTGAATTTCTCTTCGCTTTTGTGAATGTTGTCTTTGTACTCATTGGCAAATCGGCACTTTCTTCAGTACCGCAGCTGTGGTGCATACATTTCCCTTAAACACCAACGCTTCCAACAGAACAGGCTGCAAATGGGCGGGTTTGTGCCTTTTAAGCACTAGAAAACATCCCAACAAACGGCAAGTACACTAGGAGACAGGAAAACAGCGCTTACAACCAAATTCTGTCTCTTGCAAGCTCCCCGAAGACAGGTGTGCAAGGCAATCGAAAGCGAAAGGGAAGAAAACTTCATATGCGCGAAACGGAAAACGCAAATGACAGAATCTTGGGAAAACTGCCGGCATTTTTTCTTGTCTGAGTTGTATGGTCAAGTTAGCCCTCCCAAATGGTAATTTCAAACGGTATTACAAACGGTTTGCTTTTTGCTTACGCGCGTTTCATCCCACTTACTAATACAAAAATCTTTATAGGTTTCTTTGATGCATTGGTCAGCATTTTGCAGGACGATATCACACTGATCAAATTTCTTTTTGCACCCACATCCACTGGAATACGTAGCTAAGTGACTGCCGGCATTCACTTTTAGTGAATTGGCATGCTCTTGAAGCCGAACGTTAATGCACCTTTCGGTCTTGCCAAGACGGCTCCATGTATCAACCATTCATGCATTTCTGGATGAAGGGACACTGCAACTATCACTTATTTACTGATGCTTTGTCTCACATATACGTAATGCTATATTCACCAGTATGATTGTTGCCGCCAGGTTTAGGTGTTAAGAAATGGATTTGCCTATGTAAAGGTCTCGTTAATCTTGCGCCTTAACTTTGGTTGGGTGGCTGAATTGAGGGTCAGACAGACGGACAGAATTACCGTGTTCAAGTAGCCCAAGCAATACTATCGTATTTAAGACAACCGTATGCGGACAGCGGTCCCTGAGCCAATATTGTACTGCAACCTATCAAGACAAATGGTAACCATGCTAACAAAAGGCATGTTTATGCCGCTGTCGACAGCCTCAGTCAACATACTAACTTTTGTTTTTGGTAACTGCCCTGATCACTTACTTGCCGACGTCACGAAACACACGATGCAGCGGGAGAAATGAAATTTTGGTTGAAACCGCTTAGTTTTTCAGTGATGTTTGCCGCCCGGAAAGCTCCGGGAGTACTATAAAACACCAAACTTTTTGAATAAAACAAACTTGCATCTTGTATTAATGGCCCCTTTAAAGCATCGGAACAATCGTGGACGCGACAGCTAGCTTCTGAGAAGGTGAGATAACGACGGTAACGTGCACTCACTCTTGAACGCGCTCCAGGCGGTTGCAGACGTCTCGGGCGAGTGGCGCACATTTCATGCGCTGGCTCGACAGGGGAAGGTCCCTTTGTTCCACCTTCCCCAGGAGGATCACGTTCTTCATGTGTCTGCGCAATGAACAATGGGGAAATGTGTGTTGCAATTAGTCGGATACTTGTGATCTCTCGTACGTGAGGTGCAACGGAAGGAGGTGATGGAAATCAAAAAGTGATAGGCGCAACCTAATAGTTGTGAACGCAACTACACCGGTGAAATCAGACGGAGTACGTTGGTAGTGCAAGGCGGGGCGACTCCGATGTAAGTGGTTGAAGTCGACGACCTGTAGGGTGTTGGACGATGCACGGAGTTTGAAAATTTCATCATGATGGCTATCCACGAAAGCGAAGATTAATCAGCGGCGTGTATTTGTCCATATGTCGAGGTCTGGCCGTCAACAACGTAAAACTTTGAGCTGGTTTGTACATGATGTCAGACTTGAGGAAACGCACGGCACGAACGAATTAAGGACAATTAGATGAAACATTGCTTGTTTGCTTCTGTCTCCACCTTCAGCATGCCCTTATAAGGCGTCCATGGAAACAAAAACTTTGTTTCTTAGTCAGCCTATCGTTCTGTTGTCCTTGTTTCGTCCCGACCCTGTGCTCTTTCGAGAAGCGTTGTCCGCCCATGATAGCCGGACTGGACAGGATCATCCCCTTCAGGTAGTCGAAGTCCAGGTGAACGATTTAGCTGAACAAAATCTGCCTCGTAGTCAAATTGAAAAAAGACGCTGCTGGGGTGAAACCATGCCAAAGAATGTACAGAACGCAGAAAGGTGGTCCTTAATTCACCTCACTAGTATATTGGGGAAGCCGGTCTGCACGATCACATATCATCTTCCCTTTGCTTTTCCCATGGCCCCACATTCACCTCATTTCTTCCCGACTATGGCCAGCTGGAGTACCCGAATCGAACCAGCTCTATTAAATATATATTCTAACGGCGACCACAGGGCTGCAAAACCCTAAATTGGTGACTGTTTTTAAAACTGCTGTGGGTAATATCTTTATATTTATTAGCTATAGAGGAATCGTTAGAGCTGGTCGAATTACTAGTGTTAACACGGGGGGCACATACCACGCAACTTGTTTTAGGTCGTCCGTGTACGATTAGCCTTACGGCTGCTTTCGAGCGACGCCACACTGCTGGAGGAGCAGCTCTGTTAAAACCATGCCGTTTTATCGGTTTTAAATCTGTGATTTGTAATTCTTCATGTAGGAAAACGAGTGAAGCATAAATAATGAAGTTAATTCCTCAAAGAGACTGCGGAATATTTTATTGGCACAGAAATTAGAGCAGCCCAACGAGTTCATGGTCCAGTCGTACCATAATGCAGTGCCTTGAACACAACGTTTAATCTGAACCTGTTGCAGTGAGATGGCTGCTGGAAATTACAACAGAGGACATTTATCGGCCACAGGATCGCAAAGCTTGACACTGGAGACGTTTTCCTCGGTCAAAAAGGGCAACAGAGTTTTCACCCTTCTGAACTCAGTCCGAACAACCTGCCTTGGTTGCAGAAGAGCAGGCAGCGCAGAAATGCAGGGCGTAATGGTGTCCGAGTGAATGTTGTTCTTCTTGCGGCCGACAAGCGGTGCAAGACAAGAGTACTCAGGGTAGTTCCCTGGACTGTGAAAACGATGCGCTGAGAGCATGCATGTGGACTCGGCTTACTGAAGGCATAGAGACGAACATGCAAGACCTCCCCAAAACACCACAAAGCTCGAAGTGAGACTTAGCGTTTGCCTCGCCGTTTCTCACCTGTAGAGGGCCGAGCAAAACACGACCCCGAGTGGTGATCGGGTGTCTTCATTCAAGGATGTCTCAATCTGGAAAAGATCAGCAAAACGGCGAACACAACTTTTGTTGAGTTTTTGGTCTTCACAGAAACTTTAATGTCTGAGCTGTATTTCGCGGTAGAGTCTCGACTGAGTCAGTGTAAGTCAGTAGCCATAGTAGTCATGATAGTTTGTAATTGGCGATTTCAAAGTGCAAGAAGATTGTTAACATTCTGCATGTCCACATAAAGCGTGTTTAGAACGTAGATATTTAATAAACAAATTCAAAGACATGAATGAAATGAACAGGCAGTTTCAGTCTGAACATAAAAACACGTTAATAAACAAATTCAAAGACATGAATGAAACGAACAGGCAATTTCAGTCTGAACATAAAAACGTGACACGGCGTAAGAGTCAGTCTTCAATGGTTCCATGCAACCAACGTGACCATACACTTTTTTACTGCGCTGTATCGTTCTCTTAAACGTTACGAGTCATGGTGCAAGCCAGCAAAATTAATTTTTCATGCCTTATAGTGTCTCAGCATCTACTTCATTCATATAGACCGTCTAAGGAGCGCGAAGACTCATATAGCCCTTTTAAATTACGTTTTTATGAGCCACGTAGATATCCGTTGCTTGCCTGCTGCGCCGCCTTCAAGTGTTTTCTGCCCAGGCCCCGAGTGCAAAACAAATTCCTGGCATCTATGAATCGCGTGTGTACTCTGATTTTTATGGGTGTACGGTTCACATTGCTCACAAAACGTGAGCTCATGATCTTATTACCTATTGCAGCGACGGGAAACAAAACATTTGCTCTGCCTCGTTAAGAATGGATACCGTTTATACATGCATGTTGCTAAGACAGGCTCCTTAAATATTTTCTCTGTGAGAATACGCTTCTAAGACTGAGTCAGATGCCATTGGCTTCTATGTGTAGTTCAGCGAACACCTAACATGTACAACTTACATGCGAACTTAGCAAAAGTACGTAATGTAAAATGGCTCTGGTCTGTGCTAGTTGGTACATCTTCGGTGGGAATCAGCTTGAATAAAACGAACACAAAAGGAAGAGGGAGTAACACGACACACTGCTGACTATCAACTGGAATTTTACTGAAGGAAACACAGATATATACATACGAAAAACACAAAAATTATAAAAAGCTTGTTCACGTCAGTCAGTTAAATGATTAGCGAAGATTACTGCGCAGAAACTCTTTTTCGGTACGTGACAGTGCCACAGACGGCACACTGACGCAGCTATCTCCAGCTTCGTCTATCGCCAATGCTTCAACTATCTCTCGTCCGATTCTACTTCTCTTCCGTCCGATAACTGCGATTTTGTTCACGTAGGCTTCGCAGGGGCAGTCCCGAACGTGGGTGGCAAGGTGGCCGGAAGGGGTTCTGGAGCGAAGCAGCATGCTCTCGGGCCCTGTCGTTCAGGCATCGGCCGGTTTGTCCGATGTAAACGGACCGGCACTTCAGGGGAATTTTGTAGACGACATTTTTGCTGCAATCTGCGTACCTTGTCTGGTGTTTTTTGTCACAAACTGGCAACGCTGCGCACCTGTTAACCTGACGGCACATGCCGTAGGCCTTATTGGGGGCGGAGAATACGACCTTGATGCCATGTTTCTTTCCCACTTTTTTCATGGCATGAGAAAACCCATGTACGTATGGCAGCACTGCCAACCGTCTTCTGTCCTCTTCAGTGGGTTGAGGAGGCCGTCTCTTCTCTTTACCCTTTATCCTTTGCAGGAGCGTTTCGCAGACAGGTTTCAGCAAGCTTTTTGGGTATCCGGCGTTCTGTAGGCGACTGGCCTGTCTTTCGAAGCTGGTAGCCATCTGGTGCGGACAGGACTTCTTGAGTGCCGATAGCAAGGCAGTAGTGGCCACTGCTCTCTTGACAGTCTTGGAGTGGCCAGACGCGTGGGGAAGAAAGGCCTTGGACGAACGGGGCTCGTACCTCCAACAGGCGTGGTGCTGCCGGAAGTGAATGATGATGTCCAGGAACCTGATCGACGCGTTTTCAGGGAGTTCGTGTGTGAAGGAGAGGTCCGGGCAGCATTCATTGAAGACTTTGAGGACAGCGTTCAGGCAACGGTTTGGAGGAGCATCTGTGGTTGTGTTGCACAAGACGAGGAAGTCGTCTACGTAGCGAAAAATTGAAAGGACGCTGTCTTCTTCGAGACTGGACTCGATTGCTCTTCCACATGCGGCCAGGAAGATTTCGGATAGGTACGGGGCTACACGGGACCCTATACATATGCCGTCCTTTTGGACATAGTGCGCCCTCTTCCTTTTGTGTTTGTTTTATTCAAGCTGATTCCCACCGAATACGTAATGTAAGCTTGGCATGGTTGATAGCTGGTAAAATCGGTCCATGGGGCCAAGGAGTGGAACAGAGCAAAAAATTAAACCAGTTCCGCTCAACGTGAAAGCTGCAAGTGCGGAGCAGTGATTCGCCAGAGGGGTTTTGGTGCCCTCTCTTGGCTAATTTCAGTATCAGCCTGGCGGTGATACCGTGAGTAGTCAAGACAGGATGCCGCAGCCCCTGGAAAGGCTTATAAAAAACACTGAATTGAGTGTCTATTATTTGGGGTAATTAATGCGTTAATTCATGATTTTTTTCCTGGTTTTATATTCTTATGTACTTATTTTATATTATTGCGCAAGATCACCCTCCACCCCTTTGCATATGAGGGACGGGTGCCTGTGTGGCGCAATGGGATTTACATCGGCTTCGTAACGTGAAGGATCCAGGTTAGACCCCGACCAGGGGAAGTCTCTTCGAAGCCTCTGTTTGGGTGCCTGAAGCCACGTGACTGTAACGGTGGTTAGACAGCGTGACCCCGGACGAGCTATGACGACAATCTGGGCCCCTAAAGTGTTCCGCACTTAACCTTTCCGTACCGTAAAAAAAGAAATGTACCAAATTTACCGAAAACTGTTTTTCTCTCCATTTGTAGGGCTTTTTTTTAAATAAAAGGGCACCATTATTTCAATGAAATAACATTTCTTCGTTTCTCTAACTTTGTAAAAAAGATCGCTCCAAGATGGTTTCACATGGCACCAATATTTCGACAAAATAACATTCCTTTTTTTCTTTATTGTGTAAAAAAAAGATTGCTCGGAGTTGGCTTCACCGCATGACAGTGATGTCATGCAAAAAAGCGCCGTCGGGGCTCCAAAATGACCGATGACGAGTACAGTCATGACCGATGACGACTGTACTCGTCATCGGTCGAGTACAGTCACGACGGATGACGACTATACTTGTCATCGGTCATTTTGGTACAAAATCGCATGATGACTATACTCGTGAACGCGAGCGAAAGGGTTAAACGAAGTTTTTTAGGGGCCCAGCACCTTAGTGGCTCGGGCTGTCGGCGTCTCCTGTCGTCAAGCGAAAGCAGACGCCGACATCTCCTGTCATCAAGTTGTCAAACAATGGCAAAAGAACAATTGTATAATAGATAAAAGCGGTTCAAAATAAACTAACATGATGAACAAGATGCTAAACATGACTAACATGAAAAATAAACTGCGGTAGCAGTTTATCATGTTGACTGCGGTAGCGCGCAGACGTTTGTTTTAGCGTGAACGAGCGTAGCTCATCTTTGGTTGGAGCGGTACATGTGTGGATGAGCTCAGCTAGTCTACGGTGGGCGAAGGGTTAAAGAGGTGGGACAAGAGCTTAAGACGACGACAGACACAGCGCTGAACTACAAACCGCTGTGTTCGTCGTTTTCTCCGGCTCATGTTGCGCCTCAGATTGCTCCCCTCCTGCGGGGGATAAGCATGCGGTTTGGATGATAGTCCTTTTAGAGAGACAGAGCATAGCGGTGGTCGATTACGACAAGTCCAATCGGGAACGCGGACGCTCAGCCGGAGGCCTATTAAAGCATTCCTAAACTACTACGTTTCTAAAGACTCATAAGGCGCTTTTCAAAATGCATACTTGAAGCTTAGCTCCATGGCTACATTACATAAGCTTGATCAAAAGATCCCGAACTTCTGCTCGGTGCGTTGCAGGGATGAAGGGGGTCCGGGGGGGGGGGGGGGTGATGATATGAGGTACTATACCCGGTAACAATTTAAGAACGGCAATAGCCCATGTACGGTATCACTCCGCCGAAGCGGCGGACCAAGATATCAACGGGCGCGCGCGTTATCAACGGGCGCGCGCGTTTTGAAAGAAGGTTGCTATGAATACTTGATATCGCCTGGCTTTTCTCACATAGTTTGTTTGGCGCCGCTGAAGTACTTTAAAAGCATTTTAAGGTAAAGAAAATTACGGAAACGGCTCGCGCCATGTTCAAAATATTCCCAGTAACGCCGTACTTGCGCCGCGCGGAGTGACATCCGGCTGCGGTGATGGTGCACAGAGGCAACTTCCGTTGCCGTTCTCAAGTTGTACCCAAGTACTATATTACCACTATTTCCGCCGTGATGCTCTGAGAGACGGCGTTTCTTCCGGAGCAGATTTTAGAGTTTGGCTTACTTTCAGAAGCCTTGGTTGTGGATGTGAATTCGAGGCATCCGTTGTTTTTCTTCTGGAGCTTTGAGAAAGCGAGAATAAACGCCGACTCTGAACTGTGCGCACGGAGCTCCGTTCTCTTGTGCCGTAGAAATTGTACGGCAAAGGATAAATGAACATAAGCAGAAATCTCGCTCTGACACTCTTACCTTTCCTTTAGCCCTGTTGTAGTAGATCTTGTAGCGAAGACCCATGGAGCAGAATGCGCCCAGGAGAAACAACATAGACACGGCGTCTGTGACCACCAGTGAAGGCGCGTAGCCGGCGTCGGAGTACACAATGCCATGATGCTGCGACAGAAAATGTTGTGCTGAAGCCATGCATCGCAACCGCGTATATTGGAATTGGCAATGTCAACGGTTGTTAACGCCTCTATATTTTCTGCTCAAAACGGAGATTAAACAAATCACCTCCAATCTTTCCTCGGCTACTTGTCTTTTCACTTTCCAGTCTACGACCGTTCAACGAACCTCTCATTCTCAACTGCCATGCGCTACATGCATAGCGTATAGCCCTCGGTTTCGGTGCCCATTCTGCCACAAGCGGCATAAAAGGGTTTCCGGCCAGTAGACTGCTGCTGACACTCCGCGGACGCTCGAGTCATTTTCGCGAGTGTGTGTGTGTGTTCACACACACACACACACACACACACACACACACACACACACACACACACACACACACACACACACACACACACACACACACACACACACACACACACACACACACACACACACACACGCACACGCACACGCACACGCACACACGCACACGCACACGCACACACACACGCACACACACACACGCACGCACACACACACACGCACGCACGCACACACACACGCACACGCACACACACACGCACACACACACACGCACGCACACACACACACGCACGCACGCACACACACACGCACACACACACACACACGCACGCACACACGCACGCGCACGCGCACACGCACGCACGCACACACGCACGCACACACACACACACACACACACACACACACACACACACACACACACACACACACACACACACACACACGGTGACACGCGTAAAATACACCAGAAAATGAAAGCGAATGCAACCACCGTGGTAGCTCAATTGGTGATGCGTAGGACGCGTTAGCCGATAATTGTGTGCTGAGATCATACCAAGGGCGCATACTTTTACCCATGTTTTCTAAAACCTTTTTATATTTCACTGCCCGCACATAAAAGAAACGAATCACTTCATCTATCCTTTTCCGCCCTTCTTATCCCTTTTGAGTCGTGCCTATTTTGACCATACGGGAGCACGCGTGTGGGTGTGTTTGTGTGCGCGCTTGCGTGTGTGCACCTTTGTCTCTTTTCCATCACTCGCCTTCGTTTGCGCTGTATCGCATTGGAAATGCAATGTAACAACTGTCATAGTAGTCAACCCTGCTGATATTGTCTTCCAGCCCATAAGAATTCCGAAACGTTAGCGTTACGTACGTGTTCCACGAAGTGCAGCGCCCTGTAGCGGCCTGCGAAGTCTGCCACGCCCGCGGTGCACAGGAGTCCGAGGACGGCCCAGATGAAGCCGGAAACCGCTTGGCCGTCCTTGAAGCGCACCAGAGAAACGAATGCGAGGCCCAACTGGATTTCGCCACAGGAGGGAAGTGCAATGAAGACACAGAGTTGCGTCACACTGCTCAAGTTCTCGCTAGACAAATGTAAGATGAACGTGGGGAACATATTGAGTCAATTGAGTCTTTTAAGACGTAAGCTCAAACATGATCCTGCAAGTGTTAGAATGCTTCCATATACATCTATTGTAAGACCTAAATTGGAGTATGCATGTATCATATTGGATCCTTACACAAAAACTAACATTCATGCACTTGAGATGATTCAGCGTAAAGCTGTTCGGTTCATTTACTCGAAATACCGTTCTAACGATTCACCAACCCAACTCATGAGAGACCATAACATCCCAACCTTAGAATTCAGGCAGAAAATACAAAGATTAAAATATCTTTACCTTCTCAAGAATAATAAATTGTCAATGAGACCAGACCAATACAACTAACCACTCACCGCTCGCAGAACACGACACCAGCACGCCGACTCTCTAACGCCCTTCAATGCTAGAACTAACATTTTAAGATTGTCCTTTTTCCCGCGCACTGTAACCGAATGGAATCAATTACCTGCATCATTCTTAAATAGCATTGACTCAATTGACCATATTTCTTTTTGACCTGTATTGTTAATGTGTTAAATTTCTTTCTTATGCGTTGTTTGAATGATGTCCCTAACCTTCGCACTTTTCATGTTCTTTGAACTTTGTTGTTTATAGTACATCGTTTGTAGTTATGTCCTTCCTGCTTGGGACCTTCATTGGGCCTGCAGTATTGTGTAAATAAATAAATAATATTGCCGGGAACCATGCCTTGGGTTTGTTTGTTTATGTTTTGTTTTTACTGTCCGGCCACGCCCGGCTGTGTTATCTATATTTCAAGCGAAGCGCGGGTTTCATTCTTCATTTTTATGCCGCATGGGTTGTCTCGTTTCGATAAGGAGAGCGCTTCGCCCTAACGTCACTAGCCCAGAATAATTTTCTTTTATTTACAATGTCCAGGATGTAAATCGACGGTTCGAGAAATACTCGCGCCGAAAGATAAATGACCGCAAGGCAGACGCCGTGGTATTCGACTCGCCGACGCTCGCTTGCGCACGTCACTTCTTTGACTGCTGCTTCGCCGCCTGTGTATTCGTTGAGTTGTTAGGGGAGCACAAGTTCGCTCCAATAAACCTGTTTTACTTGAAGACAACTGCGTCGTCTTTGGCTTCGTGACAGTATGAACCTCACTTTCATGTATAATGGGTATGTGGTCGGCCAATCCTTTGCCATTTCCGATGTGATAATTCGCACTCATACGTCGATAACAGCTCCACCACGTTTATGGCGGCAATATTCTGAGAACCCTCGCACGGATATACACATCGGTTCCAGGTTTCTAGCTTTAGCTTTGGTGACAAATATTGTTTCGACTAGCTTTATACTCAGATAATTTTCTGGCGTTTATAAAAAGTTCAATATTTCGAACCTCCGATCGACAAAGCCCACGAAAAGGATCCTACACTTAAAACTGCAAGAAAATATTTATCTCCCCTATGCTCCCTCGAAGCTACGGATGCTCAAAGGGTGTGAAGTTTCATATTTTTGTTTAGCTCAACCTGTTTTTTACCACAACTGTTACAGTAAGCCCGCAGCCTTAGTTTTAATGAAGGAGCAATAATAGATCTACCTGCGCCGTAAAATTCTTGGACCTTCATTCCAATTAATGGCAAGAGATGAAGTTACTTTAGCATGGACCCTTTGTGGATAATTGAAGTCCCGGAGGGCAGTCTTATGTCGAGGGTCAAGACTTTCGATGTGGTTGCCGTCTGTCTGCTTTGCTGCTCGCAACCCTAGCGTATGTTCGATAATATCAGTAAAGCTACCCAGGGCTAAATATCTGCGAATATTTTCCAACCCGTCTCCTTTGTAGTGGAAGGGAGGAAAGCCCATTGGACTTCACGTACGAGAGCAGCGGTCTCAGCTAAGCTGGACAGGATGTCCTCGGTCGAGTGACGAATGGCGAACGTGGTTCCGTCGTCGATGCCTGCCACTTGGCCACTACGGCAGAGTGCGGATATTGATGAGCAGCCCACGAGGATCTGGAACAAACAGAACATAGAAACGCGCGCCAGTGTTAAAGGGACCCTGCAACGCTTTTTTTTTTCAAAACTTTTTCCAAGTCTTAAATGCTTGCAGAACGTAGCCAACCGACACATGCAGTACTTATATTAGGCGGCCGCAAGGACCTCAGCAAAAACTTACCGCTCTTCTCCCATCAAATAACTTAGAAACTTCCTCAAACGACTCTTGTCTCTTCTTGGCGTTCTTCAACAGCTTGAATTACGTAATTTGGGCGATGTAGCTGCTATTGGTAGGCTTTCCTTCGGTTGCAGCAATGGACGCATTCGATAGCCACTTTTAAAAGAAAGCCACAGAAGCAAAGCAGAAACGGAACGCGTATCTGGTGCGATGAGCAAATCACGCACTGACGCTGCGTGCTGACGATAACTATAGCTTTTGCAGTGCTTCCAGACGCGGAAGAAAGAGTGGATGCCTTTGTTGGAAGTGTTGCAGAGTCCCTTTAAGTAAGTCGCATCTGCAGCTTTGGTCAGAATTTCATCCTGTGCGCATTATCTACAGCTATAAAAGGGAAAAGGAGGAGAACAGGAGGAGAAGGGGTAGAGGATGTGGAGGAGATGGAGAAGGGGGAAAATGGAAGAAAAACCAGATGAAGAGGATAATGACGATTATGGTGAGGAAGAAGTGGAGAAGTCAAAGGAGGAAGAAAACAGATAGCAAAAGAAGGGAAACAAGAACGTGTATAAAACCAAAAAGTAAATGAAACTAAGCTCCAGCCAATACTCATGGTACGGCCCCGACCGAAGAAGGAGAAGCGAAAACCAAAGAAAAAGTGGCATTTTTAAATTCGGAAATTTCAGAGTGCGCTTTTTACCCGAAAGTCCGGTGCCTTTGCAACAACATTTTTTTTTTGTAGCAAGGCTCGTAATGAGCGCCCTCAATTCGCGGTAGTGTTGCTGCCTACAAGATGAATTCATTGCGGTTTACTTACGCGTTAATGTGTGTCTGTGTATGCACCACTCTACTTAAGGAACACTCCAACGCTCTTCGGTGGCTTACCTGTTTCAAACCTGGGTTGTTCGTGAGTTGTGCTCGCGGAATAGCCCGCATGTGCAGATGGGCGTATTCTACACATCCAAGCCTGCAACTTTAATGTATTTCTTCTTCATGTTTGGTACATATCAAGAAAACAAGTGCATGAACTCATTACATGTGTTGCTTGATTGATTCAATTTTCAGTTCCCTTCGCACAAATGTGCTCCATGTGCCCTTCCTCTATTCGCTCTAGTACACATGCATTAATGACTATCGTTTAATTGTAGTACTATCACTGGCATGCCTAATGAAAATATAGTTTGTTTCTATTGGTGTTAGGATGTTTTGTGTTATATTACTTTTGTGGATTCGCTCCGGAAGTATCCTAACAGGGTTACCTTGCAGGGCTCATCATTTACTTTGTGTATTACCTTTAAACCTTTGGTTTCAGGAATGTGGACGTTTCATTCACACGAATCTGAACGAATACTATCGCTTTGCGAATCATATATCTCATTCCTATTGAATACATTTGTCTCTTCAATGTGGGTATACTTTGGAACAAAGTTCTCTCGCCTTCTGCGACCAGATTGAACGTAATAAATCAAGACGACGCTCAACGTTACTCTTGAGATTTTCCTTTCTAGTGCCGCACTTCTCAACTGGGTACGGCTTTAACGGCGCTTTGTATTGCATTTTCTTCTGCCCTGCCGTCACTAGTTAAAACGTTTTGATTCCTTAAAAATGCCTTTAAAATATTGTAGCTAAGTGAATATGTTCGCAATTTTACTTATTGCGTGACGTTTTTCTGGCGTACGACAATAATACAGTTTCTCTCAAAACGTTGATAGGCAGGCGACTGCAACGATGTCATGAAGAATTCCGTTATGAACTTGGAGGGAGCCGTTCTGCAGGTGCTGCAGGATTCCATGATTCGTCTTGCTATAGGCTAAGTTGTGTTATTGCAATGGCTCCTCAATTTTATGTAACAGTAATAATGCCCGTGGCTTGAGTTTCTCTTCGAGTTCTTAAGACTAATTCTCTTCGCGCTTTGCATCGTAACTCACCACCGCAAATATGTCGAAATTGCGTGCTTTTTAAAAAACACTGGTCGAGACAAATGGATGCGCTAACTGACACACTTGAGCACCACTAGGGTGACATGTCGAATGGCTCTTGTGTTTCTACACGGGCTTACCAAGTATGCGACGTCCAGGAGTGAGTAGCATTTTATCCAGGTGTTGGGCAGCGTCCTCTGGCGAAGTTCGGGCCAGCCCAGCAGGAGAGACACGAGCGCAATCCACTTGAGCACCACAGAGATCACTACCCGAGGAGTGCTGAAGCGAGCCTAGGAAGAAATGGTATTTTCCATAACAAGGCAAATTGTGCAAGGAGAAAAGGTAGACATGACTTTAGTGGTGAAAACATTCACAATAACCTTACTGCTTGTCTGCTCTATGGGTTGCTGTCTTCAGCTTATATTTTTCAAGCAAAGCTTTTTAGCTTTACCATCCAACGGTTCTTTCGTGGCGTGCAAGACAACAAACTCCGCCCCCCCCCTCCCCCCCGGGCTGGCCTCGGGAGGGGGGGTGGAATTCAGCTTTTCGTACGTGTGTACGCACAGGCGTCTTTGCTCTTGGCGACGAGAATGAACTTGCATGAAGCGGTCGTCGAACGCCCTTGCCAGATCGCCAGATGGAGCGACCAACGCTCCGTTCAAGAGGGACAAGGTCGGGTACGAGCGTCCTTCGTACACATTCCATGCTTGGGCAGTATCTCTCAGGTGCTGTTCTGAAAGTGACTGCTTTACATGCTTGTATTACATAGGGCATGTGACCTTCTATCGTTTCTATCCAGCGAACGGGGTCATCGTGGAAGCCGCACAATACGTGGACTACCATCACCGCTGTCCATAAAGCCGCACTGCGAGGAACAGCGCACTCTTGGCTGGACGCGACGTGGCGAAGTCGTTGAGGCACCTCTGAGAGGGCCTGGATAATTCCAAATGTGTGACCGTCATGTGCAGACGCGGTGGGAACCATTAGAAGTGGTTGGCTACTGTTCACGGAAATCGCAGCACACAATGCAGGAAACAGCGGAAGTCACGGAGACCCTGGCAAAGTGTGGAAGGCCGTTTCCGAGGTTGGTTCTCCTGGGGGCTGGCGGTTAGCTGCGTGCAGCAAGGCGCTATTGATCGGCTGGTTGCCCCAACGGATTTTTTCGTACAGAGGCTCTAGAAGGCCTGCAAGAATTCGAAGCCTGCTGAAGACAGTTCCTCCGGCTGTATGGCCGGGAGGGAGGCCAGTTCTGGAAGATGGATCACACGGTGCCTGAAGGTTTGGCGGCTGCGCGAATTGTAATGAACGGAGGCGGTTTTCTAGGAAGGCTTGTTTGGCTGGTTTGTTGGTGCTGTACGAGCAGTGGTGCGCACCCACTTAGGGGTATTGGCCAAGACAAGTTAAGCTTTCATGCTGAAATTAGGCTACACAATAGAACTTTGTGCAAGGTGCGAATAAAGACAAAAACCGAACAAACAAACAAACAAACAAACGAACAAACTAGACTGAAATCGATGCCTGCCGCACTTTCGCCTTCGTCCTTCTCTTCCTTGCTCTTGCAGCTGCGCGCAGCGCGGAGCTTGGTCCTTAAGATTATGTACATATAAACAGTTGGCTCTTAGGTCTTTCGCAAGAAGATCCTTGCGTGAGGCGGCAGGCCTTAGAGTTTTGCGGAAATCGAGGATGCCGACAATCTAGAGGACGCATGAAAGCTCAGAAGACACGTGAAAGCTCAGAACTGATGCCATTTCGCAATCGGCATCAGCATGACGCCATCTGCTCCTCCTGGCCCAAAACTGCCGACGTGAGACCGGGGCCCGCACGTTGGCTGCGGTTCGCGCGCGCTCTTCCGGCGTGTCTATCACGTCATGATGTTGGAACTGGCGTCATGCTGCCCGGGCGCTGGGAGATGCATAGTGAAAACCACGGCCGGCCTGGACGCAAGCATGCGCGTCCAGAACGGAAGACGAGCGACAAGAATGGTGACGTCACGAGTGTCCTCCTGTCATGGCGGCCGCCTCCGCATTCGTTTTGTCGACCGAAACTGACACAAATAAACAAGGCTGTAAATAGTTATTTACGCTGCGGCTGACCATCTTATGTGCCATTCTAAGATTGGTGGGCTGATAGGCACCCATAACAGCGAGAAAGAAACGTAACACAAAGTTTGTGTCAGCTTGCTTCTTTAAACTCGCAAGTAGTGGGAGGTAATCGTCTCCACCAGTACACTGCAGATGAGGGGAGACAGAGAAAAAGCATCGAAGTTCACTATCATTGTCAACTTCCCAATACACGCTGGCGTGAACGAGCAGCTGCGCAACGCGTAGGAGACAGACCGAAGCCATTCGAAAGCGTTCAGGTGTATCGCAAAGCAAAGCATCTCCAGTGAAAGATTGCACAGCTCTTCGACAACGCGAGGCGAAACAAGGCACCTTGGGCATTTAGTGGACACACGTTTCGCATCCACAACAGAACAAATAGGCGCAATTCGCAAAGGTGACAAATACAATTGATGTATTGATTGATTGAGGAGGAGCTCTTAGGCGTCCCTGGATTTTTAAACGTGCAGCTTAGTCAATCAACCTTGCCTCAAGCTACCGAACAGCATTCTCTGCAGCACATACCGGTGTCGTTGCCTCGCGGCGAGGGGGCGAAAAAAGTGCAAAAAGTTACCCCCGGGCTCCAGAGACGAGGTGTGACAATGCTGACCTTTACAGCTGTGTAGACCCGAGCTATGACCTATATGTAATTAGTCTTAGCGCGCCTAAAGGCTTCGGTGTTTTCATTTTGTAGGGTCATGGACTTCTAGCCATGGCCAAGGCATCCCCCTTCCACTCGACGGGGGTTCTAACAGTGCCCAGCGTCAAAGCTAGGCTAATTAAGATTTATATATCCTCCTTCTCTTGCTTTTGAAAGGTCAACGCGCCTGAAGCTGAGGGCAATATGAATAGATAAACTGCCCGCACACAAAGAGAGATAATTGGACACGTTCTGATTTACAGTCGAGCTCAATTCCGAGGGGGGGGGGGGGGGGGCTGGGTGAAACCACGAAAAAAGGTTTTTTTGGCGAAATGTTTTTTTTTTTTTGCCTGCAATAGAAGGGATTGCACTGCAATGAGAGCTGAAAACATTACGGCGGCAGAGTAAGCGCAACTAGCTGCGCGTTTATTTCTCGAACTCTTGGGAGTCTACTTGGTATGCATAAACAAGAGAACGTAAACAAACGACGGCAGGTGGATAAACTACAGCGTCAGACACTTGAATGGTACATTGAAATCGTTCAGAACAATGACAGCGATAAAAACGCGACTCGTGCCCTTTCATCCGAAGACGAACTATAAACAACGGTGTAGACGGAAGCTAAAGGGTAATAACAAGAGTCTTTGTCCGCACCGGTGTAATAATTGGCGCGGACACTGCGCAGCAGTGGCGCTGAAAATGTCAAAAACCAACTTGTGCGCTTTCGTGATGGGCCTCACGGCGGCGTCACCCCATAGCGGCGAACCCGCGAAAAGAAATCATCTGAAAGCTCAGCGGGTTATAAAAACCGACGGTTCTCGGTTTCAACAAATTTTCAAATATAACTGCGCCACAGTCCTGTCTATATTTTTCTTTCTACTTGAAAGACGTAATTACAATGAACCGGGAGTGGTACCGAGGATGGATGGATGGATGGATGGACGGACGGACGGACGGACGGATGGATGGATGGATGGATGGATGGATGGATGGATGGATGGATGGATGGATGGATGGGGGATGGATGGTTGGATGGATGGATGGATGGATGGATGGATGGATGGATGGATGGATGGATGGATGGATGGATGGATGGATGGATGGATGGATGGATGGATGGATGGATGGATGGATGGATGGATGGATGGATGGATGGGTAGGTAGGTAGGTAGGTGGATGGAATGACAAGTGAATGGATTGATGGTTAAATAAATAAATGATGGATAATAAGTAAATAAATCAATGGATGGATAATAGGTTGACTGGTAAGTAAATAGGTATGATAGATAGCAGGAAATGAATGGAATAAAACCCAGAAGATATATTGAAATCATTGTTTAACCTTGGCGTGGGGTAATACGTACAATCTATTGAGGTGCGACTACACTGAGCATCCTCGAGGGCGTGTTGCAGGAAGGGGAACAGGTTAGTTGAGACTACCCTTGGAATCTCTCAAGTGCAATTCATGTAGCTAACACATGTTCTTTTGGCGTTTCTGCTTCATGAGAAAGTCAGTCACACGCATAGACAGCACGCCAATTCAGCAACCGAGCAAACGAGGCGGCATGAGTCGCGAAGAGATATAGCACACCTTCAACGGAAAGCCCTTTTCCGGGATATTATTCTCGGAGGAGGAACAATACCTGCAGTACAACATCCACTCATTCACTTTTATTAAAGTTCGCTGAATGAAGCTCAGCTGTCACCACTGATACCACATACGTTTTAACCTCTGGGTCACTAAAAGACTTAGGTGTCGATCACGTCGTTGTTGGAAGTACACCTACGGGAACGCACGTGAGGGCAAAATTTCCTGCACACGACAACGTCTTGACAAGATTGATAGACGCACACCAATTCTGTGTCTCACTTCATCTCGAATCGCTTCGTAAGCTACCTATACTGTAGTAACAAGCACCAGGCCTCCTCTACAATTCTTTTGGACGTTGAAAAAAGGCAGTGGCAGCAGCCTCTGCGTCCTCTTAATTCTCTTACTGGGAACACTCGTAACACACCGACAAAATCAGATCCCATGTTTATCACGCGCAGAAACAACTGGAACACGGTACATTGTCACAGGTAAGTTGGACAGGTAAGTTGGAAGGCAAGCGTTGCAGGGGGCGGCAGAAAGTTAGATGGGCAGACGAGATCAAGAAGTTTGCGGGGATAGATTGGTCGCAGTTAGCACAGGACCGCGTAATTGGAGAATAATGGGAGAGTCATTTGCCCTGCAGTGGGCGTAGATAGGCCGGTGATGATGAATGAGTGAGTGAGGGAGTGAGCGAGTGAGTGAGTCTATGCAGTGAGTGAGTCTATGCAGGTTTCTCTGTGTGCAGTAAAAAGGCAATAGCGTACATTCAGGTCATCCCTTGTTTAACCTGAAGCAGGACAATACTTTTGCGTAGAAACATATGTAGAGGTTTAATTACGCAGGATGATAAGATAACGAGATGTCAGGAGCGGAATCGAGGTCGGCTCGCGCTGAGCGCTGCAGTGCGGAAGCCATTGAGGGAGTTAGGGCTTGGCCTCGCGCTACGCTCTGAATGGTCACTGATGATAATGAACGAAAAAATAAGGCTTTGCCGCACACATACACTCCCGGGGTTGTCGGTGAATGAATTAAGATCCGAAAAAAAAAGGTAGGGAGATAACTGAGGCCAACAAAAACGCCATCCGAATTAGCCAGGAATGACTGCGCTCTACACAGAGCCACAATAATCGCCGCACGGCCTTGAGGACCACATGCGGTGGATCTAGTCATTCCTATTTTGTTTCAGTGAACTGGTTAAGCCTAATGGATGAGCACGCGCTAACGCAAAATCACGCGAAAAACAGGCTGTATTCGAACGGCTGAAACCAGGTTTATTGCAATATTAAATCGGCAACATTAACGTTTTACATTGCCCACAGCCCGTCAGGTATACAGTTATCGAGACGAGCGTAAGCAAAATAGTACACATACAATTTTAGCAGATAATAAAATACCCGTTACGTGGTGTGGTGTTATACGACAGGAAGTTTAAGCCTTTTCATCGCTTTACTCACAGCATCGGGGACGTCCATCGTTGCAACAAGTCCTTGCGAACCAGGCGTCCAACTGGCGTGTTAGTCCGCTGTAGCTCAATTTCAAACCTCACACCGTTACTCACACTCAGCACTAGCCGCTCCAACAACACGCCCACATGCTCCAGTCGCTCCGAACAGATCCGCAAGAAGATTCAACGGTCGTACACGCCGGGGGCAAATGATTCTCCATCACTCTCGGCACGAAAGGAATCTCGCTCAACGTCCCGCTTTGAGTCCCTTGTATTTTCCCCCCAGACAACGCTA
Organism: Haemaphysalis longicornis; assembly: GCF_048455015.1. Lineage (NCBI taxonomy): Eukaryota > Metazoa > Arthropoda > Arachnida > Ixodida > Ixodidae > Haemaphysalis > Haemaphysalis longicornis. The sequence continues at coordinate 73,982,388 of NW_027526204.1, forward strand.
CAAGCGCGCACAGCGACGCTACTGCGACTGCGTGAACGGGTCAAACCTGTCACTGCCGCAGGTGTCCGAACGTGAAGAGGCCTTTGCGAGCGCGCGGGAGTTGTGTTTTAATCATTCCACGTTGCGTACATGTGGCTCGAGCGTTGAGCAGAGCGACGCGTTCGGCCGGCGGCAGGGTCATTTTGTGTAAACCGTTCTCTTTTTTTACACCCCAGGGTCGATCGCGTCGGCTTAAGTGGACCGACCATAGCGGGCTCATTGACGTCACAGACTGCTCGCGTCACTGGGCAGAATGACGGAAAGAGTAGTTGTCCAAAGCTGGTATCGCGCAGGCCAGATGGAATTTGAAAACACGGGAGTGAGCGCAGGTAGTTTGGTATGCGCGGAAAATTGGCGTTGCAGTACTTGTCCGCCACAGAAAATGGCCGCCACTGCAAAGAGTAAGTAAAAAAAAATTACCATCCTTTGCTAGGGAAAGTCGAGAGAAGCGTGGAAGCTTCCTCACGTAAAAAAGTGCGTCGAAGGTGCGAAGCCTTCGTTGTTCAACCTTCGCTGAAAACGCGTCCAATTGATCCTCAAACCTTCAAAGACCACAACCGCAAACGAAGAACGAGTCCATGCGACGATGTTTCGCGCTCTGATTAAACGCATCTACGAATGATTTAAATGTATGCCGATAACTGGTTTATGAGATAAAGGTACACGGCTATTGCACTTTTTAGGGGCGAAGCTCCTCTTGCTCGGGCCCTGTCTCGTCCCTCGTTGCTGGTGTATATCCGACATATTAATGATGATTGTGGCTGGATCCCCCTAGGGATTGGCCAACCAAAGATTGGCCGAAGAGGTCAGAACGTTCAACGCGTTCGTTGCTACCCAACAAGGAGGAGAGGAAGAAGAAGCGGTTGTCGTTCGTCGTCTGCGAGCTCAAGACACGTGCCGGGGGTACGCGACACAAGACGGTCTGCAGAAGGCGACCGCCAAGGTGGCTAAAATGGCACACACCGGATTCGCCACCTTACCCATGGAGATTCTCATCGTCCCAAACAAGCCCTACAAACCACCACAAACATCGACGTCGTCGACGGGCTTTTCAACGGAGCGGTGGTAGTCTTTATACGATGGGCGGGCGAATGTTTCACGGTTATACCGATAAGCATTTTAGCTTCGCCCCTCTCATCATCATCCACTGCGTGGAAATGGCGGGATTTTTTTCTTCTAGATCGATATGCGTGCATCGTCTTATCTAGAACCGTTCCTTTTTTCGCAAATTTCAAGCAACCTTTTGGCACAACGGAAGCCCGGTTTCACGCACCCACCGTGTGTCCGGAGATCTTATCAGAGCTTTTCGGTCGACCAACGGGTCTACGAGGAAATGCATTCATTTTCTGACAGAATTACGCCATCGGCCCCGCGAAGAAAGCTTTCACCTTAAAAAACAACATTTTACTTTGTGGTAGAACTGAACTCGGGTCCCTTCAAGCCATCCAAACAAACACTTTACCTCACTTCACCGGAGCCCACATTCAGGCCCCCGCCCAAGGATGGCAGTCACGAGCACAGGGAGGATTCTTCTCTATCGTCTGGGGCTGGCGTCCCCTCTGCACTGTCAGACATTTCAAAGGAGAAATCTCCACCGCAATATCAAGAAACAGCTCTACTTTGCGCCGCACCTGGAAACATGCACCCCGTGCTCCTCACTGGGCGCAGGGAAGCAACAGCCAAGGCTACCCACACATACTATACGGGAAGGAACCCGCCACAGCCTGCACGGACGCGTCTTCCGATACCGCCATAAGAGCAATGACAACTGTGGTTGTCCAGCACAATAAGCACGTTACCAGGCTAACCGTACCCGGATACGACCCCTTTCAAGCCGAAGAAGCGGCCACCGCTATCGCCATAAAGCAAACTAAAGACAGAGTAATCACCACAGATTCGCCGCAAGCGTGCCGTAACTTCTCGTGCTGGCGAATTCCCCGACAACCCACCAAACCATCTGCCAGCGTCCACCAGATGGATCCGTCGTGTTCACATGGGCACCCGCCCACTCTGCCGCCCAGGGAAAGGAAACCGCCCTCCTGTTGGCCCGGGAGTCATCTCGCCGGGCCCCGGGTAGCGAGCAGGATAGGCCAACCCCGTTGATCACGTATCACGAAATAACCCAACACAAAGTTTGAACGCACCATCTATTCAACACTGCATAAACACCTAACGAAAGAAGATCAACGGCAGCTCCGTGCACTCCAGACAAATGCCTTTCCCCATCCTCCCTAATTTCCATATATTACACCCCGCCGTATATTCCCCGCTATGCCGCTTCTGCGGAGCCCCCTGGACGCTCTTTCATATGGCAGGGGGCTGCGCGCACACCCCACTACATCCGCGAAATTCCTCCTTTTCTTCTTACGAGCTTTGGGAGAGAGCTCTGACCTGCTCCGACCTCAATGACCAGCGCCTGCTGGTGTTGAGGGCTGTTGAGGCTGGAAAAGCTGAAGGGGTCTACGACTGAGGACTCCTCCCCATTGCTTTTCGCAATAAACACGCTTACTCTCTATCTCTCTATCCGCCTCGCAATACCACTTCTGTGAGGCTCCGAATGACCTCTACCTTGTCACGTGGGGCTGCAATCGGATCGTACCCTGACGACCAGCTTTGGCTGGTAAACAGAGCCCAAGAAGCAGGACGGTCTCGAGGGGTCCTGGAATGAGGACTCTTCTTCCACAGGTTTGACTGCTCTACAAAGGTTTTTATTCCTTCTCCTCCCAGAGTAAGAGCCCGGTGCCATCCAATTCAGGCAGCTGCCACCGGCGGAACGAGACGTAAGCGCAGTGCGTGCGGTGTTGACGGCATGTCGCGTCACAGGTGAACGCGATGGCACGTGGGTAGAACACGTCCCCGCCAGCCACGCCGAACTCTGATTACGAGGCAGCTGTGCGGTGGAGTGTCCCCGGACTTCCCGCCCAAGTCGCGCCAGATGACGAAGAAAGGAAAGTGCAAAGACGCAAACACCTTGTAACAGTAAACAAGTATTTGATAAGTGTCACCAGAGAGAACTATATAATGCTTTTGCCTCCAAAGGACGTAAACAAACTTAAGTGCCCTGAGGAATTTCTGCAATTTGGCGCACGTTAAAGATCCCCAGGTGGTCGATATTAATCTGCAGCTCTACTGTATACCCTGGCCGCGTAGCCCGGGTGCAGCGTCGACGATTGAAGCACCACAATCGATCAATCAATGTTTGTAGTTGTTGAGGTGAAGACGTAGTTTCGTTCATTTGTTCCTGTGAGGTTTTAATCTGAAGCATTTCTTTGGCAAGTATTTCCGGCTTCAGAGGCATGGCGTACTGGCCTCTGATCCCAAATTGATTGATTGATTGTGGGGTTTAACGCGCCGACGCAACGCAGGCGATGTGGCGCGCCGTAGTGGAGGGCTCCGGATTAGTTTTGACCACCTGGGTATATTTATCGTGCGCCGAAATCTCGTACACACGGGCGTTTTTGTGTTTCGCCTCCATCAGAAAAGCGGGCACAACGCCTTAGCCACTGAGCCACCGCGGCGGGTTCCTACCCTAAATTCGCTCGAGTACGCCGTATAACAGCTGCCCTCAGCCTTAACAAGCTCCTCACGCAGACAGACAGGTATGCATACTCAAAACAGTATTTATGCCCTGTAAGGGCCCAGAGATGCTTATCTGTCAGTGACTGTCAGTGTGAGGTGATACTGAATAATTTAGTCAAAGAATGCTTCCGTATTCAGAGACGATTATCAGAGATGTCTTCTGCGTGTAAATATTTATACATAGTCAAACAACTTGCAGGGACATGCGAATTATCTGCACTGCCGCTCTAATGTTGCGGATCTCCTTCCGTTGCTTTCATCACTCGCATATTCCTGCAGGTTGTTAAACCATGTATAAGCATTTACACGTAGAAGCCATCTCTGATAATCGTCTCTGAATACGGAAGCATTCTTTGACTTTACTAAATTACTCACTATCGCTTCACAGTCACTGAAGCATCCTTGGATCCTTACAGGGCACAAATATATGCATTCCAGTCTGTCTGCGTGAGGCGCTCGTAACGCTTGTCGCGTTTATCTGTACTGGTGCAGTAATGTTGCGGATCTGCTGCTGTAGTTTTCATCACTATATATTACAGTACAGATCACGGTAGAGAGAAGTTACAGTATTCAGTTCCGGAGCGGCCGCTGTCCTAATGCGAAATGATCTCGCTCGACAGCACGACATTCATATCCTCAATACTGTGTTAACTTTATTCTGATTTTTCCTGCCATTGAATTCTAAAGTAGAAGAGGAAATCCCGCTCTTGCAAGGTGCTTCTACGGCTAGCTAGACATTATGTGCAATAAAGTAATCAATGTCCGGATTATGACTACAAAATGGTCAGAAATTACCTCTTCGAGTACGGTCTTTAGACACGGCTTCGGATTAAAAATATACAGGCACGTGTTATTGAAGTTAACCTACTTGAAAAACACACCTAAATCTGATTTGGAATGAGAGAGGTGCCCTCCAAGGTTTATCGTTAAACACACTGTTGTTCTACCTCGAAGTTAATAATAGACGTTATACGACGTCGAATGCCGATCTACTTGAAGCCTCTATGCCGCTTCTGCAGAGCCCCTGGGTTCCTCTTTCATCAGGTGGGGGCGGCAACAGGCACCACTACACTCGAGTAATCCATTAGATTCGTCATACCAGCCTTGGGAGAAAGCTCCAACAAGCTCCTGATGATAATGATATTAGTGGCCCTCCCTTTGTATAGGGATGTCGGTTGTCAGTAACCGACATGCCTTTTTTATTCCACTTGCCCTATTCTGAGCTAACCTAATAGATTTGCCTCACCCCATTTCCCTCTCACCCCTGTTTTAAACTGCCTCCCCTCCCTCCCTCCGCAACCTCCCTCCGACCACGATTATCAGCGCCTCCTGGTGTTGAGGGTAGTTAAATGAGGGAAAGCACCCGCCGTGGCGGTTCAGTGGCTAAGACGTTGTGCTGCTGAGCACAAGGACGCGGGTTTCATTCCCGGCAGCGGCGACCGCTTTTCTGATGGAGGCAAAAAGCGAAAACGCCCGTGTGTTCGAGATTTCAGCGCAGGTCAAAGATCCCCAGGTGGTCAAAATTAATCCGGAGCCCTCCACTACGGCGCGCCTCATCGCCTGTGCAGCGTCGGCGCGTTAAACCCTACAATCAATCAATGAATGAAATCTCAAGGGGAGTTGGACTGAATACTCCCCCTGCTGCCCTATATTATCATTTGTCGTTGTCTCATGTTGCTCCAAGAGTGGCCGAGAAAATAAATGCTTCAAAGATTGAAAGATTTTATTTCCTCAAAAGGACGAGCAAGGATTAAAGGCTACAGATGCCCAAGCCCTATTCGCTACAGTTGTACGGCAGCTTTTGAATGAAAGGAAAAAGCAAGAACATAATGGCACACGCTATCGGTAATCGATACTTTAAATTTTGTTGATGTTGCTGTTTTATAGTCTACACGCATGCGTGCACGCACACATAACTATGTTTCCTTTCCTATTGACTAGTTTTATTTTTTGCTCGTTATTCCAACCATGTGCGCATATGTATCACGATATTGTAAAAAAAAAGAAAGAAAAGGAAACAGCGAACCGGGCCAATTGGGCGCAACCGTTTTCACAACTCAGTGATAAACGGAGCCGGCGGATACTAATCCGTATCGGCTGTGTCGTGATTTCGGGAGCAACCTAGCAGCAGCATGCCTCGCCCTGGCGTGTGCGTTCTGCGCATGCGCCAACTATTCTTGGTTTGGCAGGTTTTTTTCCGTGATTAGATTCTGGCCCACTATGCCGTCAGTACCTCCGCTTGATCATGCATGTACCGCCTTATAGCAGCCTGTTCCGTGCGAAATATTACAATGGACATTTTCCACGAACTTTATCTGCGCATGCGCTTGCAGGCGCCGCCATTACTTTTGGTGGCTCGCTTTTATCGCGATTGCCCCCTTTTTCGAATGCCTTGGGCGCGCCGGGGCGAACTTCCAAAAGGTTCCGGTTGGCATTCGGTGGCCACTGCGAAAGAAGTATACTAGAGAGGAAACTGCGCCTCGTAAGCCATGTCGTCGTGGGGGTTTATGGGAAGACATCCTTTTTGGCTTGGGCTTGGCATGACAACTGGATTCTTAAGCGGTTTTTGGGATTTGCTTTCTTCACTATGCATTCACATGTTTACGAGCTGCGAGGAAGCCGAAATCATCCCGTTTCTGTGGTAGCCGTGTTCAGTGAAACAGCAGGCAATGCGTGATCGCACCTGACGTTGCTCATGCCGCAATCGAAGGACGTATGACTGAGCGGGTAATATGCCGCCGCGAAATTTGTAGCCGACGAAAAGAAGAAACAAAACGTGCTTCGACGAAGACAAGATACGGCAGATACGGGCGCTTGTATGCGTCCTATCTTGTCATCGTCCACGACTGTTTAACGCCACGTTTTCATTTTTCTTGTTATACTAGCTGGCGGTCGCGGTGCACCGGTTCACCACGAAGGCAACGTTTTCATAGGCACGCTCAAAAAACTTTCGGAAGTCTTCAAACAACTTATTTTTTGAAATAATGGTAAAATTAATAAAATTACATTCTCTAAGGATTTACCCCCAAATAATATTGTTCGTAACTACAACCTTCGCCTGCGGGATAGCAGGCACAACCGTTCCGGCAAAAATACGCTGTGCTTCTTTTTTTCTTAGTTTTAAAACAGCCTGTTTCTATTTTCCACTTTCATAATTGCACACTATTGTTCGCGTTTTTGTGGCACTTTGTTTAAATTTGCGGTCACTAAAACGTTTCAATCCAAGCCAATGATGAAACTAAGGCGAGCGCGATGTATAATGGCGGTCCATGACGACACAGACGACCTTGATGTGAGCCGCATAGACGCTAGCGCCAGATTCCTTGTATACTGTAAGAAACTCTATGGCGTCAAGTCATTGCATGGCGAATCATTGGCACTGCCAAACGTGCTAAACTTCGTCAAGAGCGCACCCAAAGAGTTGGCGTCTGCGCATCAAGTTAAAAAAGCGAAGCGCGATGTTCGTGTAAAGCAATCCCCCTTTACTGTCACTATACGGGCGCTCCCAGCGAGTAGCAATATTGGACAAAAGCGTCACCAGAAATCGTGGCTGAAAGAGCCACCACTTGCGATTTCCATATTCGCCGCTACTAGTGCTGTTCTCGGAGTGGATAAGGTCCATTCTCCCAGCATCCGAATATCCTAGCCTGATTTTGTAGCGCCAGAAACCGGTGCTCTAAATGCAAACAACTTTCGTTTTGTTTCAGACACAGTCACTAATTCCGCAGGCATCATATCCGAATGAGGCCCTTGTGCGATTAAATCTCGAACGGTGGTTTAATTCTTGTATTAAGCGTTGATGCGGATAGTGACTTATCTGGAAGGGGTATTGCACATTAACAAAACGAAAAGTAGCGTTGGGCAGCAATGCTGGTTTTACCGAAGTCGAACTGTGGCCAAGCACCACGTTGATAAAGTGGTTTCTTTTTATTCACGCAAGCGAAATATGCAGTGTCATCAAGCACACCTGGCGATGAGGAAAGGTTCATAAATGGAAACGAACTTTTCACCGATAACGCTTCGTGTTTCAGAGCCGATAGTTCGGCAGTGCGGCATTTGTAACGCCTGTGTTCTGACTCTTGACTGATTGTGGGGGTTTAACGCGCCGACGCAACGCAGGCGATGAGGCGCGCCTAGTGGAGGGCTCCGGATTAATTTTGACCACCTGGGGATCTTTATCGTGCGCCGAAATCTCGTACACACGGGCGTTTTTGCTTTTCGCCTCCATCAGAAAAGCGGCCGCCGCGGCCGGGAATCGAACCCGCGACCTCGTGCTCAGTAGCGCAACGCCTGTGTTCTGACTCTGAAAGAGGATGCTTGAGCTAGCAAGCAGTTCTCTGATGCTTATTTTAATTCATTTTAATTATTGTCAGGATGAGGCCTTACAGGCCATTGAAATAGAACTTTTTTTTTCAACCTATCAACACACAAATTTGTTCTCACACCCTTGTGTTGCTCTTTTTGAATTGGAGCGTCGACTTACGTTTGTTAAGCTTGACGAAATTCCACGTTTTCTGCCCATTCAATTTCGCGTCGATGCCGCCAAAATGCCAAAAATAGTGCCTCAAAACTATCTGGGTATGCTCCGTGGGGACTACAATCCGTATCAACGTCATGCGTTCAAAAACACTACTACATCTTTTTGAACTCAAGATGTCCCGCTTGCTAGCATGACAGTGCTAATGCGATTTCAATAAAAAGTTTTATGCACAGCAGTCGATGTGTCGTCGAAGATTCCTACACTGAAACGTTCAAGCGATGAAGTTGGTCAACATTAAAATCCGATATACTACTGTCCTGGTGGACGTCCTAGCATCGACAAGTCACTGACGTCGTTGACGGACTCCGCTTGGTGCTAAAAGTGAAATTTAAACGCGACGTAAACACGGAGAAATCCGTCACCGATAAATCCGGCAGTCTCAATGTCCTCCCAACAGAGAAACTCAGTCAGGCAGCCTGGATTGCAGGTGTTGCGTGACGGCTTTCGGAATATCGTCGCGGCAGCTGCCTGGCTCAACAACAGCGTCCAGCTGAAGTTCATCGAGCTGTCTTCAGGATGAACGAGCTGCAAGGCCAACCTGCCGTCGAAAGGCCACAGACACAAGTCGTCGCTTTCGCCGGATACGAAGCAAAACTCGAACGCCACCGAAACAGCGCCGCCGCTCCTACGGAACAAGCAGGACAGATTAAACGTGTACCCGAACACCGTGGCTTCGTCACTCCGTATTAGCAACATGTCCTTGCCCTCAAGCAATGGTCGTACGAGCATAACATCAGGGAAGCAGCAAAGAGCCCCGTCAGTCGAGCTCGTCAGACTGGAAATCACACTCGGTGGAAGACTAGGGGCAAGGCGTTCCGAATAAAGGTCATTTAATGCGTGTGTGGGGGGCACTTTCAAACTCGTACGGCGGCACGCGAGGAGATCCACGTTGCCCTGAATTCGACTGGCTGCTTTCTCCGGCGTGGAGCAGTCGGTTATGACGATTTTCGGAATTACGAACTCGGAGGATCCGTGGTTCGCGAGAACGTCTCTTTGATGTGCACTGGACTCCGCTCGACCTTGTTCGATGACGTCCGTGGATCGTGGTTCATCGCAGGCGTAGTCAGAAGGAAGCTGGGCAGATGTGGATTGGTCGCTTACCGCGATCGGCGGAACGGTGGGTGGTTGAGATGGTGCTTCCGGCATCGAAGAGTGTCTCCGACGTTTGGGGGCCCCCACTTGGCCGCAATCGCCGGGGTCGGCAGCGTTGACGCCAGTGGAGAAAGCAGGCACATCCGCTGTTGAACTGCAGAACATCCAATGGTCGCTCAAAGAAGCTTCGCTCACAATCCCGAGATTGGAAGCTCCGGTAGCGCTTTCAGAAGTCCCTGCTGCTTCTGTCACATTTGCGGCTGCTGAAGTCGCCAGGTCTTCTTTACTAGTGACCCTTCTTTCTTTACGAGCAAGAGCATTCGATTTAACGGAGTCCAGGTGGTAGCTTGCCGCACTATCTGAGAGCAAGAGCCTTCTCAGTACACTGGGGGGACCGGGAGACTCCTCTTTCTTGAGGACCGTCAAGAACTCCGCTAGTGACAGTTTGCCTGGCTCAGTGGCGTCTGGTTCCTTTCCAGGCGGAGACGATGAAAGATCTCTCACGTGTGTAGGGAGGTGGCCTACTACCTCTGTCGGTCCGGCCCACGGCTTTGAGCGGGCAACGGTTGTTACAATCTTTCCAGATGACCTGAGAGTACCGACAGCCGCGAACCTCGGAGCTCCACGGGTCTGGAAGTGTGCACCCTTGGATCGAAACGATGCCGGTTTATTTTCCGAGGACAGCCCAGCTTCTGCGGCACTTGTGGAAGGCCGTGCCTCCGGGGTGCTGACGTTCATGTCTCGGCGATAGGCATCGCGGCGGCTGTACGGACTCGCCCATGGTTCCACTGCCAGACGTTCCGCCTCGGATATATAGGTATCTAGCTCTGACACCACCAGTTCAGGCCCGCGCTTGGCCGAAGTACTAAAGTCTGCTGCGCTTCCAAAAGCACCCATTTCTCTTGCAGCATCCGCCTTTTCCGGAGACCTTGTCGTGTTTGTCGATTCGTCACCGCCTTGGTGAGCGTGCTGAGGCATAGTACACGAGATGTCAATATGACTCAACGGTTCTTGAGCTTCGACGCCTGCAGGCAATAGGCTGAACTTGCAAACCATGCGGTGCTCTACGGCGCGCTCTCGGGAGACGGGATTGTGACACCTGGGGCATCTTGCTTGGCCGTAGCCGCAGTGTTCGATGAAGTGGCGTTTCATTACCGACAGCGGCCCTTCAAACGGGCAACCTCGGGTGGCGTTGAAGCAACGCACCTCGTAGTCATCCATGCACGACTCGTTCAGCAGGAGGACCTCGTTGTGAGGGATCTCTCTGTCACAGACTGGACAGGTTGTCTCGCAGAGGGCGATCATCTCCCAACAGAAGAAGCAGAAAAAGTGGGAGCAGGGCGTCACCTTGACGCTGATGGCAATGACGCTGCACGCGTCGCATACGTTCCTGGGCTGACGAGAGCCGACGAACTGAAGCGGGCGCCAATCCAGGAGGGGGCCGAAACCCGTTAATACGTAGTGCGGGTAGTCGTCGCCACCGCTCCCACAAGAAGCCATCGTCGACAGTGGTGGAAGCAAGCACTACAGGAATGCTGTGGATGCCACAACGAAACATGAATGAAACAAACGCAAGGGTCAAGCTGAACCAACCACGCGGTCCTTCAACACAAGGACGAATCAATTTCCTCCTTATTACGACGTATCTGCGAGTTCCGTGCATTTGAATTTCGTTTGGTTAAGCGTGTCATCACAATTCTAGGCCCGTTAAGGTACACAGCACTGGTCCGAGTGGTGATATCTACAACGAATTCAAAAGCGCACGTGTACCACTTACTATCATGCTCCGTAGACGAAAAGGTTTCAATCCGCACCAACTGCCTTCAGGCTTGTTATTCCCAGCGGATTAAGAGGCTGCGTTTACGCATGCTGTTTGCTCAGATATTTACATCGCTATGCTTCAAACTTCTGCTATCGTCCGAAGAAAGATTTCCAGGTTTAAAACGCCAAATAGCGGTTCGATTACAGGACGATCCCTACGATGCAGTGACCGACTATTTTCTATCGAAAAGAGATTTAGAAGAGGGAAAAAAAAAGATAGAAACTGACTCCAAAAGCAAATCAGCAAATCGCACTGCAAAAAAGACGACGAGTAAAATTTACTGCGTAGCTGCCCACTTAGTTGAAAATTTTGCCGATTCATGCTTGTCTTCAGCCATGTCTGCCACTTAAGTGGCTCCTTCATCTCTCCTCCTCACCCCCCCCCCCCCCCCATCTCTTCCGCTGTTCCTCTTCCGTCTCGTTCGTCCCACGATAAACACGGTGGAAGTGGTTGATTGGGGGGCTTCAACGCGCCTTACACATCTGGGCTATGAGGACATTAAAGAACTCCGGATTAATATTGACTAACTGGGGACTTTTAACGTGCGCCGAAGTCTGGACGCACCGGCGATTTCGCTTTCCGTCCCCACTAGAAAAGCAAAGCGGCCGCCGCAGCCGCGATGGAATATCCGTCCTCGGACTCAGCAGCGCATACGCCTTGGGAACAGGTCTACGGGGGCGGCTAAACATGGTGGAGGTTTGCCCAATTCAAATCAATGTTCCCGCGTTCTACTGCTCACGCGCCATCTTTTGGAGCCTTCTGTTGCTGTCTGATTTGCAATGCCGCCACGAGGTAAAAGTTCGAGCACGGGCTCTTTGTGTATTTTTGAATCAAAATGATGGTTTGACCAGATTTTTTTTTATTTGTTTTCGTAAATATCCAGAGCACATCTGCTTTCAGTAAAAAAACGCTCCCTAGTACCAGTTATGTATGGATTTATTGCCTCAAATATGTTTGATCTTTTCTTTTTGACCAACAATGTTAATCAGTGGGAATTACGGTACCAGATAAAGGTTTCACATATATACAGTTCTCGTTCCAGAATTATTCTGCCTTTTCGTCCGGGTGTCTGAATCGAGGGTCAGACAGACGACAGACTGAAAATTTAGGTTTTAAGTAGCCCAAAAAAGATTACCGTCTTTTCTAATGGCAGCAAAAAAAGCTCTGTTCTGATTCTGAACAAGGTATACGTGAAGCCGGAACCGACACGAATCGAAAACCGGAAATGGGCCAGTAATTTGGTTGGAAATCGACCCGATCCCAAAGCGTTATTTTTAAAGCTGAGCTGTATACCTCTACCCCTGAAAGGTATCATCACCGCGGGTAAAAACGCCAGGGCGCCAAGGCCTAAGACGCCGAGCGCGTGCGTCAGGCTCACCAGGCATACAGCACAGGGCTCAGCATCAGTTTAAGGAAACCACAAAACAAGCATCAAAACCGCATTATGGATGATAAAAAGCCTGTGAACAATGTGACCAATTTCCACCAAGTGTTCCTGGTAAAGATAATGTTTGCAGATCATCTTAGAAGGCTAGGCAGAACTAGTGTTTCTAAATAGAACAGTTCTTGCCCAAAATGCCGAGCGTAGGAGACTGGCTAGGCAGGACCCAGTATTGGCCGATAGAGAAGCCGAGCGTAGTGTCAGTAGATAAAGTATAGAGTACCGCCGCTGAGGTGCAAGTCAGCAACAACGGTCATATGATCATTGTTGCTGACTTGCACCTCAGCTCGTCGTTCAGCGCAGCTCGTCGACTTGCTGACTCATCGTTCATCAGTGATGCGAAATAGCCGCATTTACGGCCTCGCCGTTAACTTCGACCGGGTCGTTTGTTAACACTACCGAAGATGCAACAAAAGCGGCATCTTCGGACAACACACTTCTGCTGCTGAAATACTGTTAGACGCGTTATCTTTCATTCGCATTCGGAACGACGCCAGTCGCGCGCAGCCGCAGAGCAGAGAGGACGAGCTAAGCCTACCAGAGTTTACCGATTAAAACGCATAAACAACAAAATGGCGGCGCCAATGCACCATCGTTGGGTAAACAAATGTCACACAATGCGAACTGACCAATTATCGTGGCGGCATATAACAATAGGAAAACAGAGTGCCGATACCCTTCTCTGGTGACACCAGCCTGCAGCGCAAGTGACGAGCCCGCCGATACGACAAGAAACATTTGATACCCTCTTACATCGCCATTTTGTTGTTGTTTACAACAGCTTTGCTGGGCATCCACTTTCGCAGGGTGGGATAGCGCCGAATTTTTTTCCACGAGTTAGAAATTTGGGTTGGTTGGTTCATTTTCAAAAACATGCACAGCCAGAACCGGAACTGCAGCGAAAATAGTACCTCGGAGCACTTATATTCGCTTGCTGGCTTCGATGGCGAAAGGCTGGCTGTACTAACAACTTTTTGACTCGCATTTGCGTCTCTGTCTCTGCTTCCGTCTCTCGATTGATTTGATTGATTGTGGGGTTTAACGCGCCGACGCTTCACAGGCGATGAGGCGCACCGTAGTGGAGGGCTCCGGTTTAATTATCACCACCTGGGGATCTTTAACGCACGCCGCCATCTCGTACACGCGGGCGCTTTTGCTTTTCGCCTCCATCAGAAAAGCGGCCGCCGCGGCCTGGAATCGAACCCGCGTCCTCGTGTTCAGTAGCGCAACGCGTCTCTCGGTCTTTCTACGCGAATCACTTTGGCAGACATCTTCTTTGCTACAGCGTGTACGCATCGTTGTCTTCATTTTCGTTGCTGCATATGATGGTGCGAGATATGGCAGCAGGCACACTGGCAGGGGCCGCAGCTTCCCTAGAAGGGGGGTCCTGCACAGCTGGTGTGCATTTGTTCTACTCATGTGCCACCAGGTTCATTGCAGGCACTACTGTACAATTTTTACGTCCTAAATTCCTATTTTCGTGACTCTTTCAAAGTTGGCCCACCAGGCCCTACACATTCCTGGCCAATCTCCCAAGTGGGTATGCGCCATGAAGGAACAACCACTTCTGTTCTGCCGCTGGAAACGAGTGGGAATAGTTTTCTGTGGCAGAACAACAGTTGCTGTTGTAGTTCCTTTCTTCGTGGCACCGACCCGCTTGAGGGATATTGGTCAGGAATTGTAGCTTCGAGCAGCGCAAGTGCCCTCTTCACAAAACTTTTCAAAAGTATGAATTGCCATATACTTCGGTAAGTGCCATCAGTCTTCTCTCCCAGGAAGCCTGGAAGTGAATCCTCCGAGTACCCGTATTGAGAGTAGGAAGGCGTCATGAAGATAACGTTTAAAGGGCCATGAAGACAAAATGCATGTTTGGTTCATTAGAACGATTGTTTCGTCTCGATAACAATTACACCCATTTTATCGCATACTTCAAACAGGTAATGGAGATTTTAAAGTAGACATGTGAAGCAGTGGCGACTCCCTAGGCACTTTCCGGCAACTTTCCTACGACGTCACCGAGTGTTGTTTGTTCGATTGGCAACCGCCGAATTAAACCATTGCTAAGACACATGACCTGGCGATTGTAGTGGCACCTCTAGTTCGTTTGTGCAAGTAACACACTGAAAATTATGTTTTTACTTCTGGCCCACATGACGTCACTCCTGCCCCCAATGTAGAGTAGTGACGTCACTCCTGACGTCACTACTCTAGCGGGAAATTTGAAAGTTCTTAATACACTGTTGGGTGTTAATACTTATTGGGGTTAAAAAACGTCCTTCGCCGATGGAATAGAGCTGAATCAGGTAGTGAGTACTAGTTCTTTAACCTTACAGAAAGTTGTATTTTGCATTCATGCCCCCTTCAGTAAGGAAATGCCGGCAGCGCGTACTTTACGATCCACGCAAAACCACCGAAACCACTCCCGACGATGACAAGCACCACAATATTGTCACCAGAAGGCCACTTTCGTTCGCTGGCTCTCCACTCCACTACCGCGGACGCGCCGTCTCCCACATTATGCCGTCTCTGAACAGCATTTGGGCTAAAGACATTCCTTCGGTAATGACGGGCAGCCCTGTCACGTCGATCAACTAAGCGGATTAGATCACAGAAAAAAAAAGACATGTAATTCACGAGGACGAAATTTAGGAAATGTATTTCACTAAATTCTTTAATTCACGCTTGTGCTGCTGCCGAATTGGTGTAAAAAGTGACCAAAGCGATGTCCACGTCGCCGCACTTTGCTCGTGCAACGAACGTGTCGCTCACACCGTCAGCGAAAATGATATCGGAATGTCGGTCACCTACACCGAAAAATTAACTGGGACGACTGCCAGATTCGTCGTGGTATCGGTGAGAGAGAGAGAGAGAGAGAGAGAGAGAGAGAGAGAGAGAGAGAGAGAGAGGACTTTATTATGTGCAGTAGCTTTAAGGGGTCGGGGTGGCCGCAGGCTCCAGCCTGGCGGCGACTAGCGTAGCCCTGTCCACGAGGGAGAGTTGTGTCCCTAGGTCAGAGCTACCCAGCGCCCCCTCCCACTGCTCGTCGGAAGAAATTAGAGGGAAAGGGTCTTTAGGGCAGCTCCACATGAAGTGGGGTACAGTGGAGCGTGTGCCACAGGCAGGACAATTGGGGAGGTATCGGTGAAACACCGCAGTCACGGCGCCGTCCTTGACGTGCGAGACTAGCGCCACCCTGTGGTGTTGCAAAAAAATCAACCGTATACCTCTACGGGAACAGAGGGGCACGCGAAGCTTATGCAACCCTGTGAACCCGTCAACACAATAACATAAAGAAGCCATGCAGAAAATCTACAAGTTTGGATCGTTGTGTCACGGCGCAACAATTGATGAAGGCCGGTAAGAGAGAGGAAAAGAGGGTGTATTTCGGGAAACTTGTGCCTGATGCCTGGTAGCAGTCACACTAAGAACACGCGCTCACGAAGGGGCACGTTCTCGTCTTCTTCGCGGCTTAGGCGGTGGTGATCATGCTTGTGATTTCCATGATGATGATGAGGATGATGGAGACACGCCAGAACGGCGCACACCGGCTCCGGATAACGTCACTAAATAAGCTACGCTTAAGAGTACCGCCACTTCGTGCACCCGGAAGCGTCTGGAGGTTATTTTGTTTCTGGTTTGCAGTGTTGCCATCTCTCCCAACGAAATAGCCGCCTCTTGTGACGGGCACAGTGCGACCGGCCGCTCTGGCGTCCGCGCAACAGAGAGAGAGAGAAGAAGCACCCAGAAACAAAATAGCTGCGCTCATATGTAAACAAATATCACGTGGTGCCGACCAACCAATGAAAATCCTTGCGGCACATAACAATGAGAGAAAAGAGTGCCGATACACTAAAGGCCTTCATTTAGGGACGCTGGCTCCGGACGATTGGCTTGCCAACAGAGAACGCTGCGTCGGCGCCGTCTGCGCTCTGTCGCTGGTTACACACGTAACAATTGGAAAGATTTCCTCGTGGGAATAGCACTGACGCCATTTTTAACGCAAAATTCCCTCAAATAGGCTGCGTAATTACAAAAGAGAGAGAGAAAGTCTAAGCGACCAACTAGATCAATTCCCGCCGTAGAACCTATGACGTATTATGGGCAGCTATGTTAGTGGCTGTGGCAGGCAAAGTTCAGCGCAAATTAAACAGGGATTATAAGCTTGGAGAACGAGCTATTTGCGCTTACATTTAATGCATATTCTTTTTATAGCAGCAAGAGTTGCGTAAACAAAGGAAGTTACGAGCGCACACGTAAGCGTTCGTATAACCGGCATAGTGTGTACTGCGCGCACTATGCCGGTTATAGCTGCACAGCCATATACGGCGCGTTGAACTTACACTGGCCGACTGGCATAAGCGCCATGGTCCTCTACGACTCTGCTTGGCGAGCATTCCCGATGTTTCACCAAACCGGCACTACCAATCGTAACAAACATTTTCGAGGCACAGATCTGGTCAAAAAATTACTCCCACCTCCCCTCGCGGGAACCCCTGTGTAGATGCGACGCTTAGGGGGTTCCGTTGTTGTTTCCGTTAGGTTGATTCTCCCATCGCGTGAAACGTGCCGTGAACCCCCTGCCGCGGCTATGACGCAACACAGTTCAACACAATCCACTTTAATCCAATGCAATCCAAATACAATCCAATCCAAGCCAAGCCAAGCCAAGCCAATCGAATCCAATCCAATGACCCTCGCGAGAGAGTGTTCGCTATCGGAGAGGAGAGGGGGTGAGCGGCGGAGAGCGCAGCTCGCGCGGCGAGGAGAATGGGAGAGGGGTGTGGACGGACAACAACAACGCCGTATGGAGGGACAAGGCGAGTGAATGAGATGCAGTCGCATCTAAAACAAAGCGAGTGTAGACAGCGGTTCCGAGCAGTATCGTGACACCATCTGGGAGGACGAACGGTATACCGTTCGTACCATCCGCCCAAACAGCGCCACAAGGCGACAAAACACGTTTTTTCCGCTTAGTGCATTCCTAGCAATCGTTTCAAGTATAGGGTTTCATACTAATGCAAAATAGAGGAAAATCTGGCGCTGCAATCGCGGGCCGTCGTGGGCGCCGCCATTGCACTTGCAGCCAGCGCCGTTCCTCAACTACGAGAATTGGGTAGCCACAAGGTTTCTTGTTTGTCTCGAAGCCAGAACCAACAGAAAAGGTAACATATTTTTTTTCTTTTTCATCTTGCATGAAGTCTCTAAATAATCCCTGACAAATAATTTTTTGGAGATTCAAGTTAATCATAACAAAACATATTTGAACGATCTTCTGAATAATATTGTTGCGTATTTGCAGCCAGAGACAGCATTCCAGCCTGTTCATGAGCCATGCCAAGGCCAAATGGAACATGCCTCCCCGGTACATGACGGAACGCTCGCTGAAGCGTGAAACACCTAGAGAAGATTTCCCTCTAGTATATATTACTATGAAACTATATGGTTTCAAGTATCTGCCCTCGACACGCCATCGCAGACGTCGCAAAACACGCGACTCAGCGAGAGAATCCAAAATTACGTCGTAAATCGTTTAATTTCTGGATGAATAAAGCATCGTTTGGGACCGGAAAACCTCTGGAGACCCTATAAAGCAACAAATCTGTCAGATAAAACGAACATGTATTTTGTCTTTGTGGCCCCTTTAAGTGTGCAATTGTTGTCAAACCAAATGCCCAACGCCTGCTTGCCGAACCCCTTCAGCCGCACGCCGTTGTCGTTTCGCCTGGCTTTCCAAATGCCGGATCTCAGATTTGCTGTTCGAGCACGTGCACATTCACGGGCGGGCCCGCTCCGGTTGATGTTGTTTCAGGGCTGCCCGTTCTTCGGCAGAGCGGACCAAGCGTGGCCTACCCATAGCGCAGATGGCCCCGAAAGGGCGAAAAACGCGGCGCGCGGGGCGAGCTAGCCCCTCTTTTTTTGCAGCGTATAAGCTACACTGGCCGAGGTTGAGCAGTTTCGCGTGTGCCGTGAAGGGCCGTTCTGCGCAAGCGCGAGGGATATTGGATTAATTGGGATAGGATTGGATGGGATTGGGTTGGGTTGGCTTGGCTTGGCTTGGCTTGGCTTGGCTTGAATTGGATTGAATTTGGATTGGATTAAAGTGGATTGTTTTGGATTGTGTTGCGTCATAGCCACGACAGGCGCACTGGCGCCGGCGCGTGCCCAGGTGTGCGCCTCAATTGCGCAGTAGCCAAGTCTGACGCTGCACCGAAGCCGCTTGATAGCCGTTTCGCGTGGCTCGTGAAGAGCCGTGCTGAGCATGCGCGAGGAGCAGTGACTGGACTGGACTGGACTGGACTGAATTGGACTGGACTGGACTGGATTGGACTGTATTGCTGAACCTTAGCTCACGCTACGTATATCCCGGCATAGCAGAGCTAAGCCACTACTAATTTTTTCCCCTGATAGAGGGAGCGCTTGTGATTGGCTTGGAACGTGGCGTGACCCGGCGCGCAAGTTGTGGGAGCGGGAGATTTCCAGCCGCCATCTGCGGGTGAGGAGGGGGTATTGGCGTACGCCGCCAACAGCAACATTGACGGCGATACGAGTGAGCCAATACAAGCTGCGCTGATAAAACGAAGCGACGCGTCGCACGGCAGCGCTCACGAACTCTTACCGCCATCGCCTCGGTCTAACTGCAAACCCCTATTGCGATTATTGTGGATTGCCCGAAACAGTAGAGCACGTCCTTCTAGAGTGTCCGGCATACATCCAAGAAAGAACTCACCTCGCAGAAAATATTGAGTGCCTCAACAACGCATCTATATCTTTGAAAGGTCTCCTTGGACCCTGGCCCTCTCCATCGTCCCAGAGAAAAGTGTTGGTTGCTTTATTTGACTATTTACTCGGAATCGGCCTCGCAGAGACGATTTAGAACTTTACGTGTCAGATCGTGTGGACGTTTAAGTCACCACGCAAAGCTTCGTGTTCACTTTTCTTTTAATCTCTTCTTTTCCCATCTTTCTTCTGCCCTACTTCTTTTAGGGCCTTTACTCCCTTCTCCCCATCCCCGCAGAGTAGCATGCAGGCGGGAACATGTCGGCAAACCTCTCTGCTTTCATCTAATAAAGAGCTCTCTCTCTCTATCTCTCGCTCTTGCACGCGCGCTCGTTCTGAGCAGAGGTGCACGTGGGAGCAAGGCCTCAGCACCAGCTGAAGGATCCAGAGACACAGAAGAGGAGGAGGAATGCCTTTATTATCAGAGGGGCATGAATGCCCTGTTGGGGAAGGAGAGGGACATGAAGGAAGGGAGGAAATATTCGAAAAAAGAATGCTGTTCAAGGTTCAATCACCTGAAATGGTGGACAGCATTTTAAAGTCCACGAACATATTGTTCGCAAAAACCGTGAAGAGATAGGTAAGGCTAGGACATATGTATTGGACATATGTATTGGAGATCTTCGGGGAACCCTTTAGCAAGGGGGCGTCCAGATTTCCATGCAGTCGCCGCCTCATTGCCGCGCACGGCGGCGTCCGTGAAGATGTCGACTTCGTTCTCCATCTTGTCGTTCTGGATAGTGCGAAGGTATAACTCGCCTGATCTCACCTGCCGCCGAGGTATAGGGCGACGCCGAGGGATGCCAATCGCAGGGCGCTCCTAGGGCGGAAGGGACAATGGGTAACAAGTGGGGTCGAATTTACTGTTCATATATATAGTCCCATGAGCCGATAGCCTTGCCTGGGGGACTGCTCAAGATGTTCCTTAAGACGTAGCTTGGTCTCTTCGATGAGGGTATCAAGGTTGGGAAGGGGTACAATTTTGTGAAAAATGTCTACGGGGGTGAATTGAGGAAGACAACTAATTGTACGGAGAAGGTGCGGATTTAATATATGAAGATCCTTTACGTGAGCTGGGCGAAGATCATATACCGGAAAGCCGTAAGTGAAGGAAAAACAGCTTCTATGTAGAAGCATGTTTTCCTTACCTCCGCTACCAGCCCGTTTCCCGGTAGCCGCAATACTTGCCAGGGTCGTGCAGAAAAGCGTTCCTGGAAGTACAGAAAAAGGTACTACATTTGATTTGCGTATTCGCCGTATACTTTGGTCGCGAGTTTCGCTGTGTTGCCCGATAGTGTGAACATGGCGTCTAGCGCTTCTATCCGTACGATGTCGCATCCGTGCATCGGCTGTTTTTTACTGGTATGTTGCCGCCCGAAAATAGAGATACAAAAAAGGATGCGGGCGCCAGCCATCACTGGATTCAAGTACACGTCGAAGTTTGTCCCTGCATAGTTGCCAAGCAAGGAGGGCCAATTGCCGCTCGGACTGCCCCATAGCGCTGTCCTCCACCACGCAACTTGTTGCATGTGATCCGAAGACACTTTCTCGCTTACCGTGCAGCCCTCGCTGGTCCACCCCGTGTGGGGATCAGTGCTTCCATCCACGAGGGCCCACTGCTACCAGCCACCTCGCGATTGGTGACGTAGTCTGAAGAAGCCGGGTAGGCCCTGTTCACTTTCGACGACTTGTACACACGCACACTCACACGCCACGCGCGCGCGCCCATACACACACAGGCACACACTCACACGCACACACAAGCGCACTCGTATGCAGTCGCAGTAATGCCTCACCTCGCATCTCAGACATACACGTCTTTAAAGCCTATTTGTGTTTACAACGAAAGGTGTGGTTGAGGGACTGCAAAGCCCGGCTGATACAGCATGTCTAAGCTTCTGCCAATTACTAGGAGGGGGCAATTTAAAACTGCACGAATAACCATCTGCTCGTTGGATCGCGCTGTGTTGAGGCGCTATAGATGGGACATGCTCAGGCTGGGCGTGTAAACCACGCTGGCGTCTTGCACACACCGCTGTTTATACCATTGAATCTCCCGATGGGTATGAGCCGCTCATCGCCATCGTCATCATGAAAACACACCTTTCATTAAACGCAGTGTCTAGAGTGCCGTCCGACGGCACTCTAGCTGATCGTTGCAGGCATGGCTAGAGTGCCGTCCGACGACATTCGAATATTTAACACTAGGCCAGCACCGGTCAAACTGTCTGTCGTTGTAGTGTAGAGGGTCCGTCTTAGCTTATTGATCCTAGAGTCGGTGGTTCGATACCAGCTCTCGCCTCGGTTATTTTTTAGGGGCGAAGCTCCTAAAGCCGTGGGTCTGTCCATCCCTTGTGTCTCGTGGTACGTGGCCGCCTAGTTCGATGACTCACTCGCAGGTGGCGCTGGTGTGAGTGACGTCATGATGACGTCACTCGCACGTGACTGACACTATAAAAGGCAATCGCTGTTGACGCGCTTCCTCTTTCGCAACGAGTCACCGGATGGAGGAGGTGGTTGTTGACAAGGCTGCGGAGCGGAGGGCGCGCAGGGCGGCGGCAGCGCGCGCTCGCCGACAGGATCCCGCCGTGCGCGAAACAGAGGCCGAAGCATCTCGTCTAGAAAGTCGCGCTTAAACCGCGCGTCGGCAGCTTCGGGCTGAGCTCGCTTGATGCGTTTTGCAGCCGCCTCGCGAGCTCTCACTGCATCGGGGTTTGCCTGCCGATACGAGCGCTTGCTTGCAGCCTCACGAACCTTACAACAACAACCACAAACGAACAAGAACAAAATAAAAGTTGATTTGTACAATGTACGCACACAGTCTTACGTCTTTCTTAATGATGTAATGGGCGAACTTTCACGGGAGAGTTACGGTTACCGATTATCTCCCCCTCTCGAGTTTCGCCCCACTTATCATCATTCATTCCGTGGATATGGCGTGATTTTTTTCATTATTTAATTGAAGTGTGAGTTTTGTGACTTAGGTTAGTTTTGGTGTTTTAGATTATTTCTTTGTGGGCGTTATGTTATGTTTAGGTTAGGTTGCCTAGCTTTACATTATGTAGAGCGATGTACTGCCAGACAAGGCAATTTGGCCACAAAACGCCAGTGGACGTGGATATAGTGGAGTGCTTATAAAACCGTCGGACGGCACTCTAGACACGGCCTTCATTAAAGTACCATCACCGTTTTTGGCAGCCATGGCTGCGGTCTTACTTTCGCTGTTCTTCCGCTACTTTTTTCTGCCTTGTGTCCCAGGATCATGACCCTGCGTGACGAAAGAGACCCTGACGTCCCCTCCGGCATGAGGTACTGTCAAGCCTCGAAGCAGTTTTTTCCGAAAGCGAGTAAGAGTCCAGCAACTGGCTGAAACAGTGTGTCGGAATAAGCAGCCCGCTTTTACAACAGGGACGTGAGCGCGTGAACGCCTAGCCCGGTACATAGCGGTATGTAGCACTCCTCCACCAGGCTAGTTCGGGTCTCTATACCTTGCTTGAAGACGTCTGTTTCTCGGTAAATTGGTACGCCGTTGCCATGATGGCTGATTGCATGCTGCTGCGCCTTCTTCCGCGCCGACAACCACATTGGGCGCTAGCTTTTCTCCGGAAGTGCTCGCAGCGGGTGTGCAGTCTTTATCGCCAAGTGGCTCGTTCCGGGTTCGCTCCGGTCCCGATGTGCCCAGGGCAAACGACATCGCTAAAGACGACGTTGATCTGGGTACTCCGTCCTTCTTACGCGAAAATGGTTCCGTTGTCTGCGAACCTGTCCAGCGGACGTCTGGACTACCCACGAGAGAAGGCCTTTCCTGTCGAGGAGCACGCCGGGAATTTATGGGGGCCCATTTCCGAAGTTTCTAGCGGAAATGCTGTCATGGTTGCCAATCCTTTTTCAAAGTGTCGGATTGTTCTGGATGACGTTTTCGCGGTACTAGCAGCAACTGTAAAATTGTGCGTGATTGCCGACCTAGCATCAGTTGTGCTGGGCTTTTCCCTATATTCACGAGCTTACAGTGCAGTGCTGTTTAAAAAAGAATCTTGCCAAGCGCAGGTAGATAGATGTCCGAACCTTTCTCTCTCGCCAGCGCCAGCTTAAGTTCATGCAGCATGCGTTCCGCTTGGCCATTAGTTGCCGGATGGTATGGAGCACTTGTGATTTTCTGAATTGTGTTTCTCTGGCAAAACGTTGTCATTACGGCTGAAACAAACGCAGTACCGTGGTCGGTGGCGAGCTTCTCTGGAATCCCAAAAGAAGCAAACAGTCGACGAATCTTCAGGATGGCCATTGCCTAAGTAGTGTTCCGGACGCACCCCGCTTCCAACCATTTGGTGTATGCGTTTACGATGACCAATAACATTCGACCTTCGAGCGGTCCAGCGAAGTCCATATGTAGCGTCTGCCAAGGGCGCGATGGGTGTTCCCAAGTAAGCAGAGGAGCTCTGCGCCTCTCCGGGACCGTTGACCATGAATGTTGATGCTTAGTGGCTCGAACCATAACTTTTGAAAGCGAGTAACGCATATATTATTTAGAGTTCTGGGAAGCATCTCTCCTGCGTTCATGTACAAGTCGACTTCCCGCTCCATACGACATATCACTTTCCTGCAGTGGTTCCACTAGGTTCGTAAGAATTCGTAATTTTGGGCGGAAAATATGGAGATGGGACGGCATTTTTCGCCTTTATGAATGCCCCCAGTTCCGAAAGAAAAAGTGATTTCGACGTTACTCGTTTTCAACAGGTGTATAGCTGAAAGACCTTCGCACGAGGCATTTGACGAGCTAATCTCTCGTCTGAAATATTCGATGCGTCGATATCAATCAAAGGACGGATGGTATATTGGCTTTACCCCTTGCATCTGGCTCATACTATCATGATACTAGCCAGCTACAGTGGACAGAGTGACCAATATCTCTGTGCTAACAAGCTGAGATCTCTTAGGAAACATCGGTTGCCTAAGCGGTTGGCACCAATCCCATAATTACTCACGCTCTGACAAGTTGTCAGCAGTGCGGCTAAATATAACGAAATATGAATGCATCCGTATCATAACACGGCAATTTTCCTAATATAATGGTGCATCAGACAATCAGAAATGTACGGAACAAAATTAAAACAAATGATCCGTTGTGCATACACGCACTCTAATAATATAACAAATGCGGTAAAATCTACGAGAACATGTTAACGCATAGTGTAACTTCTTTCTTCAATTTATCTTTGTATATTTAACTCGCTCGCTTTGTAAATATTCATCGTGCAAGCCTGCATTTGGTAGCATGAATGTGCGCGCCTCGTAGTATGTTCGCGGTTGGGAGGCGTGTTTATAAATGGACTTGAAGTATGTTAATTTTAGGGGCGAAGATCCTCTTGCTGGGGCCCTGTCCCGTCCCTCGTTGCTGCCAAGCACGGTGGAATGATGGTGATTGTGGCAGGATCCCCCTAGGGATTGGCCAACCAAAGATTGGCCGAAGAGGTCAAAACGTTCAACGCGTTCGTTGCTACCCAATAAGGAGGAGAAGAAGAAGAGGTTGTCGTTCGTCGCCTGCGAGCTGAAGACACGCACCGGGGGTACGTGACACAAGACGCTGCAGAAGGCGACGGCCAAGGTGGCTAAAATGTCACACACCGAATTCGCCAACTTACCCATGGAGATTCTCATCGTTCCAAACAAGCCCTATATAATCACCACAAACATCGACGTCGTCGACGGGCTTGTCAACGGAGCGGTGGAAAGCTTGACGTGTCGAGTCTTTATATGATGTGTGGGCCAATGTTTCACGCTTATACCGATAAGCATTTGAGCTTCGCCCCTCTCATCACCATTCACGTCGTGCAGATAGCGGGATTTTTTTATATTTATTAAATGTGCAATGCTTTCTTGCATTGAAAAATAAAAAGGTATATAATCCTGGGCGCTACCGTTGCCTCGCTTGGAGGGTACCGTCGCCGTAAATTTACTAACTGGACCTTTTACTGCTGGACGATTGTGATTCTTTAGGCATATTATTCATTGCGGCACCACGGTACCGCCCCTGCAGAAGTACTCAAAGAAAATAAATTATATTTCAAAAGAAATCGTAACAATATTAACAATATAATTAGCGATAGTGTTTACTTGAGCATACGCTTCGTTTCCGCCAGGGAAAAAATAGTTGCAGCGCCACTTCCAGAAGTGCACCCCGGTTTCCAGGGACGTCACCGCCTTGGACGAGGCACGCACCGCCCTGGCCCGCATGGTGCAGACGATGCACCTCGGCCCCGGGATGTGAATAACCTGGCTCTGCGGCCGCCGCCCGCAGGCATTAGCAGTGACGCCCGCTGCCTGCTGCTCCGCATACGGCTCGACTACTGCAACGTGACGGAGCGGCCGCACTGATACGGGCGCAAGGACTCCCATACTTGTGCGGACTGTTCGCAACTAGCGTCACTAAATAAAGGCTTTTAGAGTATCGGCGCTCTGTTCTCTCATTATGTTCGCCAGGATTTTCATTGGTCGGTCGGCACCACGATATTTGTTTACATATGGGCGCAGCCATTTTGTTTCTGGGCGCCTCTCTCTCTCTCTCTCTCTCTCTCTCTCTCTGTCTGCTGCGCGGACACTAGAGCGGCCGGTCACACTCTGCCCGTCACAACCGGCGGCGGTTTCGTTGGGAGAGATGGCAACACTGCAAGCCAGAAACAAAATGGCCCCCAGACGCTTCCGGGTGCACGAAGTGGCGGTACTCTTCAGCGTGTAACTTATTTAGTGACGTTATTCGCAACCAGAGACGCTGGAGCATCTACTCCGCTGTTTCCCCTACGTCGCGGAGCCGAGAGCAGAGCTCTACCAAGCACTCCAGCGTCGAGGCCTTCCCTTCGCCGGCATGGAGGACCTACTATTCCCTAAGAGGCCTGCGGCAACCCAACGGGACGTCTTCGCCCATCTGTTCCACCATCGGGAGACGATGGGCCTCACACAGCGGCTTTAGCCGGACTGACTTGGCCTTCTCATTTACTCTTTCTTCTTTATTTCTCTATCTCTTCAACACTCTGTCTTTCACTCCCCCTCTACTTCACCTTCCCCCGCACTGGGTTGTACGCGGGTGAGCTCCTTGCCGAGCTCAAAAAATTGGTCGCAATCTCGCCGTGCGGAAGTGGATGTCCGGCAAAGCTGTTTTAAACCAGTACAAATGGTGATGCAGGAGGGTATGGAATGTTTCTTGTCGCCTCGGTGGCCTTGTCGCTTGCGCTCGGCTAGTGTCACTAGATAAGGGTAAACGGTATCGGCACTCTATTTTCCTATTGTTCCGTGCCGCCACCGTGATCATGGGTCAGTTCGCATTACGTGACATTTGTTTACACTGCCACTGTTCATGGGCGCCGGCATTTTGTTGTTTATGCGTTTTGGTGGGTCAACTCTGGTAGTCTTGTCCTCCCTGCTCTGCGACTGCGCGCGACGGACGTCGTTCCGAAAGCGAATCAGAGATAACGGGTGTAACCGCATTTCAGCAGCAGAAGTGTGTTGTCCGAAGATGCCGCTTTTGCTGCATCTTCGGTAGGGTTAACAGACGACCCAGTGGAAGTTAACGGCGAGGCTGTAGATGCGGCAATCTCGCAACACTGATAAACGCCAAAATGGCCGCCGTTGCTTACTTGCGTGGCTCAGTGGCGGTGTATCTAATACCTATCTACTGACACTGCGCTCGGCTTCTCTGACGCAAATACTGGGTCCTGCCAAGCCAGGCGCATGCGCTTGGCGTCTTGGGAAAGAACTGCTCTATTTAGTGACACTAGTTCTGCCTAGCCCTCAAAGATAATCTGCAAACAATCTTTACCAGGAACACATGGTGGGTGGGGGGTCCCATTATCTTAGCCGCCTTAACATCCATAATGCGGTTTTGATGCTTGCTTTGTGGTTTGCTTAAACTAATGTTGAGCCCTGTGCCGTACGCCTGATTAGCCTGACCTATGCGGTCGGCGTCTTAGGCCTTCGTGCCTAGGGTGTTTTTGCCCACGGAGATGAAGTCGTTGGGGGTCGGAGGTGTACAGCTTTGCTTCAAAATATCCCCAGTGCACGCACTTTGATTTTTTTTTCACGCATACCGATGATGATGATTGATGATGATTCCTATTGGTTGCCCCTTTGAAGCGGGGTGATGACATGTCATCTTACCAAAAAGGACTAATATAACCATGTTTTACACTCTTGGCTTAATACTAGCGCTGCTTAGGGAAGGCACTAAAGCTTATTAGGCCCGAAATACTTTCTTTTCCCTGTTACAGGTGGTAACTGTCCTAGGCAATATTCCCCTGTCTGCTTTTCGTCCACCAGCATTCTAATCTTCTTTTCGTCCCCTCGACAGCCTTGAAGTTAACTTCCTCTCTGATACCCTTAAATCCTAGGGCTTCTGAAAGCCCAATATTCTCTTCATGTAGATTTGGATGGATACCCTCACATTCTAACACTATGTGCCGCATAGTTTCTGTTTCTTTTCCGCAGACCACACATACCCCATCATTTTGTGAATACTTCCTCACAAAACTCTTAGTTCGCAGGCAACCTGCTCTAACCTCAAAAAGTAAAGCACTGCCCTAGAAATTATCATAGAAATTTTCCTTTCTGATGTTCATCTTCTCAGCCCTGTACATCTCTAACGACGTTTTAGCTTCCATTTTTTCCCTCCATTTATTCGTTTCAATCTGCCTTGCCTCTTTTTTGGTTACCTTGGCTGTTTTGGATTCCCCACTGTTCTTTCCGTATTTCATCGTTAGCCCTCTAGTCTTTCTTAACCACTGCGTGTCCACGCTTTTCAAGTATAGGTACCTAAAAACCTTAACTGCCCACCTTCGTTGATCCATTGCCCTCAACCTCATCTCAAAGCATATTTTACTCTGAGCTTCTCTAACTTCAAACGACGCCCAGCCCATATCTCCCTGAACTGCTTTTTCCATGCGCGCCTAAGGCCAAACGTCCTACCGTTCTCTGGTTTACTTCAAGGCCTGATAGGACGTCTTATTTTAAGCAGAGTACAGCATTCGCAAACGTGAGAACCGGAACCATTACTCTTTTCCACATTCCTCTTACTACTTCATATTTTTTATACCCCCACAGAGCTCTATGCTTCATTATAGCTGCGTTTCGCTTTCCCTTAACCTTAAGTTGCTCCTCGTGAGTACTTAAGTAGTTATCCCCTTCGTTTATCCACACTCCCAAATATTTATATTCCTTCACTCTAGGTAATTCGCCTTGCTGGATAGACACTATGTCGGTGGTAGCGTAATTGAAAACCATTATTCCTGATTTTTCTGCACTGAAATTTAACCCGAGGTCAGTGGCTTCCTGGCCGCAAATATTTATTAGCCATTGCATTTCAGTTTGGTTATCAGCTAAAAGAACAATGTCGTCTGCGTATAACATTCCCGGAATGTGCTGTTGTACCACTTCGCCTTGCAGCATATGGGTTAGGCTAAACCCTACTTGACTTTCTTCCAGTTTCTTTTCTAACCCTGCCATGTAAAGCATGAACATTGATTGATTGATTGTAGGGTTTAACGCGCTGACGCAACGCAGGCGATGAGGCGCGCCGTAGTGGAGGGCTCCGAATTAATTTTGACCACCTGGGGATCTTTAAAGCGCCCCGAAATCTCGTACACACGGGTGTTTTTGCTTTTCGCCTCCATCAGAAAAGCGGCCGCCGCGGCCGGGAATCGAACCCGTGACCTCGTGCTCAGGTAAAGCATGAACAGTATTGGGCTCAAAGGGCATCCCTGTTTCAGTCCCCGATGGATGTTGACCTGCTGGGCACATTTCTGTTCTTCCCAAGTAAGGTGCACTCTATTGTCTTTATAGATTGCTATAAGGAACTGTACTAACTCGACATCTAATCCCTGGAGTTTCAACATTCTCCACAGACGTTCTCTGTTTACGTTGTCATATGGCCTTTAATGTCCAAGAACGTAATCCATAGTGGTCTATTCTGTGCTTTCGCAATTTCAATGCATTGCGTTATCACGAACAGATTGCGTTAACCCGAACCACAACCGGAACCCTCTCCCTCCCCCCCCTCTTGCCAACGCCAAAACATGCGCCGCGCACGCCTCAACAAGCTGTGCCCAGTCAAGCAACTCTGCGCGGTATATGGCATTTTGAGCAATATCGTCCAAATCATTCCGGTATGCAGCGAATCAACACGGAAGGTAGAAATATAAACAACCACCGGTTTAATCGCACAATTGGAAAAAAGCATGCAGGAAAACTGGAACATTGCTCGCAGCGTACACCTCGAAGAGCTAAGCGGCCGAACCTTGAAATGCTTAGGTCCCCTCAGATTTGTAAGAGGGGAAGGTGAACTGAATTTGGTTGAACACACAACTGCGATAATTCGAATTGAAGTAATTTTCACCTCGTTATTGAGGTTTTCCTTGCGAAAGCATACTACGGCGAAACATGTAAGTGTTCGCTTGCACACAGCGAACGGCCGCTGCCTGCTATCTGTCCTCCTTGAACGTACATGTATAGGCTTCTTATCGGCATCACGTTACACCCGGTTGTTTTGAAAAATGGAAAGCTTGCTTTCCTATCACTCGCTTTTTCGAGAATGTTTGCGCCCGAGTAGCATGTCTCTAGGAAAGCCCACGGTATACAAAACATACACCGTGCAAAACGGCGCAGCCTTCGATTGAACTAACACTAAAAACAGCGCATGTCTCTCAGACTGCTGCTTCGCCGCCTGTTTTACTTTGGGAGTACAAGCAAACTTCTTGCAACCTGTGAACACGCGTTTCAGTGGGTCTAATGTGTACCAGTTCCGTACGCGCTATTCGAAGTGGGAGCAGTAGTATGCATCTTCTCCCACAATCCATGCGTCTCTCTTCGGCGTACCAACGAAATGAGCGTATATGCGGGAAAGCAAGAAATATTTACGTGTGGTATTGTTAGCCCTACACAGCCGGGCAAAGTCGACGTGCCATTGAAACGTCTTTGCCCAGGCTAGCATGACAGTACGAATAAATTGTCAGGGAAGGTTTATTCACACCACAAGATGTTTCGTCAAGCGATGCACTGAGTTACAAGGGAAATGAAGTCCGTCGCCACTAAAAGTTCCCGTCCACACACACACACACACACACAAAAAGACAGTCGCTACAAGATCCTCATGGAAATGAGCAGTCATTCAAAGGTGACATCCACACGCAGGATTCCGTCAGAAGCAAAGCCTGCAGCTTCGATCTCATCCCAGCAATGCTCAGCGGTCAGCAAGCCCGGGTTGGAAGTATTTCGGCCTGGCCTCTGACATGCCGCGGCAGCATCCGGCCCAATCAACGGTAGCGGTAAGCGAAAGGTCTTAGAGCTATCGCTCGGATGAGCGAGCCGCAGCACGACTTGCCGGTCGAACGGCCACTGGCAGAAGTCGTCGCAGTCGCCGGAGGTGAAGAAGAACTCAAGCTCCAGGGAAATGTCGCGGCCGTGTCTACGGAAAAGGCAGTACAGCTGGAAAGTGTACCCGGACACCATGCCTTCTTCGCACGGTATCAGCAGCCGCTCGCTCTGTTCGAGCGAATGTCTGACGCCCGCGACGTCAGCGAAGCAGCGGAACACAGACGCACAGGCCGGACTCGTCAGGTCGTGAAACTTTCCAGAGAGTGCCCGCAGTGCAGCTTCGACGCCCACATCAAGACCACTGAGGGTGTCCGCCAGAGCGTGCACATTCTCTTGTATTCCACGGGCCGTTTCTTGTCCGGAGGGCTGCTCCTGGCTTTGCACAGTCGCCGAGGCGGCCGTCGTATCGTCTGGCGGAGTCAGGGTCACCGAGGATGCTTGCAGCGCCGACAGGTCTGCCCCATTTTCCCTAGCCTCCGCTTGACCGAAGTCCCCAGATTCGGCGGCGCTGACGTCTTCCGAGAGGGCGTAAGCGGCGCAAGGCGGAACCTCGACCGCTCTTGCGCAACAAGTCATCTCATTACAATCTGGCGATGTTTGGGGCTCATCGGCACCCTTCCAAGTGCCGGTGGTACTTCTTGTGAACAACATGTCCTCCAGTGGTTCTCCCGGTTCATCCCTAGCGGCTGCTGTGTTCGTAACGTCTGCCGACGGTTTCTTCTTCCCAGCAGCAGCTCCATATGCGGCTAGAGGCCACGCTTGAACGGGGTCCGGACACTCACTCGCAACGGCGGTAGTCATGAACTCTTCGGGCAAGACACTTGGCACCGAAGACGCGCCGGCCCTGAAACTCGTCACAAAGTCCGCCATCGAAGACACCCTGCCGTGCAAACTGGATCCCAGTGCTTCCAAAGGCGGAGACGGCAAAACTGCGCCGACGGGCTCCGCGTAGTAAGCCGTTCCTCCAGTGGGCCCGGGCCAGGGCTTCGAGCAGGCGATTCCCGTCACGAACCCTCTCGAAAGCCTGCGAAGGCCTTCAACCGTTAGCCTGGGAGCCTGCCGCGCCCCGACGTCGAGAGTATTTGGTCGGGAAGGCGAAGTTTTTTTTCCACCGGGCGGCAGAGCTTGTGCACCGTCCATGGGCTCCGGAATAGCGGGAAGGCCCTCGGAGATGGGTGAAAGCTCGTCTCCGCTGTTCCCGGGTGAAGTTCGGTCTGCTGGCCACACCATGCTGCGCTCCCCATCACTGCACCTGCGTCTGGCGACCTTCGGCTTGCGCCTGGGCATCTTGTCGAGGTTGTATCTCCCGGGAGACGGCCCCGGCGCGGTGTGGGCGGAATCGCCACTTCCTGCTGGAGCACCCGCCCTGTCCGTGCCCTCGCAGCCTCCCCCTTCCTGCTCAGTCACCTGACACAAGAAGTCTTCGCTCGGGCTTGTTGTGCCCACCGCCTCTATAGCTTCGATCGCCTCCTGCAAGAGGCCGAACTTGCACTCCGCGCGGTGTTCCGCGGCGTGCCAACGGTTGACTTGCTTGTTGCACCTGCTGCACTTGGCATAGACGAAGTAGCAGCCGTCCAAGAAGTGGCGTTTCACGCGGGACAGTGGTCCCCAGAACCTGCAACCGCGGGGTGCGTAGAAACAGCGCGCCGTGTAGCCGTCCATGTGGTCCTTTTCCAGCTCGATTTTGACGACCTTTTCGTGGACTATCTCCTTGTTGTCTATGGGACACTTCATTTTTCGGGTGACAATGATCTGGTAGCAGACGTCGCAGAAGAAGTGCGAGCAAAGCGTCACCTTGACAACCCTAGCGATGACGTTGCAGGTGTCGCAGACGTTCTGGAGCGGGCGCGACCCGAGGAACTGCACCAAGCGCCACTGCAAGAGGTCGTCGAAACCGGTGAGCACATGATCCCGGGTTTCTTCATCGGTTCTACTCAAGGCCATCGTAGACGGCGATGGGGCCGTTCCGGGAACAGGTGGCAAAGTGTTGCAAGCCGGGATAAGACACTGCAGGGATAAAATACGTGTTCGGGCTTAAGAAGCGTCGACCACGTGACCTGCTGAAACGCAAGGACCAATGATTTGGCCCGTTGACGCCCACATGTTCATGTATCCCTCATATCTGGATTTCGCTTCTTTAGAGGCCCCCTGTTGTTTACAGGGCGAAATGCTCTTGGCGAGGCCATATCTGCTATACTCGTAGAACGTGCGGTGCAAATCGCATGTCTTCGGAAAATTCAGACGCGATAAGAAACGAGATTGACGAAATCAAGCTTTGTAGTCACCCAAGGGGGCGCGTGAAAGATGGTTGTTTAATATTAATTCACGCGCAGCGTTTTCGCACGCGTTGTATTGATACTGGATTTTACTGTAACGTGCTCTGACGAAAATACTTTGGTCTCTAAGGCACGTTGCGTTTGTTAAACGGTGCTGATTACTATGTGATGCGAACATTCCTGCATACCAAACTAATTGTAGTGGGAAGTGCTGATTGATTTAATACGCGTTTATTAAAACGAGCCAACGGAGAGTGGTGGTAGGGGAACATGACCTCCTGGGCCCTGGTTGGAGGTCTCGCTGGTGACAGAGGTCGGAACAGGTCACGTTACAGGCGGCTAGATTAGGTTCCCATTCCCCCAAATTCAGTAAAGGTCGTAATTCTCCAAATTAAGGGGACTTGGAGTGGTCCATTGGAAAACACCAAACAATTACAACAGCAGATGCACGAAAGCTATTATGGGAAGAAGTTATACGACAATGGAATATTGCCCGAACAAGATAAGCATGTAACCAATAAAATACGCGAATGAAAACGGAGCAACTAGTGGAGCAATGGCATTCTTGTCAGCGACCGTGATTTACCTTTCCCACGCGCGGGATTCACAATTGTCACAGGTGCACATTTGGAAAGATGCAATTCTAGAATTATACGTATCAGCGCACTTGCCTAATTGTATGCTTAGCGATCTAGCGGTCGATTCCAAAGCGCTGTTCCGGAAAGTAAAGTACGTTGTTGGGCTAGTTGGTCGATCATTATTAACAGATGTATAGCGAAAAAAAGACGAAGGACAAAGAAGGACAAAGGACAAAACAAAGAAGGACAAAGGACAAATAGCGCTTCGTCCTCGTGCATTCTTTGTCCTTCGTCTTTTTTGCGCTATACATCTGTTAATAATGTTCCGGAAAGTAGGCTGTGATAAACATATGAAAGGGGGGTTAACTTCCTTTCAGTCGGCGAGGGCAGCGTAGCTAGCAAGTTCGAGTGTACGCGTTTTTAATTAGCTTGTAAAGCCTTCTTCGTCGTAACATGGGCTGTGTTGGAGTAGTCACTGCGCATGACTTAAATGCGCTACTAGCTCGCGCACATTTGATTCGAGCCTACTGTATACCTTCGAAACCTCTGCTTTCAGAAACGTTATCGCGACAAAACCAGCCGGAGGGGGCAGTTCATAAAAAGGAGCTGCTCTGGTTTTACTAACAGTACTTTATAGCTGAAAATAAATATCTGTGTTTTATTTATCTGTGTTTGTAGCATGCTGTCGCCTAATAGACGCAAAGGCGGAAGCCTTGACATATATGCACTTTTAGGACTGAGTGGTTCACGTGGTATTTAAGGCACGTTTTATGATCTCACAGTTCTGATAAGGCACGCAAGAATCGGAGTTCCTTCGACATCCAAAACGCGTGCAGCCTGCTTTTAATGCTAAGAAGCAGCGGACGTCGAGACGATGCGTGGTCAAAACGGGGATATGCGCACGCCTTAACAAGACACCCACAAAGCGGCTGTTCCAGCGCTGGTAACAAAACCTACACGCGTTACACCTACTTCCTCCAATGTGCTTGACCTAATCCTCACCACTACTCCCGACACCATTTCACCTGCGACATACCTAAGTGGTCTAAGTGACCATTGTATACTACAATTTACTTACAGTACCAAATTTCCTCGTAAAGAACAAACTACAAAGATAATAAGAGATTATGCAGGGGGTGATTTTGCTGCCATCAAATAGAACTTGAAGCGTTTACAGATTCTTTCATCAGCAGTTTCGAAAATCACACAGTAGAAGATAATTGGAATGCATTTAAAACCAAAGCTTTATCACTGATCGACAAATACATACCCGCCCGTACCGTAAGTTCTAATTACAAGTCTCCGTGGTTTACGTCTAACCTTAACAGGCTCCGCAACAAAAAAAAAAAAAAGCGCCTGTTTCGGCGCGCTGTGTCGGCAGATAAGGCAGACACATGGTCCGCTTACAATATCGCTGTTTTTGAGTACAAACGGGCACTTAAAGAGAGCAAATCAACGTTTTTCGTTACCACCTTGCCTTCTTTGCTCGAAACTAACCCGCGCAAATTATGGAATTTAATTAATGGCTCTTCACAAAAACTGATCAACCTTTGCGATGAACAAGGCGCGGCTATTCCTTCTAACCAATGTTGCGAAGCTTTACAGGATGAATTTACTGTCTCATTTGGTAATAATCATTGTACCGTTTTGCCCTGCACTTACAATGTGTCTTTACCGCCAATGCATTTCATTGTTATTGACTGGGTAGGAATTGAATCGTTCATTAATAATATCAAGAATTCATCCCCTGGAACTGACGGAATTCCCGCTCAATTTTTAAAGGGCACTGCAACGTATTCTTCTATAATCTTGTCTCACATCTTCACACAGTCCTTGCAATGTTCTACCCTCCCCAGTGATTGGAAGGTGGGAAAGGTGGTGCCAGTGCCCAAGCAAGGTAACACTTCTGACCCGTTGAACTACAAACCCATTTCACTAATTAGTATATCGTGCAAAATTCTAGAACACATATTGTATTCTCATCTCAGCACTTTCCTTGAATTAAACAACTTCTTCACTAAATTCCAACATGGGTTCCGAAAGCACTACTCTTGCGAAACACAGCTACTACTTTTCACTAACGATCTGTACTCTACCTTTGATCAGGCTTCTGTCACCGACTGCATCTTTCTCGACTTCCGGAAGGCATTCGATTCTGTGTCACACCACCTTCTTCTTTATAAACTGAGCAAGCTTAACCTAGACTACAGCCTACTTAAATGGATAGAAGCTTTTCTAACAAATCGAACGCAGTATGTCACCGCCAATAACTGCAATTCACGCATGCGCCATGTAACACCCGGGTTCCCCAAGGCTCTGTCTTGGGCCCCTTGCTTTTCCTTATTTATATTAATGATCTTGCTGACCACGTTTCTTCTTCAATTCGACTTTTCGCGGATGACTGTGTAATCTATCGTAAAGTAACCAACCCCGCAGACTCTTCTTTACTACAATCTGACCTCAATAACGTATCCTCGTGGTGCAACAACTGGCTCATGAACCTTAACCCAAACAAGTGCAAATATATGAGGGTCTCTAACACTACTAATCGCCATAACCTGCCTGAATGCTTTCTTAACTCAACACAATTAGACACCGTTCTCTCCTACAAATACCTTGGTGTTCACATAAGTAACGATCTATCATGGCACAAACATACTGATTACATCACTAACAACGCTAACCGCATGCTTGGCTTCATCCGTCGTAATTTTTCGCTAGCTCCAGTCTCTTTAAAACTGCTTCTTTATAAGACTCTTGTTAGAAGTAAGCTCGAGTATGCTTCAGCGATTTGGGACCCTCACCAGCTATCTCTTTCTTCCCTAATTGAATCGATCCAAAACCGCTCAGCTCGTTTTATCGTTTCTAACTACTCCCGCACCGCTAGCGTATCCATTATTAAATCTAACCTTGGGCTTCCTGACCTATCTATCAGAATAAAAGTATCTCGCATCTGCCTCTTCCACAAAATCTACTTCACCAATCCTGATATTAAACACGACCTTCTCTCACCACCTGCTTATATTTCCGAACGTATTGATCACAGATTTAAAGTTAGCGTGCCGAGCTCTAGAACAAACGTGCACTTCAATTCATTCTTGCCAAGGACAGCCACCGACTGGAACCACCTTCCCGCCTCCATCGCCAGCAACCCTGACCCATCATCGTTCAAGACGGCCATTGTAAACTTTGTATAAACCTTACCCACCCCTCTCCGTAACGCCCTCCGAGGCCTGGAGAGTATTGTAATAAATAAAACGAGGATATATATACGCCGGCAAACTGTCGTTTGACCCGTCTTCAGAAGGAATTTTTTACACGTTTCGTGCCTTCAAGTTTTGAGACGACTGCGAGACGACTTTTTCTCGAGGTCATTCAAGGTCACCTTCCAATGAAGCATAGAAGACCATGGGTTTGTAGTTGGGCAAGTTCGTACGCCTTCGAACGAATAGCGGGAGACGCGTCTTCTCTTCACTTTACCCCGTGTTCCGAATTGTTTCGTTCGAAGGCATGCAAGTCCTTTGCCTTCAAAATGGTTCCTTCCGCTGCCCCCGCCCCCCCCCCCCCCCCCCCCCAGCCGCGTCTTTTGAAACGTTTCGCCGCGCAAAGCACCCACGTGACATCAGTGATGTCACTGCGCGCGCTATTTTTTTGAGCGCCAGCTAAAAGCAGCCCAGGGTTCGGGCTCTGTAGCCTCGAAGTAGAGCACTGAGTGCTCGTGCTGACGGCTTCGGTTCGAGCCCCGGCGGCTCTATCTTTTTTTTTTTTTTCATTGCGCACCTTTTCTTCTCATTTTTTTTCTAAACACAAATCTACGTCTTGTTTTTGTTAATAATAGTGATTTGGTATCTTTTAGGTCGCTTTAGATTGGGGCGCAGCCAATGACATTTAATTAGCGTTCTGCATCGCGCGAACGGAAATGTCACGTGGGTGCTCTGTGCAGCGAAGCGTTTGGAGATACGCCCCCAGGCCTTGAGCGCACGCATACGCGCAAGAGTTCTCGGTTCACAGCCAGAAAGGCAGCCGTTGCGGCCGCCAATCGAGCACTCGACCTCGAAACTCTGCAGCCACTGAGCTGCTGGGGCAGGTATGCCATCAACTATGGCGAAGCTCCTGCCCAGGTATATCCTAGCCTTATCGCGACCCTTTCGGTGCAATGCACACTCAACGCGTTAGGGTTAGCCAGCAAGAAAGACTGACGCGGCCGTAAATGGCTGTGAGGCGCTTGTCTGCATTCGGACTCGGAACGGAAGGATTCAGGAAAAAAGCTCACCCGGCACTCACCTACGTCATCGTCTTCGCACTCGTCTCGTCGCCCGGTGCGTATGTCGGAGTGGTGGTCCCGAAGACCAAAATGGCGACCGTTACTTCCCGTTGTTGTTGTTATTGTTGCTGTTGTTGTTGCGCCTTTAGATATGGCACATACCCAACATGGGGATCGGCCAATCATCAGGAGACAGTTAAAATAAATGGAATTCTTATCTAATTACGAGACGCTTAGAAAAGACAATTTAGACTGGTTGGAAAGAGTTTTGGTTCCATAAACGACCGAAAAAAAAAACTGGAAAATCAAGGCGAGGGTGACTAATCGCAATGATAAAGAGAATCTATTGGTATTTTTGGAAGAAACAAATTGCCCCTACGAATAGGTTTCCATTGAGACCTCCACAAAAAAGTCGCAAAAATTCTTTGTAAAGTTTGTACATTAGAACGTGCACAATGAAGGAAGACATTACAAACCTGCGCACGCGCAAACACAGAAATAGATCCTTCTTTCTTCTCCTCTATTTTAATCTTATGTACCTTGATTCGATGACTAAAGCAAATTCTTCTTGGTCAATTCCCCTAAGTGGGTACGCGACCTGTAGTCTGACAAGGGCAGCCTGGTTGTTGTAGTAAAAACTTCTATTTGAGCCAATGAAAATAACATAAAATGAAGGTGAATGGCTTCTTAGTTCAGAAAACCGCGAGCGTTCGTTAGTCTCGAGCAGGGAACTAGTAAATCCACATTAAAGAATTTTAGCACTCCGCCTGTTCCTTCATGTACGTAGTTACCGTGTTGACCGGGACCCTACTGCGCCTGCGCGCGCGGAAGGGCGAGGAGGAAGGGCGAGGAGGCGCACCCCACCGTGACCTATGCGCGGACATGGCGAAGGCCGGCCCGCGGAACTAATCCCCCTACCGCGACGAATGCACAAGTGCCCAGACGGGTCCCGGTCAACAAGGTAACTACGTACACGACAGAACAGACGGACTGCTAAAACTCTATTCCCAGTGCTCCGGGGTTGGGTACGTTGTATCGGGAGTACGGCACGTTGAGAAGTTTTAAGGGTATGAAGTGGGTGATTTGTGATGAAGGATAGGGGTGTTGTAATATGCTGGGATCTGAAGTCTGCGCCATAGTCGGGTGTCGCAAGTGTAGGGGGGGGGGGTGAGGGGAGGTAATAGCGGCGGCTCCTGAAGTAGTGGTGGAGTTTATCGGTGTAGCAATTGGGAATGGGGAGGTTGGAGGGGTGGAGTGTTCTGCCAAGTCTCCCGTCCTCGATGGGAATGCAAGGAGTAGGATATCGCGGGCAGCTGCGTGAGCCGCACAAGAGAATATATTATAAACCACATATCAGCGCGCAGCGACTAGTGGTAACAGCGCTGCCCTAGAAAGCGAAAAAACCCAATCAGTTTCCAAGTACTCCGGGCGGTCAACACTTTGCACGACAAATGTCTATGGTGGTGAAACAAGCTACTCCGAAATCAATCCCTAAATGCTCACAGCCGCCCCATTCCGTGAGAGAGAGGCGTAACCTCGGGTCCACACGATTTCGATGCGGGGGAGGGTCTTGATTCTCAGAAGAAGCTTGAGGGCGGGAGGTGAAATGCAATCCGTGAGAAAGTACCGGCAAGCTTATTGTGACTCGGCAAGCTCGGTTCGTGTCAGTTTATATTCAAGATATTCTTCAGTTAAATTTTAGTTGCAAGTCGGTGCTTGTTCTGTTGTTTCTACTTTTCGTCCCTCATCTGTGCCCGCTGTCAGTAGCCATGACGGCGACTCGTAATCCAACCTCTACACGGGGGCTTTGAACTTAGAACACAGAGTGCGATTGATGAGTGGTGGACCATCCCAGGGGAATGCTTTCCCTTGAGGATGCCAGTAAATACTATATTTTCCCTGACTCGTTAATGTGATGCTCATACACAGGATGTTTCAGGGAAGAGTTTATTTTTTTTAATAGGCTTTCGGTAGGAGGTAAATTTTTTTTCTTGCGCGAAGTGCACAGGGGCCGTGGCGGGCGCAGTCAGACGAGTTCCAGTTGCTACTTAGGGCCGCAATTAACTAGTACTTCTTAATCATCTTTTCAATTCTTCCAGTTAGGCATGTGATCATAATGTTGAAATAGTAGTGTCATCCGTCAATCCGATATGCATCGTTAGATTTGCGCAAACGTAATTGCCCGCAGAGATATAAGCTGAATCCTTCAGTCCTGCGGACGCGCACGTATCTCCAGCTCGGCTGCTGCAAGGCGCCTCAAAGGCATGCCCCCGTGTTGACGTCATTCGGGACACCATAAAAGGACATCTCTGGGCAGAGGAAGGGTCCCACTTTGCTCAGCGATCCGCAGGAGCCTACCCGTATAGGAAACGGGGCTAGTGCAGACACTACCCGTGACTCTCTCTACCTTTGCAGACACGCAGTGTCTGGAGTGCCGTCCGACGACACTCTAGCTGATCGTTGCAGGCATGGCTAGAGTGCCGTCCGAAGACATTCGAATATTTACCACTAGGCTAGCACTGCCGAAAGAGTCTGTCGTTGTAGTGTAGAGGATCCGTCTTAGCTTCTTGATCCCACAGTCGGTGGTTGGAGACCGGCTGTTGCCTCGGCTGTTTTTTTTTTTCGTTATTTAATTCAGGTGTAATTTTTATGCCTTATGTTAGTTTTGGTGTTTTAAATGATTTCTTTGTGTACGTTAGGTTATCTTATGTTATGTTTAGGTTAGGTTGCCTAGCTTTACGTTGTCTACAGCTATGTACTGCCAGACTCTGCAATTTTGCCCCCAAATGCCGGTGGACGTCGATATAGTGGAGTGCTTATAATACCGTCGGACGGCACTCTAGACATGGCCTTGGAAAAAACACGTGCACGGAAGAAACCTGGCTACACACCTAGAAAAACCTCGGTGGCGACCACTATCTTGTCACTATCGGGGTTGAATCTGGGAAGCCAAATAAAAGTCCGATAAAAA
The DNA here is from genome assembly GCF_048455015.1 of Haemaphysalis longicornis. Classification (NCBI taxonomy): domain Eukaryota; kingdom Metazoa; phylum Arthropoda; class Arachnida; order Ixodida; family Ixodidae; genus Haemaphysalis; species Haemaphysalis longicornis. Next base: position 74,023,122 of record NW_027526204.1, read on the forward strand.
ACTTCAGCTCATGGACTGGCATGCATTCCACACTCTTAGAGCCAAAGAACGAGGACCGCTGGGCGCAGAGGACGGTACTTCTGAGGTCGACATAACACAGTCAGAGCTTGGCAGAACAACTTCACGCAGACAATAAACGTACCACTAAGGCTATAATACCAGAAGAGGTGAAGCTCCAGCAGGCCGGCATAAAGTTGCTGCTAATGTGGGAAGTTAAACACGGCTTACACACACCACTCCAGAACCAAAAACTTAACCTGTGGCGACGACTAACGACCCTCAAACGTTGTACAGAAAAGTACGTGCAAAAACTAACTCGTCAAAACTGGCAATTGGCATAGCACATGCGATCACGTGGACTACAAAATTGGTTTCCCCGAAACCCGCAACATCCTGTGCTGTCTCATTGACCGTAAAGACCGTATAACTTCCCAAAGAGACAACCTCGCCATACTTTATCCCAAATTTCAGAGAACAAACACACAAGTGCTAAAAATCAGGACTACACGGGCCGCTGCACAGGCGTAGGGGCTTACTGTCTGGGGGGAGGCAACGACAATACTCTTGTTCACTCCTCTCAAAGCCCTGAGCCATAGCCCTGAAGAGAAGCGAAGAAGGAACGAGCTTGAAAGGTCGAAAGAGCTCCTGACCCAAGTACCACCCCTTGAGGATCCCCTACCTTAGGGTCTTCCCCGGGGCGCCCAAGTGTTCATGGTGAAAGCACGAAGTGGCTTTGCCGGCACAGAGGACGTGGTGGCAAGGTGGAACCACGCACAGAAGTACTCCAAGCAGCCGAACCCGCCACCTTTCTCGCCGCCCCAGTGTAGTGTGCTTGGCCGCCCAGCCGGTCAGTATGCGTCACCTGGTGTGGGACTGTGATGGACTGAAAGACGCACGTGACAAACATCGCCCGTCACGTATCTACATGCGAGGACTGGATCCGGCCAACACGCGACCACAAGAGAATTCTACTCTTACTGTGGACATTTATTTGCGTGTGAAGCCTCCATAGTGTGACGCACGTAACCCCCTTTCCTTTCCCCCTCCCACCGCAACATGCCTAGTGCGGTCCTATTCATAATAAATTTTACAACAACAACAACAACACTGGTCAATCCCTGTAAGCGAGAATAGGGATGCTCTCTTGGCACTTCCCCTTCGCTCTGCTCCTGGCCCCGGACGACACCACAAATAAAATGCTCAGTGTCGTAGATCACGAGCCCCTTGAAGCCCTCACACGATTCATAAACGTATTATGGGAGACTGTGTCACTACCGCCTCAGTGGAAAATGGCCAAAGTCGTCATGATACCTAAACAAGGCAAAAAAACTCGAAATTGAAAATAATAGACCTATTTTCCTCACTTCCTGCGCAGGAAAACTACTGGAACACATCCTTCAAAATCGAATCACCAACTACATGTAGGACAATGAACTTTTTCCACACTCCATGATGGGGTACCATTCCAAACCGTCAATATAGGATGTCACGCTCCGTCTCAAACATGACATCTTCAATGGGGAACACTTTTCAGCTCTAGATACAAGAGACACGTCGGGATTAGCTTTGACAAGGGCTTTTGACAATATAAAACACTCGGCAATCCTTGACAACTTGGGACGACTCGGCCTTGGGAAACGAGTGTATAACTACGTCAGTAACCGTGTCTGCGAACGCACAGCTACTCCAGCTGTAGGGGCGCCACACACATGTGATCGAGCTTGGAAGCAGAGGGACTCTGCAGGGTTCAGTCCTTTCGTTGTTTATTTTCAACGTAGCCATGATGGGGCTTCCTGAAATACTGGAACAGATCGGTGGTCTCCAGCGCAGCCTCCATCCCGACAATTTCAGGCTTTGGGTCAGCGAAGGCAGTGACGGGTACGTTCTGGACATCTTACAGCATTAAGCCGGTCGAGCGCTGCATCGGTCCCCGGGGTCTCAGCTGCTGCTTGAAAAACTCAGAACTGTTGCTCTACCAATTACAGTAGGAATAGATGTAACAGACCCGAACCCCCGGCTGTAAAGATTTTCGTGAACGAAGGCAACCCATCACAACAGTGTCCAGAACACGGCCGGGTTCTCGGTCCCCGTATACAGTCCAATGGACAATACTAAGGGAGTGTCCTCATGCTCGAGAAAAAGCGTGCATCAGACAACTCAACTCATATCGCAAATTGCGAAGTGGCATCACGGTATGAAGGAGGACAATCTCATGTGATTGGCTAATGCCTTCATCATCAGTAGGATAGCGTACATCACCCCTTTCCTACACCTAAAAAAGGACAAAGAACTCGAAATTGACGCCCTCATTAGATGGACCTGCAAGCAGGCCTTCGGCATCCCAATCACTGCTCCGGCCGAACGTTTCAAGGCACTGGGGCTTCATAGCATCCCCAGTGAGCTAATACATAGAGGCTCAACAGCCGGCCCAACGAGAGCAGCTTAGCTACATCAGCCCTTAATCCAAACCGTCCCATTATTTAGCCGTAGCAACCACTAAAGCCAAGATCATCACCTGCGCCTCAATCAAGACCACATCTACCTGGGCCACGGAAGAATTTGCTGTGGCCCTCGCCATCACTCAAACACCCGCCACAATTCTAATTACGGACTGTCAAGCCGTCTGTCGCAGCTTTTTATCGGGTTACGTGGCCTCAACTACGTGGAACCTCCTGGCTCAACACGCTCCAACAGGAAGATCGACATTGTGTGGACCCCGGGACACTCCTCACTAACGGGCAATAATGTTGCCCATAGACAAGCCTGCGAACTCTCCTCCCAGGCCTCTGAGGAACCACCAAGTCTCGTTCCCCTGCTCACATTTCAAGACATCACCCAGCATTACCACACATCAAGACAACATTTTCCCCCTCCTCACCCGCATCTTACTAAAACAGAAGAAGTAATACTCCGGAGGCTTCAAACAAACACCTTTCCTCACCCAACGTGGCTACATCGGATGTACCCCACCCAATACTCTGCCACATGTAAATTCTGCCCTAACCCATGTAGCCTCATACACATGATCTTGGGGTGCGCACACAACCCAGCCCTCCCTCCTTTACCCACTTCCCTTCCCCTTCCTGAGCTGTGGGAGAACCTGACGACCAGCGCCGGCTTGGATGCACAGCAACTCCTGGTGTTCAGGGCTGAGACAGCAAGGTCGTCCCATGGTCTCCTGGACTGAGGAGCCACTCCCACATCACCAGGCTCACAATAAAGGTTTTCCTCCTCCTCCTCCTCCTCCTCCTCCTCCAGACGGGTCGGCATATTCTCAGCTTCCAGGGGATCAACCACTTGAAAACAGCCCACACACGGAGTGCACGAACACCCGAAGTGCGCGAACACATTCACATCCAACTGATCCCTAAACAGGTGCACCCGATCCACAATATGGAACGCACACAAGCAATGGTGAAAGCCGTGTACGAACGATTCAGAAATTCGGAGGACGTGGTAAACGTGGACGCGGCCGATTACCCAGGTCGTGATGCCATATCCCTTGGTATAGTCTAACGAGAGGCTCATTCGATTACGTCCCGGTAGGTCCTCACGAGCGAACCGGAGGTGGGCGAACAGGTGGCTGATGACTCACCGATGATGGCCTCCAGAAAAACCAAATAGTAGTGGCGTGGTGAGCGACTCAAAATCTGCTATTATAAATTACGCAAGGATGCAAAGCATCTCTTTGCCTCCTTGCTCCAAAGCATCTCTTGCATCCAAAGCATCTCTTGCTCTCGGCTCCGTCGTCCGTCATCCGTCCATCTACCGGCCCAGGAAGACACCGGCAACACTGTCGCTCCAGCATCTCATGGTCGGGGCTACGTCCCTCCTTTGTTGTGGCGCCGTCCACACCGCCACTGCGCATGCTCGGCTCATCTCGGGCCGGCCCAGGAAGACACCGGTAACACTGTCGCTCCCGGAGCCATTAAAGGGTAAGACACCACCGGGCGTTCAGCAAGCCGAGCATGCGCAGTGGGGGTGTGGACGGCGCAACAACGACAAGGGAGGGACATAGCCAGGTCGCATCTAAAAAAATTACACCATCTTTCCGTAGGGGAACCCTGAGTAGTATGCGAAACAGCCATGGGCTCAACGCAATTTCCCATTTCGTAGTTCCGGTAAGTGAAAAGTGTGGTAGTTACCATGGAAACCAAACTGTAAATATAACGGTAGCTACGTACCTCAACCTAACGGAAACGACGAACTGAAAACTAATGGGCACTTGAATAGACCCCATGGCTGCTTTGCATACTACTCAGGGTTCCCCTACGGGAAGATGGTGTAATTTTTTTCTCTCTCTCTCTCTTTGCACCGGGGATTTTAACGGCTAACGAAAATTGCTTTGCTGCATAGATGATTGTGAACTGTTGAAACTATAGGACAGAGCAACCGTGTTTTTACCATGAGTGCTGAAAGAAACCATTACCGGCGATGCTGACTGCATGGGGCACATCATGTAGCGATGGCCCGTTGTGAAGAGTGTAATAAAATCGCAAATCAAACATTCTGTATTTAGACACATCTAAAGAAAGGCAACCAAATAAATTCTGAAAGCTGATAATTGTATTTATTTCACGTTTGGTGAACATGACCGTTTGTGAAGTGTACGTGATTCATGTTGTATTTACAAGAGCATATCGTTGCACAGCGTGTCATAATTGTCCTCTGTTGTTGAACACTCTTTTCGACTTGGCAGGGGTGCAGGCTGCGTGCTCTTGTTTCAGCAAGGTGTGTTCCCACCGAAGCCGCTTGTCCTCCTTTTGCAGACGCTGACAGGACTTGCATGGGCTGCTGTTGTTCTCTTCGTTCTGCACAGACGTGTCTAGAAACGTGAAGGAAGAGAAACAAATCTGTCCGTGTTTTAGCAATTCCTTGCCACTCTTTTTAGCAATTCCTGCGATTCCTTTCAGCAGTTCCCTTTTGAACACTACCGAAGTCAAATGCCTCCTTGTGAAATTCCTTGTCGCTGTGCTCAGCAATTCTTGCAATTCCTTTCATCAATTCCACTGCAACACTACAGAGTTCGAATGCGGCAATGATGAAGTAATGCTTCTTTTGCGAAATTGACTAGTCATATATCCTATTGGTTTTCTCCGTGTATGCTTTTCGTGCCAACCAGGGCGACCAGATGCGGCCCAGCTGACAATCGAATAATTGCTCCAAAAGAAGCTTAGAAAACGCGGCGTGACTTTTGTGAGCAAGTCCAAAAAAAAAAGTAGTGGTTTCATTTAATGCTCCCACTTTTGAAGCAAAGTAAGTACATTAATTATAATTTCAACTCCCATTATTACGTAGTCTATGGGGACCGCAAAACAGTCCGAATTAACCAAACTTCCAATTAAAAAAGCACAAAAGCTCCATTGTTATCATTCATGATGTCGTTAAGATTCTCGACTTTCGTCACTAAGTCGAGTGTACGACACGCGTTGCTGTGAACGTTCAATGCATAAAATTTGGCTACTTGGTGACACGACTTCAATGTGGGAAAAGGCGCGACAAGTCGGGGACACACGAAGAGACAGTTTTACGGGACGAGCGCTAGACATCAGCTGGGGCTTTATTGACGAGAGAGGCAACAAACATATCAATGGGCCGAAACGCTAAGAAGATACGGAAGGCGCAGCTTTCACAGAGGAGGAGATTGAAGCCGTAGATAGGCTTTTTTTTGTGCGCAAAGGCAGGGAGGGTGGGCTCACACAATCGTCATTTTCCTTGTAAATACAGAACGCCTCGAAGATCTATTTTCGCTGCTGCGTCGTAAAGCTGCAGAGGACGCGTGTTCCTTAAAGGGAAAGTCCCACTTGAAATTCTCTGAAATTCCCACACCCCCTCTTGCTTTGCACACGAAGTAAACAGCCTATCTACAGCTTTAATCACATTCTCCGGGAAAACTACTCCTTTCGTACATTTTTAGCGTTTCTGAGCATTTACATGTATTTATTTATTTATTCAAAAATACCCCTAAAGGCCCTCACTAGGAGGGTATTACATAGGGGGCAGGATACATTGAGAACGAAAAAAAAAAGAATACTAGCAGCACGTTAATCGGCAAACAAATAAATACAAGTGGGTGTGAGGCAAAAAAAAAGAAAAAAAAACAAGAAAGAAGGAAAACAAACAAAACATCTTGAAAGAACTCTAGAACCTATAAAAGCACTTTTTAGTAAAGTTAACATACGAAGTAAGTGTGTAAAAGTTTTTGAAATTTGGTCGGATCTGTAAAATTTACAATGTGAGATGGTAGGGCATTCCAATCCACAATTGTGCGAGGTATGAAGGATTGTGAATATTTTGGAAGTGTGGCACTTCACACGTGTCACTTTTAAGGCATGGTCCCGTCGGGGAAAGATGGTCGGCGTCGATGAAAAGAAATCAGGATGAAGAGAAGAGTGATGGTACAGTTTATGAAACAATGATAAACGTGACAGTTTACGTCGATCTGATAGGATAGGTAAAGATGCGCGATGTTTTAGAACCGTGACGCTGGTATGTCGTGAATAATCTCTCGCTCTCGTCAATAAAGCTCGAGTTGATGTCTAGCGCTCGTCCCGTGTGACTGTCTCTTCTTGTGTTCCCGTTTTGTCGCACCTTTTACCATGTCGAACTTGCCATGAGCGTGAAGACATCGCCAAAATCAATGCATGAACTGAAGTGAATACCACACAAAATTCTCACACGGCGCTGATCACAACAACAACAAAAAACAAGTTGAGAATCTCAAAAGAAACGAATGAATACACTGGCGTGGGTCTCAACAGACCTGCCGCTTCGTCAACTCCTCAGTTGTGATGGTACCGACGTCAGTATACAGAACAGAAGACGCTACTGTTTCGCTCTAGAAAATTATGAATTTTGTTGAGAAATAACCGTCACCTCAATGATTTTTATTCGATATCCTTCCATTTCTTGTCCCTTAACCTTACACCTATCATCTTCCGTTCCATTGCTCGCTGAGTCGCCCTCAATTTAAGTTGAACCACTTTCGTGAGCCTCCAAATTTCTGCCCCGTAGGGAAGTACCGGTAAGATGCAGCTGTTATACACTTTCCTCTTCGGGGACAATGGTAGGCTGCCATTCATTATCTGAGAACGCCTGCCGAATGTACTTCACCTTATTCTGATCCTTCTAATTATCTCTGCCTCATGGTTGGGATCCGGGGTCACTACTTGCCCTAAGTTGATATATTCGCTTACCACTCCCACTGCCTCGGAGAGAGCGGAGTGGGCCAGTGAACAAACGCGGGTTAAGGGCATATTAGCATAGAAATAATGAAGAAGAAATAGGCGTGGACAGAGCATGTAATGCGAAGGCAAGATAACCGTTGGTCATTAAGGATAGCAGAGTGGATCCCTAGACAAGGCATGCGTGGTAGGTGGCGGCAAAAATTTAGACGAGCAGATGAGATAAAGTTTGCGGTGATAAATTGGTCTCAGGTAGCACAGGAGCGGCATAATTGGAGATCTATGGGAGAGGCCTTTGCTCTGCAGTGGGCGTAGACAGGCTGATGATGATGAGGATGAACTTCCTTTTAACCAATATAATGGGTTTTAGGTTCAAATTATCACGCCATTTCTGGCATTGAATTGTGTGTAAAATTTCTGGAACCAACACATCAATTTACAACGTTACAATTACGCGACTATGAATAATCAAAAGTCGATTGTAGTGGAAAAAACAACTCACTCGAATACTGTGGGGAAGTCAACAACTAAAATTAGAAAGTTTGGTTCGCGAAAATACCCAGGACTATGAATGAAGGCCCTTTTTAATGCTGAAATAGCTTCCTAGTTTCCACCCTCCTAATGCACGTCTGTAAGTACAGTGAAACCTCGATATATCGAACAGCGTGGTGCCCGCGAAATAGTTCGATATAACCAGAATTCAATATATATAATCACGAAGAAAACGCGCCATAAACTGGTACAAATCAATAAATGAACGAATTGTGCAGTAAATACTACCTTGGTGCTTCAAAGTATTTATTCTTTTGGCTTAAAGTACCGCAGCAGGGTAGCTGGCGTGTTATACACGACTTCCTCAACGTAGTCCAAACGTTCCACAAGCGACATGCCGGTGCCTTTTATAGCGCTGCAGTAGCGGTGCGGTAGGGCCACAACCGCTGAAGCCTCGGTCGAAGTCGGGAGCGGTGCACTATCAGCGCTTGCGGGTACAACCTCGGCAGCGCCTTCGTTTGTGCGCTCAGTAGTAACCTCTGCTAGGATCTCCACACCCGTCAACTCTGCCGTCGTACCGATGCTGTCGTCACCGCCAACTAAGTCATCAATGCACATGCTTCGTGGCTCAGCCCCAACAAAGCGCTCCAGCTGGTCCAGGTTTCTTCAAGTTCGCATTCTTCTTTTGCACCGTCTAATTCAGCTTCGGTGCAACCGATGCGAAGCAGTCGGGAATGCCCATCACGCCACCGCTATCCTCGAGGGTACTGCGGGATAGCCCGCCGCTTGTCAACAGAGCGCGAGCAGCCTGGCAGTCTGGGGTGGCGGAGTTCGATATACCCATTTCATGTCCGTCCCAGTTCGAAATAAAAAATTAAAAATGCATGTGATTTCCCGCGGGATATAGAAAGTGTTCGATATAGGCAATAATTCGATATACCCGTGTTCGATATATCGAGGTTTGACTGTAATGTCAATCAACCCAATACAATATTAGCTTACTATTCGACTCCCCAAGGTATTCGTCGTTGCACGTGTCCAATTCATCTTGAAAATCCCCAGCTCCCACTTCGGCTGAGCCATACATATTTTTCGATATGTTTCCACTCCGGATGAACCATGCATATATTTCGATTTAAAAAGATGCACCATATTTCTGTGGTGAGTTGAACGTCCCGGAATGAGACATTTCGAGGCCATAACGTATGTGCAGGATGCTGCTCAACAATGAATTCTTCATTCCATTTCGATAACGCACTTCCACAATGTACATCATGACATCGGCATTGCAGATGGGTATGGCCAACAACAACAGAGCAAATCCATGAAATCTAAAATCTCTGCCCAGAATGAAGTGCGGCCCTTGCTTCGCCTTTTTTCCTGAGAAGAAGACACACTGACCGCAAGTCCAACATCTTTCGCAGAAAATTTGAGAAGCACACAACAAAACGGCAATATTTCCGCAAATAAGTGGATAAGCTCCCCAAAAAGCGAAAAGCAGCGGAAAAAAAATCTACGAGCAACTCTGTGGAATAAGAAGCTCAGATTCACTTGTAATAAGCGGAACTGGCCACCCTGGAGCCCACTACTGGCATATCTTGATTTTCGAGACAGCGTTATATAACTCTTTTTAAAGAAATAAACAAAAGGAACCATATTTCATACTACACATTTGCACCAACAAGCATCTCGGCAAGAAAAATCCCGGACCATCTCCACTCACGTCAGACCTGGGGAGGTGCGAAGCATGCAGTGAACAAGTGTATTCTTAGCGCCTTGGCGTTTTTGCCCACGGAGATAAAACCACAGGGGGGTAGAGGCGTACAGCTTCACTGGAAAAGTCTAAGCGTTCTAGCGCGAGGCGTTGGAAAACGAGTGTCCCTGTGTGTCCTTTTAGTACGCGTTACTTTCTAGCACGAGGCGTTCGAAAACGAGTGTCCCGGTCCTTTAGTACCGTGACCACATCAAACGACGACGACGACAGGAGACGCCGACAGCCCGAGCCCCTAAAACCAACAGCTGTGCAAGTTGGTACTACCAATTCTTCGTTTAAAAAAGGTCACCTTCGCTGCAAAGACGTAGGAAACAGCAGAGCTGGATGTTTTCCCTAACATTAACATGGCTTTTCTTATAAGTATGCACCTTTATAAAGAGAAAGATGGTTAAAAAGTGAAGCTTTCTTCATGAAAACTGAATCAACTCAAAGTCTAAATTCTACTCTCATACAGTCCAAAATCCTAAATGGCCAACTCCCCTTCAACTACGCCAGTCCTAAGCCATTGTCTGCGCCACGAAGCAGAATAAAATGCTGCGCTCCCCGGTTGCGGGGATAGCGCGATAGGATAGATGCTGGTTTCATAGCACGGGGTACGCAGGTTCGATTCCGACCACGGCAAGCATTTTTTTTCTTGAGGCGCGCACTTCCAGCACATGCTCGCGGGCTCCTTGCCTTGTTGCCACTTTCTCTCACGCTTGTTGGAGTAGCATTTCCTTCGCGGTATTTCCTGTTAACGATCTGCACGGACAGAAGAAAGCGTGAACAGCTCCGCTGTTAAGCAGTGAAAGATGCTGACAAAAACGAAACAGAGAAAAGCTTGCGTGAGATCCTAGCACTGCACAGACTCACACGCACACACCCAGATTCAGGGGTGACCAAGCATACTTATGGATGCGTTACTAGTAACAACTTATGTTCAGTCAATGCCACGCATTGTAATACATCCTTTTTCATTGAAGAAGGCACACTACCCCGTTGTAACAATGCCATCCGCTCTGGCAGCTTCTTCAGCGATCGCGCGAGATGCCTGCCCTAATCTCTGTGCTCATCGTTGCCCTTGCATATATATTGCTGGAAATATACATACTATACTCGGTGACAACTTAAGAACGGCACCGGAAGTTGCCGCTGTGCCTTATCACCGTAGCCGGATGTTTCTCCGCGCGGCGCAAGTAGGGCGTTACTGGGAATATTTTGAACATGGCGTGAGCCGTTCCCGTGATTTTTTGGACTTAATATGCTTATAAACGACTCCAGTGACGACAAACAAACTGCGTGAGACAACGCAGACGATATCACGCGTTCATAGCAAACCCCTTTCAAAACGCGCGCGCACTGACGTCACGGGTCCGGCGCTTTGGCGGAGTGATGCACTACATGAGGTGGTGCCGTTCTTGAGTCGTAACCGAGTATAGTATACACGCAACCATGCACACCTGTATAGTAGGCATCCATTAAAATGGAACAGCTCAAACTTAACGGGATGAGGGAAGGACACAACACGAGCGCGTACTAACAACAAAACGTCGGCAGGCTCACTGAAGAGTGCGCTCACACACTCACCACTCATGAGGGAGTAGTGAGTGAGCCTCGCCATCGTTGTGCACAGGCGAGTGTTAGTGCGAGTGAGTGCAAGGCCCACGCACTGTGAGCCCCGCTCACCACGATCGCGAGTGCACTCGCGCTACTCGCGCCATCTGCGAGGCTTACTTTGGTGGGCGCCCCTATTGCGCTTGTACTCGCTGTTGGCTATTCCTCGCAGCAGCCGCTCGCTGTGATGGTTGTTAATGGCCGGATTGCTTTTGGCTTCGGAAATATGTCGTTGCTGGGGCGGTATTCTCGTAGCTGTGCCTTTTGAAAACGTCCCTTTTGCGTCCCTTTCATCGTGACGTACTTCCGGTTAAGCAGTGGCCTTTGATTTAAACACCGTAACTGTTCTTGCAAACGCATTTTAAAGAACTGAAACCGTATCAGAGTATCTTTTATGTGTTTATTGTTCCGCGAGCGAACCAACAATTAGGCGACGAAAAATCGTCTGCTCCGAATCGTCTGCTCCGAGTAGCCACGGCTCATAGCCCGCCGTGCTTGCATGGCGTCACATCCGGGTGTTCGCTTTTAGCCAATCAGGGCTCGCTCAAAAGGGACATTTTCGAAAGGGACACAAAAGGGACAAAACACGGGAATACCGCCCCTGATCTCCTACTATAGGACACTCAGGAATTATTTCTCTGGTGGCGTGTTGACTTAAAGGGACCCTGCAACACTTTTTTCAACTTTTTTTTGAAATCTTAAATGCTTGCAGAATGTAGTCACCCAACACACCCAGTACGTAGATTAGGGGGTCGCAAAGTACCTCAGCCAGAAACGACTGCTCTATGCCCATCAGATAACGTGTAAGCTCGCTCAAAAGATGTATCCCTCTTTCCCGGTCTTGACGTTATTCGACTACTCGAATTACGTCATTAAGACCATGTAGCGGCTGTTGGCCTGTTTTCATTCAGTTGCAGCAATGAACGCTTTTCGATAGCGACTTTAAAATACAGCCACAAGAACAAAGCGGAAATGGAAGGCGTATCTGGTGCGACGAGCAAATCACGCAGTGCCGCTCCGTGCTGGCGATAACTATAGCTTTCGCATTGCTTCCAGACGCGAAATAGAGAGTGACAGCATTTATCAAAAGTGTTGCAGAGTACCTTTAAGATATGATTTAAACGGCCTTCTGCCGCGGTAATGCACTAATACTGTTCCATTTCATGACTCATGGAGGGTCTGCTGCACACACTCGCGTGCTAGGGAAGACGACGAGTGGTGAGCGCGAGCGCGAGTGAGTTCGAGTGGTGACGGCGAATGGTGAGCGTGAGTAAATGCAAGTGGTGATGGCGAGTGATGAGCGTGAGTGGGTGCGAGTGGTAGAGTGAACGTAGTGAGCGTGAGTACGAGGGAGTGCGAGTGGTGAGGGCGACTGGTGAGCGTGAGTGTGAGTGAATGCGTGAGGAAAAATATATTTTCTGTCTGAGTGTGAGTGAGTGGCACCCAGTTTTGCCGCAGTATGCTAACAACTGAAAATCCGTTAAAAAAACGGAAGAACATATAAAGAAGCGGCCCACACATAGAATGTGGACAGCACGCATGGCCTGCCTACATGGCGACGTGGAAGCTAGGCCGGCGAGGCAGATGTTCCGCTCGAGTGTTAAGCAGTTTGTTTGGGGGATTAAAATTCAAGAATTGGTGTAGCTGATTGGGTGGCATGTGTGGAACCATTGACAATGAAGAAATAATGTGAAAACAAAGCCAGCCGGGGAACCCGGATGATGGCACTGACGTTTTTGTTCCTGTTGCACTGCTTAGCGTTGATCTGTCTGTGCGGACGCCGAAGTCTGGCAATTTATCCGGATAATGGCACTGTACGTCTGTTGGTTTGTCCTGCATTGTAATGTTGCTGCTGTAAGTTTGTGAAAATCCGGCAATAAATAAAAAACAGGATTTGGTCGTCGCAGTAGTCCTGCCTTGCTCGTCCCACGCGCGTCTGAACCGGATCTACGTGTCGGGGGATGAGGTTACACGAGTGTCCGACTACACCGTCACTCCCATTTCGTTCTCTGACCACGGCCTCGTAACGTGCACCGTGGCCCTTAACACATTCACGGCTAGGCAGAACTCAAGTACCCGATGGCTAATGAACTCCACAGTGCTTAAAAACGAGACATTTGTCGAAAAGACTCAAAAAGAAATTGAAGCCCTTCGGTCGGGAACCATTAGTGTGGAAAACTGGGAAACTTTCAAAGCACGCACAAAGAGTTTTGCAGTCACCATAGGGTGCGAGGAGGCCACACACAAAAAAGAAAAAAAAGGCCACCTCACGGAGACTCTCAGCGCGCTCACTAGGGCTGATGAAGAAAAACCAGGGGAGTTTAAAGACGATATCCGGTTAATTAAAGAAGAGCTCCGGAGAGAGCTTGAGAAAGGTTTTTCGGGAGCCCTGGTGCGGAGCAGGGAACAGGGTAGAGTTCGAAGCAAGGCCATCGAAGCTTTTTGTAGCCTTCGAAAGGGAGAACTCGGCGCGCAAAACCATCACGGAGGTCAAACATCCTGCAGGCATGGCAAGAAGCAATAAGGAAGTCGCCAGAGCTTTCGCGGACTATTATCCAGAACTATTCTCTCGTCGGTCAGTCCTAGATGCAATCCCAGGTGAAGTGCTAAATGAAATTCCCAAAATACCTGAAGAAACCAAAGAGTTGATCAACACCCCCCTAACAGAAGCGGAAATAGAGCGCACCCTCAAGAGCCTAGCGCGGAACAATTATCCTGTACAGGATGGTATCATCTCAGAGTTCTATATGGCCTTCAGAAAGGAACTGAGCCCCATCCTAGCCATGGTCTTCGAAGAAATAAGAAAACAGAAGCGCCTGCCATCCTCCATGCGGACAAGCCACCTGGCCTTAATCCCCAAAAAAGTACCCACCGATTCTATCCCCGACGTCACCTATTACCGTCCGATCAGCCTCCTCTCAACAGACTACAAGATCCTGGCCCGAGTTCTCGCCGGACTGCTGGAGAGCGCACTGAGCGCTGTAGTTGGTCCGCACAAGACATGTGGTTTCAAAGGGCGGTCCATCAATTCCAACCTACATCGCATGAGGGTAGCCGTCGGGGTGGCTGAATCAGGTCTGCTACCTTTGGCCATTGTTCAACTGGACCTGAGGAAAGCTTTTGATCAGATGGACCACAATTTCCTACTGGATCTCCTCCAACACTGCGGAATCGGTGACACAAATATCGATTGGATCAAAACTTGCTACGAGGACATCTCTACCTGCGTAGTAACGAATAGGTATGTTGGAACGCCCATAGACCTCCGCAGGTCGGTGCCCCAGGGCTGCCCCATGTCACCCATCCTATTCACCCTCTATCTTGAGCCAATTTGCCGTATAGCCCTTGCATCCGAGGTCATCAATGGCCTGAAGATGGGAGACGAGGAGCTCCGTCGTGTTCTCGCCTATGCGGCCGACGTGGCCTTCATTTGCGCTCGTGAATCACAAGTTGGCGAGGTAATTAAACTAGCAAACCAGTTTTGCCGCTTTTCTGGAGCAGAGCTAAGCCTACTTAAGTCGAGGGGAGCCTGGTTGGCTGATTGGACCTCCAAGCCAAGTTTCCTATTTGGAATGGCCTGGGAAGAGGAGATGTCCAATTACTTGGGCGTCAACCTCAACCAAAGCGCCGCAATCAAAAATTGATGGAAACCCAAGCTGTCAGCTGCGGAAAGAAAGCTGCAACCATGGAGAAATAGAAACATCGCTCTGTTCACGAGGGCCCATGTGTGCAATGCGATTGCATACCCCGCAGTGCTGTGCGGGGCCCGCGCTTCCATCGACGCAGACACCCTGAATAGGCTGCACCGGGCCTGGGTGGTATTCCTCTGGCGTTCCACATTTAAACCCATGCGCCGCTCAAACCTCTTCTGGAGCCTAGAAAAGGGTGGGTTCGGGCTCGTCAACGCGGAGCTCAAACTGACTATCCAACGATTCGTGTACTTTCTGGGTCTACGCGATCCGTTCCTATAGTGGCAGCCACGCAGTGCCTGGGCACCAGGCATTTGGCCCCGTGGGTTGCCACGACAGCATCTGTCCGCTTTGACACGCGCGGAACGAGGTTCTACAAAGAAATCGCGCTAGCCTTAGCCCTGCTCGAGCAGCATTTCTCTTGGGATTATCTGCTCAAAACAAAACCAAGAAAACTGCACTGGGACCTCGTGGAGAAGGTCCTGTCACACCCTCTCTACCGACAACCCCCAATACCTAACAATGTCTTGAAACGAGTAAGACGACTCCCTGAGCCCACCGCCTCAAAGGACTTTTTCTTCCGCCTCCACATGGGGGTGCTGCCCGCAAAGGCACGTTTGGAGGATAAGGGTTTCGTTCTCCGTGGCGGCGCGGGTTGTCTCCTCTGTGGAAAACGGGAAACGGCAGAGCACGTCCTCAGAGATTGTAACGCCGCGGCCGTCTTCTGGGACGAACCGCAGACCGCGTACACCGAGCGATGGGACCTGTCGTGGTCAGGCTTCCGGCACCTGAGTGCGCCCACAGAGAACAAGGCGCTTCGGGACTGCATGCTTGTCCTGGGGCTCCACTAGCTGTGGAGGGCTCGAGTGGATGCATTGGAGTGCGCTAGGAACCCCAGGCCTACCTGGCGGCACTTCACGTCAAAGGCTGAATGGACAGTGAGCGTGTTGGGGGCATCAGATTCTGACACAGAGCTCCGCGACTCACTGCAAAAAGGATGCCAAGCACTGCAGCACTTTAACGATAAAGAGATGCATCGCTGGCAACAGCTGTGATGTTGCCCCACTAGTACGTTGTAGAGACGCTTCTCCCCTCTGAACAGGCGTTGTATATCCTTGTCCAGAGTTTACACCCATATGGGAACATGTTAAGTTCACACGATTCCCAGTTCATGTATACTCTGATATTACAGTGTCTCAGGATGTCATATTTTCCTGCTTGTTTGTTCTTTGTTGCCACCGCACTCCCACTGCGTTGCTTAATTTGCGACTCAAGTGAAGACTCGCCTAAAGGTGGTTGGAGTTCCTGTGGTGACAGCATGTACGCGTACCAGCGTTGGTCACCGCCTCGAGCGTGCCAGTGCATTATGTATATATGTTGTGAGGCCGCGTGTTAAGCAGGCGGGCGTGTGGCTCGCGGAGGAGGATCAACGACAAGTGACGCCATGGGTCGAGAACAACTAAAAAAACATATATTCTTCTGAGGACACACAAACACTGGAGAAAAAAAACTGGCGACCTGATTGGCAACAAAAAGCAGCACACGTGCCACGCGGAGGAATGGCTATAACACTGAAGTCCGAAGTAAAGTTCGAGCGGAGGGGAAAACAAAGGAGGCGATACGCTCACGTCTAGTCTATTCGACGCTGGGTGGAATGACGTCGGTAGTACATGTTGAGCGCTCCCCGTGTAGGGTGCCGGTGGTCCGGAGACGTGGCGGTACACTTTCTCGGTGCCGCCTTTTAAGACTCAGAGGCCCCTGGTCGGAACACCGATGCCCGCGCTCGTGCCTGGCCACTCTAGGCCTCGCCCCGAACCTCGGCCCGGATCACGCCTCGGGATCTCGCCAGCGGGAACACGCACCCCTCGTTGCAGCAGAGGAGTCCCGGAACAGCTCCCTGGACGATTCTCGGAGCACGGCGCGCGAACGCTCCTGGCCTGCCCTCGAACCGCCTCCCGAGAGGAATCCTTGCGCTGTCCCGTCTGCGGTCACTGCCGGCACACACCCTTCTCGTGCTCCGCGCCCCGCGTGGACCAGCTCGTCGTCCTCTTCTCTTCCACCGTTGGCTTATTTCCGTCGTCTGCTTGCGCGTTGTTGCGGCCGGGAGATGCGAGTCTTCACATATGTATATCTTTGTAAATAAAAGTTATGTTTTGAAAAAAAGCCCTGGTCTCGTCGTCTACTCGGTAGCACGTCGGGTTCTTGTTGCAAGGGGTGATGATTCGATTCCCGCTCAGCGAACTTTTTTAAATGCAGAGCATTTCTTAGCCTCGCCTGTTCCTGCGTCGGACGGTGTCAACAGTTCCGCGTCCGCAGCAGGTGCGCCTCTCCTTCCCTCCTCTCTCTCAACAGCAGCTGGCGCGCGCATGCGTCGTAGTCAGCCCGTTCGCTCCGTCGCGGTCTCGGCGTAACAGGTGCGTGATAGCAGCGCGGTGAGGCGTGGAAGGGCGCGCGCTGCTTGCGCATGCGCGCTCTCCCCCCCGTACTGCTCTCCCTCTACTGCGCGCGCTGCAAATATAGCGGCTAGCGGTCGCTCGTGTTTCAGTCACTGCGTTGCTCCTTCCTTCCTTAGTTGACGCTCGTGCCCACGTTTACTCGTGTCTGCTACTCCAGCATCACGGAAGAAGCGATGGAAGCAACACTGCCTTCAATCAGTACTGAGGCCCCAATGCTCTGCATTTACTCGTGTTCCCCTCGCGGGAAGGCGGGGGAATTTTTTTTTTTCGCTCCTCTTAGCTCGTCCCCGGGGGTGTAAAGGAACGGAGCAACCGTTCGTCCTCAGCGGACGAACGGTTGGGGGAGTAACTGTTTGTTGCCTCGCATTTACTCTCTTAGGGGACTAATGCTTGTGGCAACGCAGTTAGTCCCGCAAATGAGCAATGACACTCCCCCGTTGCTCTCTTTCGGCTAAGAGTGTTTGCGTCTGGAAGCACTGCGACAGCTATTTAGTGCCAGAACGGAGCGGCACTGTGTGATTTGTTCGTCGCAGCATTCCGTTTAAACTTTGCTTTTGTGGCGAATTTTTAAAAGTGACTACTGAATGCGTATATGGCTGCAACTTAAAGAAAGCTGGCCATTGCCTGTACATCGCTCTAATGACGTCATTCGAGCGCTGGAAGAACGCCAAGACCGGGAAATAGAGAAAAACCTTTTGAGCAGGTTTCAAAGTTACCTGATAGGCATAGAGCAGTAATTTTTGGCTGAGGTAGTTTGCGCATGAAACCATCTTCTAAGTACTGGAGGTGTTGGTTGAGAGCGTTCTGAAAGCATTTACGATTTAGAAAACGGTTGAAGGAAGTGTTGTAGAGTCGCATTACAGAAACACGAATAAAACACAATTTAAGAGCCGCGCTGCAAGGCAACGGGTGAGAATGCGTACAGCTGCATGTATAGGGAAATGCACATCAAGAATGCACCCCACTGGCCTCACCTGCAGCGAGCCATGGGCCGCTTGGTGCGGCGGCGAATTCATCATCACTAAAGTCAAAAAGATTCCGCTGTACAGGCGGCATGCTGACATAGGAAAGTCAAGAAAGTAATCCGCACCAATTTCACCGCAAAGCTCGAAAAGATTTACCGCGTTAAACTCGAGCACTCAGCGGCCTTTTGTTTTATTCCGAGATAAAGTTGAATGTTGTGCAACACGTGTCACACAAGCGGAATCGCCCGTAATATTTTCCCGGCGTTATCGACTTTTCTCTCGAAAAAGCACACTGTGACAAAGCTTGTTGACCAACTCGTGCAAGGTGGAAGCTTGCCCCCGGATATCGTCGCTTTATCAACAATGGCCGTAATGCGATATAATGTTTCTCCGAGACACCCAAAACTAATACATAGACCAAACTACGCAGCCTTCAACTGGCCCAATACTACGAACTTCCCATACCCGTGCGGCTTTGTTCGAAATCGAAGCGCCTACCTGCGTGCGCAGGCGATCACATACAGGGTTCTTGCTCAGTGTATAACAGCGCATTGCACAGATATGCTACAAAGCAAGCAATGTTCAAATGCGCTCTTATAAGAACTACACCGCCGGACAAAATAGACGTTCGGTCAAAACGTCTTCGGCCAAGCTAGCACGACAGTGCCAATAAATGTTCAGGGAAGTTTTATTCACACGAGAGGGTGTGTTGTCAAAGAATGCACTGAGTGACAAATAGTGACAAATGAAGTACGTCGCAACTAAAAGTTCATGTTCACAAGAATAAGTTGGGGGAAGGGGGTGCAGTCAGAAGAGCCTTACGAAAATAAACAGTCATTCAAACGTGACATCCACACGCAGGATTCCGTCAGAAACAAAGCCAGCAGCTTCAATCTCGTCCCAACAATACTCTTCGGTGAAGAATCCCGGGTTGGAAGTGCTTCGCCCGGGCTTCTGAAATACCGCGGCAGCCTCCGGCCCACTCAATGGTAGCGGGCAGTGAATTGTCTTCGAGCTGTCGCTGGGATGAGCGAGCCGCAGCACCACTTCCCGGTCGAACGGCCACTGGCAGAAGTCGTCGAAGTCGCCGGAGGTGAAGAAGAACTCGAGCGCCAGGGAAATGTCGCGGCCGTGTCTCCGGAAAAGGCAGTACAGCCGGAACGTGTACCCGGACACCATGCCTTCTTGGCACCGCATCAGCAGCCGCACGCCCTGTTCGAGGGAGTGTCTGACGCCCGCGACGTCCGCGAAGCAGCGGAACACAGACGCAACGGCCGGACTCGTAAGGTCGGCAAGCTCTCCCGAGAGTGCCCACAATGCAGCTTCGACGCCCACATCAAGACCAGTGAGAGTGCCCGCTAGAGCATGCACGTTCTCTTGAATTCCACGGGTCGTTTCTTGTCCGGAGGGCTGCTCCTGGATTTGCATAGTCGCCGAGGCGGCCGTTGTATCGTCTGGCGGAGTCCGGATCACTGAGGATGCTTGCAGTGAAGAGAGGTCTCCTCCACTTGCCCTAGCCTCTGCTGGACCGCACTCTCCAGATTCGGCTGCGCTGACATCTTCTGAGACGGCGTAAGAGGCGCAAGACGGAACCCTACAGGTCATCTCGTTAGCACCTAGCGACGTTTCATGCTCGTCGGCACCCTTCCAAGCTACGGTCGTGCTTCCCGTCAACAATATGTCCTCCAGCGGTGTTCCCGGTTCATGCCTAGCTGCTGCTTCTGTGTTCTTAGCGTGTGTCGGCCGTTTCTTCGTCCGAGCAGAAGCTTCATATGCGGCTAGAGGCCACGCTTGAACAGTGTCTGGACACTCACCCGCAACGGCGACAGTGATGAACTCTTCCGGCGAGACACTTGGTACTGAAGACGCGCTGGGACCCAATGTATTCGCAAAGTCCGCCATCGAAGGCACCCTGCCATGCAAATTGGATCCCAGTGTTTCCAAAGGCGGAGACGGCCCAACTGTGCCGACAGGCTCCGCATAGTAGGCCGTTCCTCCAGTGGGCTCGGGCCAGGGCTTCGAGCAGGCAATTCCCGGCACGAACCCTCGTGCAAGCCTGTGAAGGCCTTCAACCGTTAGCCTGGGAGCCTGCCGCGACGTGGCGTCGAGAGTAGTCGGCCGGGACGGCGACGTTTTTCTTCCACCAACCGGAAGAGGTAGTGCACCGTATGGGGGCGGTGGAAGAGCAGGAAGGCCCTCGGAGACGCGTGAAAGCTCGGCGCCTCTGTCATAGGGCGAAGTCAGGTCCGCTGCCCACACCAGGCTGCGGGCCCCGTCACCGCTGTAGTACCGGCGGGTGACCTTCGACTTGCGCCTGGGCATGTTTTCGGGGTTGTATCTCTCGGGAGACGGCCCCGGCGCGGTGTAGGCGTAATCGCCACTTCCCGGTGGAGCACCCGCCCTGTCCGTGCCCTCGCAGCCTCCCCCTTCCTGCTCAGACATCTGACACAAGAAGACTTCGGTCGAGCTTGCCGTGCCCACCGCCTCGACAGCCTCGATCGCCTCCTGCAAGAGGCCGAACTTGCACTCCGCGCGGTGTTCCACGGCCTGCCAACGGTTGACCCGCTTGTTGCACCTGCTACACTTAGCATGGGCGAAGTGACAGCCGTCCAAGAAGTGGCGTTTTACGAGGGACAGAGGTCCCCAGAACTTGCAACCCCGAGAGGCGTAGAAACAGCACGCCGGGTAGACGTCCATGTGGTCCTTTTCTAGCTCGATGTCGACGACCTTTTTGTGGACGATCTCCTTGTTGTCTATGGGACACTTCATTTTCCGGGTGACGATGATCCGGTAGCAGACCTCGCAGAAGAAGTGCGAGCAAAGCGTCACCTTGCCAAACCTGGCTATGACGTTGCAGGTGTCGCAGACGTTCTGGAGCTGGCGCGACCCGACGAACTGCACCAAGCGCCACTCCAAGAGGTCGCCGAAACCGGTGAGCGCATGACCGCGGGTTTCTTCATTGGTGCTACTCAAAGCCATCGTCGACGGTGATGGGGCCGGTCCTGGAGCAGGTGACGAAGTATTGGAAGCCGGGATAAGACACTGCAGGCAACAAAATACGTGTTCAGACTTAAGAAGAAGCGACCACGTGACCTGGTGAAACGCAAGGACCAATGATATTGCACGTTGACGCCCACATGTTCATGTATTTCTCATGCCTGTATTTCGCTTGTCCAGGGCCCCTATCCTGTTTACAGTAAAAATAACACGGAGCACGGGAACGGTGGCCGGAACGGGCAAAACTGCATGCCAGCGCGATCTATGCGTAGATGCGGCGCAGATTGCCAGAGTGCGTGGGCACATCCGGCTGGCCCCTCTCGATGTTCTTGGGCTCGCCTTATCGCCGGCTCAAGCGAAGCCGCGCTGCGCTGCCACTCCTGCTCGCCAGGGGCGCTTTGAGAGTTTTATGAAGGCCTGTTTACGCAGAGCCACCGAAGAAAGCTGCGTCTTCAACGGGGTCCGCTTTCTGCCTCGTCATGAATGCCACCGATTTCACTATGGGTGCCTGCCGTGCTTCGCGATCCGCTTGATTTTGAATCATGTGGCTAGAATAATGCTTGGCTCAAGCTAACGCATAAAATGAGGAACTTTTTCACCGCTTACTAAGCACATATCTTGACAACAAAAAGGGTTGCTTCAGAATTTGCTTCAGTGGTAACCACCCTTGATTCATTTCTCCGAGCAATGTCGCAAAATATGCCCAATCGCTTCCGCCTCAAGCCGGAACGCCCTTCATTTTTAAGTGAATTTGTGTAGGTTTGTGTCTCCCGCGTAATAAAGTATATTTGTATTCAAGTAACGGGACTCCAATGGTATCACTTCCCAGTTTATTTGAGCGCCCATTTGTATCGTTAACGCAATGCAGCCAGTACGCGCATGAAATTTTTGTTTTTTGCACATTTTTATGCGTTATCTTGAGCCAAACCTTATTTTAGCCACATTATTCAAAATCGAGCGGATCGCGAAGCACGGCAGGCACCCATAGTGAAATCGGTGGCATTCATGACGAGGCAGAAAGCGGACACCACTGAGACGCAGCTTTCTTCGCTGGCTCTGCGTAAACAGGTCTTCATGAAGCTCCGAAAGCGCCCCTGGCGAGCAGGGTTTGCAGCAGCGCGGCTTCGCTTGAGCCGGCGATGAGGCGAGCCCAAGAACATCGAGAGAGGCCAGCCGGATGTGCCCACGCACTCTTGCTCAACGTTACTAGAACCTATCTAGTAACGTTGCTCTTGCTATCACTGCTGCGCATCACGCATAGATCGCGCTGGCATGTAGTTTTGACCGCTCCGGCCACCGCTCCCGTGCTCCGTATTATTTTTGGAGCACCCGTACTTGGCGAGGCCATATCTGCTGCTCGAAGATCGTGCTGTGTTCGCCGCATGTCTTCGGAGAACTAACAAGCGATAAGAGACGAGATCCGGAAAAGCGTTGTAGTCAGGTAAGGGGGTGCGTATAATATAGTTGTTTAAAGCTGGTTCACGTGCCGCGTAGCGTGCACTGTAGCGTGCTGTGTCCACTTTATGGAAATGTTTGTCCCTGAAGCATGTTGCGTTTGTAAACGGTTCTGATACCGATGTGGCGCTAACATTCTTGGAAACCAAATTAATTGTAGTGGAAAGTTCTTATCGATTGAATGCGCGTTTCGTGAAACGAGGCAATGGAGCATGATGGTAGAGCCACCGGGCATGCTGGGCACTGGTTACCAGTTCTCGCTGGTGAGAGAAGTCTGAACTGTCAATTTTCAGGTGGCAATATATATTAAGTTCACAAGTCTGCCTTTGTTAACCATTTCATTTGAATTTACCCAAATTAAGCAGAATCAGGGTGGTCGATTTGAAAACACGGCACAAAGTTCAGAAACAATTACAGGAGCAGTCACGGGAAAGATATTGTGTGAATGAGTTATACAATGGAAAATTACGCTAACGCGTTAGGTATGTAGCCAGAAGAAACAGTAATGCAGTCACTGACCAAGTAAAAAAAAAGTAGAAAGCCAAACTTCAGTTCACAGTCGAGTACGAAGATGATCGTCTGCCATTCCTTGACGTCTCGGTGGAACGGAAGAACGTTGAGCTCTCCTTCAGTGTGTACCGCAAGCCAACACACACCGAGAAGTAGTTGGACTTCCAATCGAACCACCCGGTCGCCCACAAAAGTGCCGTCGTTTCATCGCTGGTAACCACGTGCGAGAAGAATCTGCAAAGACGGGAACGATCTGCAAGCAGGACTGAAGCTAGTACGCCGGGAACTTTCTGGCAACGGCTACCCTCAACATGTTGTGGAGAGAATCGAGAAGCAAATACTACAACCAAAGGCTGCCAATCGTAAGGTCTTCACCGCTACTGCCGGCATTCCGTATGTACACCCGGCGTCAAAAGAAGCCGGGGCACGCGAGCGCGTGGCAAAATGCATCGCCGCGACATCTGACGTTGCACATCTGGTGTCGAGACACCGATGTGCGCGTGCGCGTCCAACCACGCTTGCTAGCCTGTCTTTTCATTCGCTTCAAACGGCAACGCTTGTCACATTCAGCGCTTGGCGCAAGGGGCCACTTTCTTTGGGCAAACCCTCTTGCTCGCACACGCTTCAGCGGCCGAGGGCGAGGGTGAAGATGCGTTGCTCGCTCTGCGCTGCTCTGACAAAGGACATGGAATGTCCTCTGACATGGAAACGGGACTGCTATCTTAGTTTTAAATACTGCATTCTTTTTTACAGGAAAGCTGTCTATGGCTAGGATCCAGCAGATCATCTCCGGTAATAGAGCAACGTAGACAAGAATGTAGACAAGATGTAGACAAGAACTGCGTCTTAGGCCGGGATCAGAGTGTTGTCGCAATTGTCGTAATATCTTTAAGTAATGACGTCATTTGACGTCTCAGCCAACCGAACTGTGTAAAACGCCGTTTCTTTACGTCCATAGCGCACGATACGGCTGTTACGTATTTAGTCTGAACATAGCATTAAGCGAACGCACATCATTGTCACGTGAACGCCCCCCTCACGTTTTCTCCAGCGTCGAGCGCCTCGTGCGGGCACAGCATACTGCCCCTTCCCTTCCCCCACCGCACACTTTCTGAGAGCGCTGGCTGGCGCCACCACGGCAAACCTACTCCCCTCCCAATTTCACGACATTCTCCTCCTTTGCCGTTTTTCACTCGTTGGTCTTCCCATCGTTCGCTCGGTGACGACGACGCCGACGCGGCTGAGCCCAGAGAAGGGCGCCCAAGGACTGTTCCTTAAAATGTCTTCCCAGCAATTCATTTGTGTTAGGAGGTGAAGCAGACATTAAGGGGATCGTTGTAAGCTTGATCTTTGTAAGATGGCTTTCCCACATCGACTGTTGAATAGTTAATCAAGTCAATCTTCGGAATGAATACCATCACATAAAGCGGCTCTAACGCTTGGTTCATTTAAACTATACCGAAACAAATTATATGACAATTAGCCGCTAAGACGAATCTAACACAAAGCCGAGTTTTATATTTTTCAAAATTGCATGGTTCACAGTGAAATTGTAAATATTGTGTGTAATTCTCGTCCCCTGTCAGTACATATAGGATTCTACAGGAGGGAAACGGAGAGCCCCATGTTTGTCCACCGGAAGAAAACTCTAGTTAATCAAAAGTTCGTTCAGTCAATTAACCAGGCACTATGCTGAATCGCAAATTACAAACAAACGTGTTTTGCTTCGTGCACCCCTTGGACCCAGTCAAAGCTCACGTTGAGGCTCGGCACCGCAGTTTTGATTATCATCCTCCTTCACAGAGTGGAAGGGCACTGATTTTTTTGTAATTTTTTTGTCAAACCCAGGACCACGCCGAACTCTTCTCCCGTTTCCCCTTTTTTAATTGTTTCAGAACGTGTGCAAGGCGAAGTCTCATCACACCTTCATAAAATAGATTATTTCTCCCTTCAGTTCGTATTCTGTTTGTGTGCTCATTCTTAGTTAACAACCAATTGCATGGTTTACGAAAAAAAATATTAAAACTCGTTCCACCGAGTGTGATTGATATCTACTGAAACAGCGCGGAGCCGCAGTTACGACCGTTTTCTCCAATACATGGCAACCTCTCTCCGTAGATTGCGTTATAATGACACCAAACTAATTCTCCAACGTTTACAACTTCACTACATAATTACGACAAGTAAACCAAACTCGGCATAGCGGTATAATCGTCCTATCACCATAGTTTCATAGAACCTCTTTTAGATACATTTAGTAAGACAGGAGTTAAAGCCGTTTTCTTTAATCATACTCCATCCGTAGATTTCCATGCTTCGCTGCGCAAAAGGCAGTGTCGGAAGGCCAGCTTACAAAGACCAAGCTTTCGCCGATCTTCATAAAGTCGGCTTTACCTGCAAACACAAACGCTTTGCTGGGAACTCCGGAGGGAGCGTAAAACGATACAAGGACAGGCTGTAGTCAAGCCCAGCCCAAGAACAGCGCCGCTGTTAGAAATACCGAAGTAGGAGAACATATGTGGGACACAATTTTGTCACCGCGAGACGGGCAAGATTAGTTATGTGTCATAGCAGGGCAGGGCGAGCAACGCATCTTCACTCTCACCCTCGGCCGCTGGAGCGTGTACGAGCAAGACATGTTGAGCAAAGAAAGTGACCCCTGCCGCCAAGCTCTGAATGTGATCAGCGCTACTGTTTGAAGCGAAGTAAAAGACAGGCTAGCGAGCGTGGTTGGACGCGCACGCGCACATCGATGTCCCGACACCAGAAGTGCAACGTCCGGTGTCGCGGCAATGCATTTTGCCACGCGCTCGCGTGCCCCGGATTATTTTGACGCCGGGTGTACGTGGTATAAGCGAAGTTTTGGCCCGTAGTTTTGCGGATTATGACCTACGCATTGGGCACGTGCCGGCCAGCAAGCTTCGGAATGAGCTCATGAAAGTCAAAGACCCGCTGCGCGACAATCTTTTCCCCGGCGTTGTCTATCGCATCCCCTGCACCGATAGCAACCAGGTTTACATCGGCGAAACAGGAAAGTTCTCCAGAAGGATGAAAGAGCACCAACGCGACGTGAAAAAAGTTGCATATAAGACATCTACGTTTAGGTCTTCAGATGTACGCCACCATAGCGTTACTTAAACGTCGACGAAGCGTTTTGAAACGGAGTTGCTGCGTTTACAACGCATGCTTACAAAACATTAATGTTCAGTGAAGAGAGCGAAACTAGCGGCAACGACTTTTATTTGTCGTGGCACAGGAAGGACAGAGGTGACTTGCGCTTGTTTATTGATTGATTGTGGGGTTTAACGCGCCGACGCAACGCAGGCGATGAGGCGAGCCGTAGTGGAGGGCTCCGGGTTAATTTGGACCACCTGGGGATCTTTAACGTGAGCCGAAATCTCGTACGCACGGGCGTTTTTGCTTTTCGCCTCCATCAAAAAAGCGGCCGCCGCGGCCGGTAATCGAACCGCGACCTCGTGCTCAGCAGCGCAACCCCTTAGCCACACTTGCGCTTGTTTAGCCGAAGAAGCCGGCGTGAAAATTTGCGTCTGCAGGGTGTTGTTCGAGAAGGCTACAGTGCCGGCGCTTTAAAGTTTTATTCTCTAACGCCGGGACCAGGCTGAACTTTTTCCATTTCTTTCTAAGCAGAAGGGGGGCACAGAGAAGTCTTTTGTTGTGTAAGATGTGGTTGGAGTTTCGAAAAAGGAGGTAAACAGATTGTATAATTAAGGGCTTGAAATATATGTCTACATGTTCTCCTAAAGGTATAAATTAAAAACAATTACAAACAAAGATACATTCATACGTAATTGTGACATAGTAGTGTAACTGATGAAACTTCATGCGTACGAATCACTGCGTTTATGTGTACACTGTGATCCTTCCGTGAATTTTAGACCTATGCTTTGTATAATACATAGGAAATGTAGTAGTGACCTTGCTTTGTGCTATTTCTCTATTACGATTGTGCTATTGTGCTTAAATTTGTGAACAGACGTGTTATTATGTACTCTGTAAATCGGGTGGCTGAGGCCCCTGTCAGGCCACGTCCGCCTTTAGTCTTAGCAGAGTCCTTCAATGCCTTTCTGGTAATGAAACTTCGCCGTCACGCTATGGGAGAGCTTCGTGCGCTGCCGCGCCGCGGCGCTGGTGTTGATCGGAGGGCAGCCGGGGGCATGGACAGAGCTCGTTGGGCAGGGAACGGACACGGAGTAAGATAAAACAGACGGTCGACGCCTTATCAGCAGTGCGCTTTCGCTTTACGTGTCGTGGGCCGCTCAAATGGACCCATCATTTCGTGAGTGGCGAAAAAATGTGGTGCGATTGGGCACGCTGCTACTGCGTTCCTGCCGGCCGGTCTGGCTACAGAGCAGCGGCGGCCGCCCGATGCTCTCCGATCTGCGGTGGCGCCACTCGCGGTAGCCTTTGTCCCCGTACGAAACTTGGCCGGGAGTTTCATGACCAGAGAAGCATCGAAGGACTCTGGTCTTACCCTCCCCTTGGTTTTGCCAAGAAATAAAAATCATATACTCATCTACTCATAAGGAGCCCAGAGGTTGAGCCCGAATTGCAAGGCCCCAGACGCGGCGGCTCTTTTCCTGGCTGTCTCTGAATAAGCTCACGCTGATATGGTGACGAGGTGGTCAGGGATGCTTCCCATTGTTTCGACGGAAGTGGAACATGTAATGTTTCACTTGTTTTTACGCGTGCATACGTTTAAATATCACCAGGTTGCGTGGAAGAAATTGTAAGTTTTCCCGTAGATAGCAGTTTTATAGTATTGTCGGGCATTTCCTAGAAAACATCTTTGCGCGCCTAGATTTGTCGATGTATGTGTTGGTTCGTAACCTGCGCCAAGCTCGCGATTCTTCTACGAAGACACCCAATTTGGCATGGAGAAGGATGATGCGTGTTCGCGTGCTCTGCAGCTACGGCGTAACCTTCCAGACTCTCGTGTCCGGGTGTCAAAGAGATGTGAACTGTCATCATTGTAGACGGAAGAATGTTTTTCAAGCGTTTAGGTGTTCTGCCTGCAGGAACAAGTCTTTTGAGAGTGCGTAATGATGCTTAAGGTGGTATGTGGCAGTTCTGATGGGCGGGGCACCGACCTATTTGGTGATCGCGGGAAGGGGAAGGGTGCGGGCTGCCTCATCTGCTGCCTTCGTGATGGTGTTAATTTAGTTTAATTCAGTGGAGGTAAATTTCTCGAACAGCAGGCGTGACGAGTGTCTGCATCAGTTTTGCCATTTTCTGCTCTCCTTTTCTAAATATTTTTTGGTTTGGTGTATTGCAATGTGGTCCAAATGGGTAAATATCTTCCATTTCTTGGTGATTGTGAGATCACTTCCGCCGCTTCTCTGCAATGCCATGCCGCTGATTTTTTTTTTCGTGACCGTCCTCTCGGACCATATCCTGACCAATTTTTTTGGGAAATTTTTAAATCGCCCGCGTGGTGCCATCCATCGTTTTCCGCACAGAGCTTGCACCGGTGAGACGGCCGCGAGAAATTTTAAAAGTTGTCTAAAAATTGGCCTCTTACGCGCCCTGTGCCCGGTTTCATTTCTTATTAGCAGACATTTTGGTTAGTTTGTGGTCTTAATATAGGAGCTTGGAGCTTTCGGAGCTTGGCGTTAATCTTTCGCCAATATTTCGCCCTTTCTTAGTCAGGTGACACAGTGTTGGCGCCGCATCAGTTCTGTTGGCAGCTTTCGGGTGATGGAGTAAGTTGCTGGAGTAAGAATGTAAATGTAACTAGCGATACGGCGTACAACCCCCCTTACTGCGCAGGCGCGGCCCCCGCTGTAATCACGTATCGTATCTTTCGTCTCTGCTGTAATATTATTGTCCTTCTTTCCACATTCCAGTTGCCGCCGTATTACAGGTTCGGGTGAACGCTCGTATCTTGCTGCACCAGTAGGAGTTTCCGGTTGGAAGGGGTGACGGACTTCCGTGGACGCTTGATGAGCAAGGCTGATAGTGGACGGCTAGCAGGCACGGGGAAATCGAAAAATGAGCCTAATAACGCTTTCGCGTTAAAACCAAAAAGTGACCTCTAATGACATTGCCGAGCATGCGCACAAGCACCAGCACGATATTCACTGGGACAACGCTGCAGTTCTGTCTGAAGAACGAAACGTGACATCACGTCTTTTCCTGCTGGAATCATCGTTCATACAAACGCACTCCGATACGATGAATCGAAATAAAGGGACGTTGCCATTGATACACATGCGATCATATCGTTGATTGATTGATTGTAGGGTTTAACGCGCTGACGCAACGCAGGCGATGAGGCGTGCCGTAGTGGAGGGCTCCGGATTAATTTTGACCACCTGTGGATCTTTAACGTGCGCCGAAATCTCGTGCACACGGGCGTTTTTGCTTTTCGCCTCCATCAGAAAAGCGGCCGCCGCGGCCGGGAATCGAACCCGCGACCTCGTGCCCAGCAGCGCAACGCCTTAGTCACTGAGCCACCGCGGCGGGTATTAATTAGCCTTTATGTAAGCACCAAATTTTTGGTGAATTCCCCTGCATATTTATGTTTTAATGGGCTTTAGAGCTTCAAAACATTTTTTTTTCTGTTTTATCTGGGTAGGGAGAACGCGAAAATGAAAAAATGGCCACTTCCAGGTGATTCATCCGTGGTTTTCCACCTTACCTGTTTGGCGTGTAGAGTGAAAGTGAGGTCTGTGGTGGAGTCTTTCTGTACGCTGTTACCTATCCTGGTCGAGGTATTCTGTTCTGTTTCTATTGTAAAGTGATGAATTTGCGCTTGATCCCTGAGGTTCTTGCTTTTTTCGTGCATTTAAAGTATCCGCATGCTGTATGTGGTGCACTGAAGTCTTCTAGCACAACCAACTCTGTGAAGAAGGAAGACCTGCAAAGCTGGACGCAGTCCACGGAGTGCACGAATCAAAACATGTTTCTTTGTAATTTTCCATTGAGCGTACTTCCGATCCCAACCTTGAGGTAGAGGATAAGATTGGGGTGGAGTGCAGGCATTCTCAGATAATGAATGGCAGCCTACCATTGTCCCTGAAGAAGAAAGTGTATGACAGCTGTATCTTACCGGTACTCACCTAGGGGGCAGAAACTTGGAGGCTCACTAAGAGGGTTCAACTTAAATTGAGGGCGACTCAGCGAGCAACGGAAGATGATAGGTGTAACATTAAGGGACAAGAAGAGAACGGAGTGGATCAGGGAACAAACGCGTGGTAAGGACATATTAGTAGAAATTAAGAAGAAGAAATGGACGTGGGCAGGGCATGCGAAGGCAAGATGACCGTTGATCACTAAGGGTAACAGAGTGGATCCCCAGAGAAGGCAAGCGTGGCAGGGGGCGGCAGAAAGTTAGATGGACAGATGAGATCAAGAAGTTTGCGGGAATAAATTGGTCCCAGTTAGCACAGGACCCGGATAATTGGAGATATATGGGAGAGGCCTTTGCCCTGCAGTGGGTGTAGATAGGCTGCTGCTGCTGCTGATGATGATGATACTTCCGAGAAAATTAGCTGAAGGAAACTTGGAAGGACTCGAGCATTACTCTGGCGCACAAACATAGGGCTGTCTGTTTCCATCCCGCATCGTAGGCATCTTGCTGTCCGTGTAACACACCAAACCACTGCGCTCGACCAAGAAGGACGCCAGATGGGCCGTTTGGCGTCCAAGTTTAAACCTCCCGCCAGCACAATGGTCATGTCATCAGTGAAGACCTAAAGCATATAGCTACGCGTGACGCCCACCCCTCTTCCACGTCCCAGCGTTGCGCGCATCAACCGGCAATCGGTGATGTGCGCATGCCTATAGTGAAAGACACTGGCGAAAGTGTCGGCCTGAAAACCATTCAAGCTAAACAAGAGAGAGAGAGAGAGAAACAACCTTTATTAGAGCCTGCTGTGAAGACGCGGCTAGTACGTCGCAATAGCTGAGCCCCTGCCAGGCCTGCTCACACAACCTCCGTGGAGGCGGCGCTTGCAGGCCGTTGGCGTTCGAGGCCAGCCATTGCCAGCTGGACAGCCTGGAGTTGGTCTTCGTAGTTTCCATTCTTCATGGCGTCCATGAATCTTGGCGGAATTGTAGTGTTTCTGGCTTCCTGCGGGTGATTTTCACAATCCCATAGGATATGGGCCAGGGTGGCTCTCTCTCTGTTGCATAGTGTACACATATCACTAACATACACCTCTGGGCAGATGTGTTTGGCTACCACTGGAGTCATTAATGAACAAGTCTGTAATTGTCTATAAATCACTGCTTCTTGTCTAGTTAGGTTAGGGTGTGGTGGTGGAAAAGTTCGGCGATTGATGCGGTACCACTCGAGAATGTTATTGGTTCACGTCGGCGATCCAAGTGGACAAGTTTCTTTCTATGCTGTAGGGATTTGCAGACACTCGGCGGTGGCAGCGGCCTTTCGTTGTTGTCACGCCCATTCGCGCTTCTGTGCGGCCGACGCTCCTTCAATTCCCGCTCTTCTTCCTCCGAGAAAATGACACGCGTCCGTTCCATAGCGAGTTAGAACCTGGAAGGACTCGAGCTTTATTTCATGGTAAAAACATGTCCGTTTCCTTTAGTCGCGTCGCAGGCATCTTACGGACACTGTAGCACACTGACACAAATCCGAAACATTCGACCACGGAGGACAACTGACAGGTCGCATTGAGGCTTGTGACTTCCATGCTTAAATCTCCCACCAGCACGAAGGGCGTATCGTCGGTACGGGCATGGTCTACTGCCTGATGTTAGAATTGGGCTGACGGGCTTGTCAAGGTGCTTCTATGCAGCTTTTATCGTTGGCCATGCGATGTACTAACGACAAAATGAAATAAAGATACCTTACCTCAAAAAAAAAAAAAGCTGTGAGTGCACTCTCCCTTCTTCCACCCCCAAACCGTGTGTGCATTATCCGGCAACCAGTGATTAGCTTGTGCTTAGGCGCGAAATATGCCGGCGAAATTTTAAATGCAGAGCATTTCTTTAACTCACGATGTCACCCGTTCTTGGCGTCCGTAGTTGTCCGCATCGCTCGCAGGTGCGCCCTGTCGGCGCGATCGTGGCGTGATAAAGGCGGTTGTCGGCGAGGCTGAACACGCTCATCGCCGCGCTATCTCGTCAGCCCTGCTCCTCCTCGCCTACTCTCCGCTCGCATCGCGCGCTCTCTCCGCGGTCGGTTCGCGCCCAACAGGTGGGGGCGCGCGCGTCGCGGGATCAACAACATCTGTGGCGTGATCGTGACGTCAGCATCGCGCGCGCGTGGCGCGATCGTGGCGTGATAAAGGCGGCTGTCGGCGAGGCTGGAACGCACTCATCGCCGCGCTCTCTCGTCAGCCCCGCTCCTCCTCGCCTACTCTCCGCTCGCATCGCGCGCTCTCTCCGCGGTCGGTTCGCGCCCAACAGGTGGGGGCGCGCGCGTCGCGGGATCAACAACATCTGTGGCGTGATCGTGACGTCAGCATCGCGCGCGCGTGGCGCGATCGTGGCGTGATAAAGGCGGCTGTCGGCGAGGCTGAACACGCTCATCGCCGCGCTCTCTCGTCAGCCCCGCTCCTCCTCGCCTACTCTCCGCTCGCATCGCGCGCTCTCTCCGCGGTCGGTTCGCGCCCAACAGGTGGGGGCGCGCGCGTCGCGGGATCAACAACATCTGTGGCGTGATCGTGACGTCAGCATCGCGCGCGCGTGGAGCGATCGTGGCGTGATAAAGGCGGCTGTCGGCGAGGCTGGAACGCACTCATCGCCGCGCTCTCTCGTCAGCCCCGCTCCTCCTCGCCTACTCTCCGCTCGCATCGCGCGCTCTCTCCGCGGTCGGTTCGCGCCCAACAGGTGGGGGCGCGCGCGTCGCGGGATCAACAACATCTGTGGCGTGATCGTGACGTCAGCATCGCGCGCGCGTGGCGCGATCGTGGCGTGATAAAGGCGGCTGTCGGCGAGGCTGAACACGCTCATCGCCGCGCTCTCTCGTCAGCCCCGCTCCTCCTCGCCTACTCTCCGCTCGCATCGCGCGCTCTCTCCGCGGTCGGTTCGCGCCCAACAGGTGGGGGCGCGCGCGTCGCGGGATCAACAACATCTGTGGCGTGATCGTGACGTCAGCATCGCGCGCGCGTGGCGCGATCGTGGCGTGATAAAGGCGGCTGTCGGCGAGGCTAGAACGCACTCATCGCCGCGCTCTCTCGTCAGCCCCGCTCCTCCTCGCCTACTCTCCGCTCGCATCGCGCGCTCTCTCCGCGGTCGGTTCGCGCCCAACAGGTGGGGGCGCGCGCGTCGCGGGATCAACAACATCTGTGGCGTGATCGTGACGTCAGCATCGCGCGCGCGTGGCGCGATCGTGGCGTGATAAAGGCGGCTGTCGGCGAGGCTGGAACGCACTCATCGCCGCGCTCTCTCGTCAGCAGTTGCCACAAGTGCAACAACATTAACGTAACGCAAACTACTTAACGTCGTGCGCCCCCGGAAATGCTCTGCATTTGATCGTGCCCCTCGCGAGGGGGATGTTTCTTCCATCAGGGAAACGGCTACCGCTGGCGGGAATCGAACCCGCGTCCTCGGGCACAGCATTTCTTCCACCCGTCGTCTTGTCATCATTCACTCAGTTAGGACGGTGACGCTGCTGAGCCCAGAAACGGCCGCCAAAGGGCTGCGCCCTAAAATAACAGCTTCGAAATAACATTTGACGGCGTTGGCCCAGGCCTGGCTCCCACCACTGCAGGACTGCACCGTCGGCTGCTTCCCGACTGCTCCGGTAAAGGGAGCTTGCTTGTCTGTCTTGGCATTGTCCCAGCGCGGTGGCCCACCGGGCTCATCGTGTGCCTGAAGCTGGCCACGTTTCTTGGCCGCCATTCTGGATTTTTTGTTCCGAAAGCCTTTCAATCTGAAGAACAATTATGGGCTCACACTGGCATTCCAAGCGGGCCAGTTGCGCTACACCCGGGAGCGTGATTCCAAATGCTTCGCTGCACAGAGCACCCACGTGACGTGTGTGATGTCACTGCGCGCGCTATTCTTTTGAACGCCTGTTAAAACTTTTTGAACGCCTGTGATGTCACTGCGCGCGCTATTCTTTTGAACGCCTGTTTTGAACGCTGGACGGTGCTACCATCACCCCGTCTCCGCAAGTGAAGATTCTAGGTATGACAATTCAAGCAGATTGCGCAAACACCACGATGATAAGGAAATTGGAACACACGACTTGTCAGATTGCCCACATGCGCCGTCGGATCTCGACCAAGGGAAGAGGCATGAAGGAGGCGGATACGCTTCGCCTCGTCCAAGCGTTCGTCGTGTCGAGAATCTGCGATGTGACGCCCTATGCACTACTAAACAAGGCAGGGAAGAACAAGTTAGATACGCTCTTGCGAAAGGCGTATAAACAAGCCCTGGGCCTGCCCCCCTACACCTCCACGGATCGTCTCCTCAAGCTTGGGGTGCACAACACTGTGGACGAGCTGATTGAGGGCCACCTGCTCAGTCAGCGCTACCGGCTAGCAGGGACGGATGCAGGCAAGGCCCTTCTGCTAAGACTAGGCATAAACATCCCTGATCGCCCTCTTGAAACCACAGTAGACATCCCCCGCGAACTACGCCGAAACATCAGAGTGGCCCCGTTGCCCGGAAACATGCACCCGCAGTTCCACGAGGGTCGGAGAGAGGCGCGAGTTAGAGCCCTGGAGAAAAACCACGGCTCAAATGATATGGTTTATTATACGGACGCCGCAGATTATGCAAGACGAAGAGCCATGGCGACTGTGACGAAGAAGGATAGCCACGCCACTCAACAAAGTCTCGACGCTACAGGCCGAAGCTATTGCGCTGGCAATAACGCAGACCCCAGCGGAAGTGATAATCACGGATTCACAGTCAGCGTGTAGGAGCTACCTCCAAGGCCGCATCTCGTGCATCGCCATCAAGATCCTCGGCCAGAACCCTCCGAAGAAAAGGGTGTCGATTGTCTGGACACCAGCTCACGCTTCCCTCTGCGGTAACGTCTTTGCTCATGAGACTGCTCGAGGTCTGACCAGCCGAGCGCCGCGAGAAAGTTGGCTAGACAGCGATCCCCGTAACTTCATAACAGGAGGTGACCCAATTCTACAGGCTCACCAGGCTTATGCCGCTGGCCACCCCTCCTTCAGCAAGGCAGGGGAGCGCGCCTGGCGTCTCCTCCAAACGAACACGTTCCCCCACCCGACCAAACTCCATTTATTCTGGCCAACATTATACTACTCACAGTGCCAATTCTGCAACGCGCCCTGCACCCTGCATCACATGGTGTGGGAATGCCAGCTTAACCCCTCACTTTCCCCGATATCTAATCCCTCGATTGAGCAGTGGGAGAAAGTGCTGGCCAGCTCTAGCCTCGAGGAGCAGCTTCAGCTGATCCACCGGGCTGAGGCGGCTGGGCGCTTCAACGGGGTCCTGAACTGAGGAAACCGCCCGCTTGACTCCTCTCATTAAATAGAGTTTATTCTCTCTCTCTCTCTCTCTCTGCGCATACCCTTCTTTCTATGACAGAGACGCCCGTGCCAGCTCCTCTTCTTCCTCTAAAGCAGTGGTTCTCAGCCATGACTGCTCCGGGGACCCCTTCCGGTCTTCCGAAAGTGATGGGGGACCCTACGATGAAGCATACGTTGATCGGTGTCATAATGTCAAACAATTTGCGCCTGCAGCTCACGTCACCCACAGACTTATCCAATGCCCGCCTTTTCTGCTTGACGTTAATGACTATGCGGGCCATAATGTCAAACAATTTCCTCTTGAATTTAAATTCTTCTAAACACCTATACGCTGCCTTTTCTAGGTCTGTATTTTTGCTTCTCATAGCTAGTGAGTTGTGCAAAAATCAGATGTTCAAATATCTGCTACGGGGAGAAACTAAACGTACATGTAATGCGACGAAGCCACCTTTTTTGAATTGCAAGCTGGTGCTGGCAAAATCAAGAAAAGAATGGCGGGGGGAAAGTTTCGAGGGAGGCTTTGCGGACCCCTCAAATGCTCTCGCGGACCCCCTGAAGTCCGCGGAGCCCCATTTGAGAATCACTGCTCTAAAGGTTCGATTTGGTAATGATGATAATGGTGGCACTCGGAGAGGACGTGGGGGATTGTCAGTGAGGTCGCACAACCGCAGTTCAGACCAGATGTGACTATTAAAGCTATTTAAGTCAGAGTTTTCGGCAGCCTTACTTTCTGATAGAAAAGTGGAAGTCTCAACGACTGGAGCTCGGTCTTCGGATGAAGTGTGGAGAGCGAGTATGGCCTGAATTCGGGAAACGAGGAATCTCCCCGATTGATCTGACCTGTTGAGGGTATGTTGGTTAAAGAAGCTTCAGGGATGAAGAAGGTGAAGTGGCTCTCTGGGGTCGAATTCTGCGAAGTGGCGGTCGTCATTCGGAAAGGACGTGGTATATATGTGTCTTGCTTCGGGGGTTATGTGTGCATGCTAGAGCAGAAATAAAACACTGAGCCCCGCTACTGTAGAAAAGGAAAACAACGCCTTGACACGTTTCGCCTTTCCTTTAATCCTCGAAGAAAGCTGCACAGCCTTCTTCGAGGATTAAACGAAAAGGCGTGGGAGCCTCCAACGTTACTCCCCTGTGACGCCTGGAACTGTCATTGTCTCTTCCTCTGCTATCGTATTTCGGCGGCATGAAGCTGGGGCAATGCCATAGGGATGTGCATGTGCCCGTTCACGTATTCATCTCGGAGAGGGATCGTCTGCCCTGTCGAGCTATTCAGATCAGGATTACCTTTTATTATCTATTCCCGTTTAACAACCAAGCTGTTTATCAAATCGAAATTTTTCGTGTCCGCAGTTAAAAATACCAAGAAACTGCCGAGCGCGCACACGTGAGCGCGTGCCTCGCGGCGACCGCCCGGCAGTTAACAAAACCAAGAAAATGCCTAGCGCTCGTGAGTGGGTGCCTCGCGACGACCGCCCAGCGCCCCCTGCGCACGTCTGTCAAGCCATATTTACCCACTTCGGTAGATTGGCCACGACTGCGGCGACCGCCCGACAGTTAAAAGAAACAAGAAAATGGCGAGCGCTCGTGAGTGGGTGCCTCACGGCGACTGCCCAGCGTCCCCGGCGCACGTCTGTCAAGCCATATTTACCCACTTCGGTAGATTGGCCACGACTGCGGCGACCGCCCGACAGTTAAAAGAAACAAGAAAATGGCGAGCGCTCGTGAGTGGGTGCCTCACGGCGACTGCCCAGCGTCCCCGGCGCACGTCTGTCAAGCCATATTTACCCACTTCGGTAGATTGGCCACGACTGCGGCGACCGCCCGACAGTTAAAAGAAACAAGAAAATGGCGAGCGCTCGTGAGTGGGTGCCTCACGGCGACTGCCCAGCGTCCCCGGCGCACGTCTGTCAAGCCATATTTACCCACTTCGGTAGATTGGCCACGACTGCGGCGACCGCCCGACAGTTAAAAGAAACAAGAAAATGGCGAGCGCTCGTGAGTGGGTGCCTCACGGCGACTGCCCAGCGTCCCCGGCGCACGTCTGTCAAGCCATATTTACCCACTTCGGTAGATTGGCCACGACTGCGGCGACCGCCCGACAGTTAAAAGAAACAAGAAAATGGCGAGCGCTCGTGAGTGGGTGCCTCACGGCGACTGCCCAGCGTCCCCGGCGCACGTCTGTCAAGCCATATTTACCCACTTCGGTAGATTGGCCACGACTGCGGCGACCGCCCGACAGTTAAAAGAAACAAGAAAATGGCGAGCGCTCGTGAGTGGGTGCCTCACGGCGACTGCCCAGCGTCCCCGGCGCACGTCTGTCAAGCCATATTTACCCACTTCGGTAGATTGGCCACGACTGCGGCGACCGCCCGACAGTTAAAAGAAACAAGAAAATGGCGAGCGCTCGTGAGTGGGTGCCTCACGGCGACTGCCCAGCGTCCCCGGCGCACGTCTGTCAAGCCATATTTACCCACTTCGGTAGATTGGCCACGACTGCGGCGACCGCCCGACAGTTAAAAGAAACAAGAAAATGGCGAGCGCTCGTGAGTGGGTGCCTCACGGCGACTGCCCAGCGTCCCCGGCGCACGTCTGTCAAGCCATATTTACCCACTTCGGTAGATTGGCCACGACTGCGGCGACCGCCCGACAGTTAAAAGAAACAAGAAAATGGCGAGCGCTCGTGAGTGGGTGCCTCACGGCGACTGCCCAGCGTCCCCGGCGCACGTCTGTCAAGCCATATTTACCCACTTCGGTAGATTGGCCACGACTGCGGCGACCGCCCGACAGTTAAAAGAAACAAGAAAATGGCGAGCGCTC
Source organism: Haemaphysalis longicornis (assembly GCF_048455015.1). Lineage (NCBI taxonomy): Eukaryota > Metazoa > Arthropoda > Arachnida > Ixodida > Ixodidae > Haemaphysalis > Haemaphysalis longicornis. The sequence goes on from NW_027526204.1 coordinate 74,061,497, forward strand.
GTGAGTGGGTGCCTCACGGCGACTGCCCAGCGTCCCCGGCGCACGTCTGTCAAGCCATATTTACCCACTTCGGTAGATTGGCCACGACTGCGGCGACCGCCCGACAGTTAAAAGAAACAAGAAAATGGCGAGCGCTCGTGAGTGGGTGCCTCACGGCGACTGCCCAGCGTCCCCGGCGCACGTCTGTCAAGCCATATTTACCCACTTCGGTAGATTGGCCACGACTGCGGCGACCGCCCGACAGTTAAAAGAAACAAGAAAATGGCGAGCGCTCGTGAGTGGGTGCCTCACGGCGACTGCCCAGCGTCCCCGGCGCACGTCTGTCAAGCCATATTTACCCACTTCGGTAGATTGGCCACGACTGCGGCGACCGCCCGACAGTTAAAAGAAACAAGAAAATGGCGAGCGCTCGTGAGTGGGTGCCTCACGGCGACTGCCCAGCGTCCCCGGCGCACGTCTGTCAAGCCATATTTACCCACTTCGGTAGATTGGCCACGACTGCGGCGACCGCCCGACAGTTAAAAGAAACAAGAAAATGGCGAGCGCTCGTGAGTGGGTGCCTCACGGCGACTGCCCAGCGTCCCCGGCGCACGTCTGTCAAGCCATATTTACCCACTTCGGTAGATTGGCCACGACTGCGGCGACCGCCCGACAGTTAAAAGAAACAAGAAAATGGCGAGCGCTCGTGAGTGGGTGCCTCACGGCGACTGCCCAGCGTCCCCGGCGCACGTCTGTCAAGCCATATTTACCCACTTCGGTAGATTGGCCACGACTGCGGCGACCGCCCGACAGTTAAAAGAAACAAGAAAATGGCGAGCGCTCGTGAGTGGGTGCCTCACGGCGACTGCCCAGCGTCCCCGGCGCACGTCTGTCAAGCCATATTTACCCACTTCGGTAGATTGGCCACGACTGCGGCGACCGCCCGACAGTTAAAAGAAACAAGAAAATGGCGAGCGCTCGTGAGTGGGTGCCTCACGGCGACTGCCCAGCGTCCCCGGCGCACGTCTGTCAAGCCATATTTACCCACTTCGGTAGATTGGCCACGACTGCGGCGACCGCCCGACAGTTAAAAGAAACAAGAAAATGGCGAGCGCTCGTGAGTGGGTGCCTCACGGCGACTGCCCAGCGTCCCCGGCGCACGTCTGTCAAGCCATATTTACCCACTTCGGTAGATTGGCCACGACTGCGGCGACCGCCCGACAGTTAAAAGAAACAAGAAAATGGCGAGCGCTCGTGAGTGGGTGCCTCACGGCGACTGCCCAGCGTCCCCGGCGCACGTCTGTCAAGCCATATTTACCCACTTCGGTAGATTGGCCACGACTGCGGCGACCGCCCGACAGTTAAAAGAAACAAGAAAATGGCGAGCGCTCGTGAGTGGGTGCCTCACGGCGACTGCCCAGCGTCCCCGGCGCACGTCTGTCAAGCCATATTTACCCACTTCGGTAGATTGGCCACGACTGCGGCGACCGCCCGACAGTTAAAAGAAACAAGAAAATGGCGAGCGCTCGTGAGTGGGTGCCTCACGGCGACTGCCCAGCGTCCCCGGCGCACGTCTGTCAAGCCATATTTACCCACTTCGGTAGATTGGCCACGACTGCGGCGACCGCCCGACAGTTAAAAGAAACAAGAAAATGGCGAGCGCTCGTGAGTGGGTGCCTCACGGCGACTGCCCAGCGTCCCCGGCGCACGTCTGTCAAGCCATATTTACCCACTTCGGTAGATTGGCCACGACTGCGGCGACCGCCCGACAGTTAAAAGAAACAAGAAAATGGCGAGCGCTCGTGAGTGGGTGCCTCACGGCGACTGCCCAGCGTCCCCGGCGCACGTCTGTCAAGCCATATTTACCCACTTCGGTAGATTGGCCACGACTGCGGCGACCGCCCGACAGTTAAAAGAAACAAGAAAATGGCGAGCGCTCGTGAGTGGGTGCCTCACGGCGACTGCCCAGCGTCCCCGGCGCACGTCTGTCAAGCCATATTTACCCACTTCGGTAGATTGGCCACGACTGCGGCGACCGCCCGACAGTTAAAAGAAACAAGAAAATGGCGAGCGCTCGTGAGTGGGTGCCTCACGGCGACTGCCCAGCGCCCCCTGCGCACGTCTGTCAAGCCATATTTACCCACTTCGGTAGATTGGCCACGACTGCGGCGACCGCCCGACAGTTAAAAGAAACAAGAAAATGGCGAGCGCTCGTGAGTGGGTGCCTCACGGCGACTGCCCAGCGTCCCCGGCGCACGTCTGTCAAGCCATATTTACCCACTTCGGTAGATTGGCCACGACTGCGGCGACCGCCCGACAGTTAAAAGAAACAAGAAAATGGCGAGCGCTCGTGAGTGGGTGCCTCACGGCGACTGCCCAGCGCCCCCTGCGCACGTCTGTCAAGCCATATTTACCCACTTCGGTAGATTGGCCACGACTGCGGCGACCGCCCGACAGTTAAAAGAAACAAGAAAATGCCTAGCGCTCGTGAGTGGGTGCCTCACGGCGACTGCCCAGCGTCCCCGGCGCACGTACGTTTGTCAACCCAAGCATACCCACGGCGCGAGATTGGCCAAGATTTGCAAAAAAAAAAAAAAACTCCAGCGTTTGGCGTAATCGGGGCAGCACTTTCTCAGAACGAGAGAGAGACACGTCATAGCGTACACCTCCAAGGTTCTGTCCAATGACAGCACTTTATCCTATGACAACATTCTTTATCACTTCTAAAGAATTGAAGGAAGCTCACACTTATAGCAACAACGATGGAGTAAAGGTCGTTGCGGCAGCAAAGAAGCACATCGGCAGAAATCGTGGACTTAAACCTTTGTGATGGTTGTGAAGGTTGTGTACGCCTTCGCCACCCTGAATTCTTACGCATTGGTGTGAGCTTCCTTAATTTTTTTTCTCTCCTTACCATAGCTACCCTAATTTATTCTTATCTAACTGGATTCGATGACTACACACATTCCTTTCGTCAATTCCCCTAAATGGGTATGTGAAGTGTCATCTGACAAGTGCAGCTCGGTTGTTGCTGTAAATACATTTATTTGAGCCAATAAAAAATAATTTTAAGTTACGAGGATGCGGTAGAGAATATGTATTTTAGGCTAGTTAAGAGAAAAGGCTGGGCTGCCACTAGCATTGAAAATGGATCACCGAACCTCTTCCTTTTCTTCCAACAGACCCCCTCACTAAACGTCATTTTCATTTTGCGGCAATTCCCCATAAACACATCGTTCTACAATGGCTTTTTCGGGTGCATTTTTGGTTTTTCTGAATCCTGTCTGACCAATTATATCCGTTTACGCTATCACGACGATTGCACGTAGAACTTTCACGAAATCTGCATTTGTGGAAATGCAACGAATTACATGGCTAGCCATTTTCCATAATTTTTTAAAATTTATCCTATTTTTTAGTTTCTCAAAATTTTGTCCGACCAATTATCTCCATTTACGCTTTTATATGATTACATTTGGAACTTTCGTGAAACCTGCATTATTGTGCAAATGAAGGGTGTTACAGAGTTTGCCATTCTCCATAATTTATTCATTTCATTAATTTATTTAAAGTTTTCTACTTGGTGTCTGCATCTGTCTCGTCGCTCTTCGTTTTTCTGTCAGGGTTTTTAGCGCTCTTTTTCTTGAAGCTGAGCACTGGACTCCAAAATATTCAGCAGTCTGGCAAGATATGCCTAACATGGGCCCCTTCCACTTCAGCCTGGCTGGGAACGAATTCGCGCACGACACTGTTCGAGGATTTTGACTGAGCTGGTGACAACCACAGCGCTCACTTGCTATGCTGTTCAGGTACTGACTGGCTCGTGTCCTACAGGAACATTGCTACCCTCAGTAAATGGCAATCCGTGGCTTGGTGACATCTGCAAACAAACTTGCACCCGAACCCGGTTGCTACACAACGTGTGGGTTCGAGCTGGTTAGTAATCCATGATAAGACTTTCAAGCGCCAAATATTTAGACAGAGTCCCCTGTCTAAACATTTGGCACTTGAAAATCTTATCACGGTTGCTACAGTCACTGCTACCACCTGCAGTATTCCGACAAGTGCCACCGGCGCAAGGACAGGGCAGACCTAGCACACATGCTGTTGGCCTGTCCACAGACGGCAACGTTAGCTTGCAACATCACTAGTGTAGGGCATTGAGAGACCGTGTTGCTCAGCTCTGACCCAGCGGATCATGTCTAGGCCATTCAGCGGGCCAAAGACGCTGCTAGAAGCCCAGGAGCTCTTGGCCGGCATCTAGGATCACTGGGTGTCACACAATAAAGTTATTTCTCTCTCTGTGTGTATGTACGGGTGATTTTAACTGCAAAAGCAAATTGCTTCGCTGCATAGATGATTATGAACCACTAAAGTTATAGGACAGAGCAGCCGTATTTTTACCATGAGCAGTTAACGAAGCCACGACTGGCGATGCTGAGTGCACAGAGAACATCACATAATGATGGCCTGTTGTGATGAGTGCAGAGTGTACTGGTATTAAAATTGCAAGTCAGACGTTCTATGTTCGCACAACTCTAAAGAAAAGCAACCGAAGAAATGCTGCAAGCTGAGTAATTATATTTATTACTCCTTTGGTGAAGATGACTGTTTGTGAACTGTACATTAATGATGTATTTACAAGAGCATGTCTTTCGACAGCGCGTCACAGTTGTTCGCTGTTGTTGCCCGCTTTTCCTGAATTGGCAGGAGTGCAGGCTGCGTGCTTTTGTTTCAGCAAGGCGAGTTCCCTCCGAAGCCGCTTGTTCTCCTTTTGCAGACGCTGACACGACTTGCATGGGCTCTTGTTTTCTTCGGTCTGCGCAGACGTGCTGAGAAGCCTGAAGAAAGAAAAAGAAGAAAAATTGTCAATGTTTTAGCAATTCCTTGCCTCTTCTTTGAGCAATTTTTGCAATTTATTTCAGAAAAGTTCAAATGCTTCCTTGTACAATTCCTTGTCACTCTATTCAGCAATTCTTGCAATTTTTTTCAGAAATTGCACTGGAACACTACAGCGTTAAACTACCCAATTATACCTCCTGATATTTTTTCGCTGTGTTAGCTTTTTTTGCACCCACTTCTGCAATGCCTTGATTTTTGAGACAACATCATTTAACTATTTTTAATGAAATAAACAAACACATAATTCATACTGCACATTTGCACCAACAAGCGTATATCTTTGCAAAAAACCAACAGCTTGGGAAGTTGGTCCTTCCAATGCTTGGTAAAAAGAAAAAAAAAATGCTGACAAAAAAGAAACAGAGACAAGCTTGCATGAGAGCATAAGCACTGCACACACACACACACGTTCAGGGGTGACCAAGCATTCTTATGGATACATTATTAGTAAAACATTGTTTTTAGTCAATGCCACGCGCTGGAATATATCCACTTTCATTAAAAAAGGTCCGTTGCGGCAATGCACGTCTGCTCTGGCAGCTGCTCAGGCGATCGTGTGAGATGCCTGCACTCATCTCCGTGCTCATCCAATCGCCTTTGCACGTTTAATGCAGCAAATTTACCTGTATAACATACTATACACCCAACCGTGCAATGCTGTACGCATCCATTATGAAGGAACAGCAAATAGGCTCTTTTTATCGTCTTACTGGGAACAACTTCATCCCAGAAGTGTTAACATCTTGCACAGATGCTACCGACGTTTACCAAAAAACTAGTAGCAAAGCCAGAAGTAAGCCTGTACTACTTCGTTCAACGATAGGAACACAGCAGAGGACATAAATGCCTATGAATTCCATGGCCACAGCTGCTGCTTCATCTGTTGCAAGTTGACTGCACAGAGTACTCAATCAACCGTGCACTGTTATGCACCGAGCAAAGCAAGCACTGTGGCTCACTTTCAAACAATGGATCGAGAGCAGCCGTTTGGTTCATACCGTTCGGTGGTATGTTTGCTACCAGTGAGGCGTAACTCCCCAACCAGTGGCGTTGCTGGGTAAACCTGGACCCGGGGCCCAAAAAATTTGTACGAAACAATTATTAATAATAAAACTAGTGGTATTGTTATTATGAATAATATTAATGTCTTCCATTCTTGCCATATTAAGGCTGGTTCACACTTGCGACTGGAGCTACCAAACAAAAGCGATTTCTGTCCCTCTTGCCGCTCGGCATCAGTCTCGTCGCACGACAAGAGCCATTGGTCTCGACAAATTTTGTATCTTTCATTTATATACCGATAGTATAAAAAAAAAAATCTTTTCACAGATACTGAATGCGTGGGCTACGAAATGTCAATGCAAGCATGCATAATATGCAACATGCGATGCGAAATGAAGCCACAGGATAATTGATGTGATTTATAAGGAACTGGCAATAATCAGAAAAGTAAGCAGCAAGATAAGAAGCCGTGTGTTATTTAGGCAAACTAAACCATAATGCTTGGTTTAAAGAGCCCCACACGCCAACTCGGGTGCAGGTCTCGAATACACAACACCGACCTTTTCAGTGAATTAGGCATCGATAAAAATCCCAACACTAAGGAGCATCGTGGTGTGTCGCTCGAGAGCACGAAAGCACCGTTAGCAGCCGAGAAAGGAGTTTCCAAGAACTACTAGTGGCAGCACAGAGTGTAATGCGCCAAACCAAAGAGGGGTAGGGGAAAAGTGAAGGCTGATACGCGGCGGCGTGGGAGTACCACATCTTACAGGCGATACCAAGCGAATGGATGCTTGCAAGAGCACTGGAGGTGTGAGAGGGCCTCAGGCCTCGTCAGACAAAGACACTAAGGTAGTCGGCAGAGGTGTTCGGAAAGCTTTGCAGCCCGCTGTGCTGACTAAATCGTGCAGACGTCACGTGGGCCTGGAGGAGGGTGGCCAGAAATGATCTGGCTGTTTAAAGGCAACACATGCAAGACATATAGTCGCTTCATTCAGATCAATTTTCGTGTGTCTAGGAACACACCTTAAACAAATGAAGCTTGAAGGACCACAGGCAGAGCTTGGGGAAGGAAGGCTGCGGGAGAAATAATCAAAAGTCGGACTGGCTTGAAAAAAGGCTATTCCCAAACATTGTGCAAGAAAAGTATTATAAAATGTGAAAGCAAATGACTGCCTTAGAAATTCGGAAAAACCACCTGCGCCTACCGGTTTGTCACTAAAGGCAGGCTCTGTGGCAGCAACTGCACGCAGGAAATTTCTCTAGGTGAGAATTTCAGTACGTTTGAAATAGATACATTGTTGGATCTCTTTATTTCAATGGTTATCTGGTTACTGACAATGGAAGCAGATAGAAAGGGGGCATTTAGCTGGGAAAGAGACGACTGGCCGTACACAAGTCGTATTTGCGGCTAGTGCACGGCTGGTCGTGTGGATGTTTGTCGGCGACGATGTCGTCGTTTCCTTTAGTAGGTAAGTCATAACAAGTATTCCATCGCACATTTGCAACTAAGTTAATTGACATTTGGTTCTGGAGAAATGAACCTAGTATAAAATGTGAGGTTCGGGATTACCAGTGAAGCAGCCACCAGGCAATGAAGAAATCCGAATCGAAGGAGGTTACGAACCCATAAAGAAGGAACTCTTGAGTAAAATGTCAGATTCGTATGGGCCTGAGTGTATCGGCGCCACACGCTGGCTCACAACCGTTCGGTCGTGCCCATCCCGATATGTTGGTGACAACAATTTCATTCATGTCGTTGCGCAGTCGACTAGCTCAAGACGACTCCTAGATGAATCAACGTTTTTCCAGTAGCTGAGGAAATAATATCGTCCACTCCAGCCAAAAGTAATAACCAATAACAAGACGTTTGGGATTCGATTCCCTCTTCAGGGGTGACTGGGTTTACGTTGTAGCGCCGGTCACTCACAAAGCGCCTCGCTGTGGAGTGCGGTGCCCGCGTGTACACAAGTGGAGCAGTTCGGAGGGAAGGATTTATCTTTGCATCTTTTTCTCCAGTTGGTCACCCTGTAACGTTTTGTGGCACGTCTCGACCAGCTCAGAAGAATGGACACGGGAGAATCGTTCGCACGTTCATCACAGCCCACCTTTATTATACACAACTACAACCCCTAAGCAAAATAAACAACAAAGCAAGCAAAGCGCGCAACCAAAGAAATTCCTAAATACTAATCCCTAACAAACAAACCCAACCAGAAGTCGCTACAATGAAGTCCCTAATAAAGCAACCCGTCCTAGTTCCAGTTTATACCACGTCCATGTTAAAGATCCTAACAGCCACAGTCATATAATCCCCACGCCTACCGCTGTCTCCGGTGCTGATGTGTCGTACCCGTAGCGTGGCCGTGACACGCTGGTAGTCGTAGTTGTCTTTTGCCGCGGTGCCGGTGGTAGTGGTACTGACGTAGTTGTGCGTGGTGGTCACCCGGTGGACTCCTTTTCAGCTACCCCTCGAGGTAGCCCTCGTAGCAGGAAGCAACCCCTAGCCTCGGGGCTGTCGCCGTGGTAGCAGGTAGCACCGGGGAGCTCCGGGAACGTTGCCGCGTGGGGACCGCCAAGGCGTTAGTTGACAGTGCGTGCTCGCTGTACACAGGCGCCCGACCGTCGCCGCTGGGGCCACCAAAGCACAGGTTGGTGGTACGACGCGGAAGTGGGAGCCGATGCCACGTCGGTGCCACGTCGGCTCTGGTCGATGGCGTGGCCTCGTACCTCCGGCTTGTTCCTCGGACTCGTGCCACCTGACGTTCCTGCTGTGGCATTCTTCTGATCTCTCTCTCTCCCGGCCTGTGCCCCGAGATTAAATAGTCTTTGCCCGGCCGTCGCGGCACTCTTGCATTCGCTGTGCCCGCGTCCGCCGCACGGGTCACCACCAAATTGGTCATTTCTCCACGTGCCTCCCTCGCGTCACCTCATCATTAGTCCGCTCTCTTCGCGGGACATTTGCGTTCTCTTTCTTTGTCTTCCTTTTCGTCGGCATCTGGCTCCACTATGACTCGTCATCTTTATTCCCAAGGGGGGATTGCCCCCTTAATCATGACACACCCTTCCGAAATGTTTCACCGAAGTCTCTTCTATGGTCTGATGTTTCGCAGTACTGGGCGACGGTTTTGCAGCCGGACGTCGTCGTTGCACTGCCTGACTCGTTCCAGTAGATTTTTCCTCTCCCCAATGCATGGGGAGGGGCACTCAGCTCAAAAATCTTGCATACGACACCAAGCGTCCTGTCCTCTGTCGCACAGTCTTTGACATTTTTGTTCTAGTAATGTTCACAAAGCATTTAGAAGAACGCTTTAACTAGCACAGAAACTGCCCCTCTCGCCCACCGCAATAATTGTGTGGCCCCCAACCATCTACCGGGATGGGAGCACTCAGCGGATTGAATGCCTAATGATAGAAAGTGGGTGACGTACCAGGTGTTTATCTTTTTGTTATGCAGTTAATTTTGTTGCCCTGCCCTTTTTTAACTCATCCTCCACCTTGAAAGAGGAACCTACCAATGCAAAATATTTAAGTCATCAGCTTCAAATATTTCTTTACTTAGAACTCCGTGGGACGCCCACACGAAAACCACGATAAAATAGAAAGAAAATGAACACAGGGTCATCCGCTTATTTAAGTGCACAATGCAAATACTCATTTATATTGCTTTTAACTTACAGGAGAATGAAATAAAAAATGTAGATTTACCTGATTAACAGTTAGGTGAATAAAATAAATGCCTACCTACATAACTGTTCTATTTCTAGCATAACTTGTTCAGAAAGCTACTCGTTTTTGTTCTTTTAGTTTAATTACACGAGGGCCACATGGGATACGCCCTTTCCATATATCGCCATCCTTGTGCAATCGCCATGTGCTGGCTGCGTCGCTGGGCAGAATGAACGAAAGTCAACGACTTAAAAAATATGAGCTATCAACACCCGATTTTAGATCCTTTGCGATTGCTTGGATCGCGAATTGGTTGGTTAGTGCAAGCGCTGAAGGAATCTGGTGCAACGAAGGCAAATGGCGACGACCCATTTGTCTCGGCCATTGTTGGACACCTTAGCTCCCCCCCCTCCCCCTCCCTTCCCCGCCTCCACTAGCGCCCCTCCTCCCAGCACAGGCTTAACTTGTACCATTAGCTCCTCCGCACCAGCCTTCATTGCATGTTTCACACTTGCTTTCATTTCGTTTCAATTCTCAGTCCCTGCTTCCTCAAGATTCAATCTTCTCCACATTTTGTTTTTCAAGTCATTTTCACCTTGGTTTCCTTCTGAATGTATGACTAGCGGACCGGGGTCTCCGACGTGCCACCGCGAAAACTCCAGAAAATGCTAAACATTCACCATGAGCCCCTACACAACATCTCATGTGCGTAAAAACAGCCACGTGGAAAGCCGCCGAGGACACATGACCAAAGTCTCGTTGGCCCTGATGCCTCCCCCCTTCACCCCTCCACCACCACCCCGTACTGTTCTCGTCCCCCGCTCCAACAGTGGTCGTGGACGTGATGAAGGGGCTTTGTTAGCCCCCTGTAGTCCCATTGAAAAACAAGCTCGCTCGCTACACCCCTCCGAGCGGCGCAGTCATACCGACGACACCCCCTTTCCAGGAATCGTTACTTGTTCGCCTCCACTCACCCTGCAGCCAATTAACTCCTCAAGCCACGCCCATCCTCAGCTACCGCGACATTCCTGGATGCCAGAATTCTACTCGCTTTCTTCCATTGTACCAGGAAATAAACTTGAATAGACTGGTGGGGACGTAAATTGAACAGGCCAAAGCTGTGTTCTTGTTACAGTCGTCTTCGAGTTTCCGACCCCCCCCCTTAGCGACGCCACTGCATCCCCAACCTTCCAGTCATGCCTGTAAAACTACTGAGAATGTGTCGAAAGAGCAGTGAACCACACACAGAAACCCATGAGGGGAAAGAAAATGCTCACGCCAAACGTTCTTTGGGGCACGGCGCGGGCACCTCGTCGTCACCTTCACCTTCGCTCGCCGACAAGGTCGCCTCAGAGTCAATGTTGCTGCAAAAACCAATAGATAAAAGCGGTGAGGGCAAACTCATCATTGCTTCTTCTCGTTCAGCTTTAAAGGAGTGCTGACACGAAATTTCAAAGCTGAGATAACTATGTAGGAGGCTTCCTTTGTACATGGAGATACCTCCCAGCAAGTTTCAACAGTAGCGGTTCAGTGTACCACATTTTAAATCCGTTTTAAAGGAGTACTGACACCCATTTTCGGCGTTAATATTATTGCACAGTTCGCTTCCTTTACTCAACAGAATACCCTGGCTGAAATATGAGCAGCCTGCGACACGAAGAACATACTTCAATTGGATCTCATTTATCGCGCCGACAGAGCAGCATGCAGAGCGGCACTCAGCAAATTGACATCAGCGTGACATCACCCCGTGATAGCCAAAAGAAGTGACACGACAGCTCTCGTCAGAAACTCGTGACGTCACTTCATGCGCGCGGCCCCGCAAGCGGCGAGCGGGCGTCGATGCATTCACAAACGAGTGCACGTAGCCAGAGCTACAGGCATTACCGCTGCCCAGAAAAGCACTGTCGGCAAAAATAAAGTTCTACACACGGGAAAGGAAGCGATAATATAGCCCGGAATTGCAATAGAAGTCGCCATCGGGACTTTTATTGAAAGCGGTCATTGAATTTCCGCCACAATGGTAGGCCTAGCACCTACAGGCACCTCAGCCATTCAGCTCCGGCGGCAGCGCGGTCGAAACAACACCCCCACCGGCCTCCGCAGTGTTTTGACGTCCGCACGAAGCGGTGAGGTCATGCCGGGATTCTGTCATATGTGCCTTTCGGGATGAAAGCGCGGGAATTTGAAACAAACGATTTTCAGGCCGCTCAATGTAATTAATTATCGCGCGCTGAAGTATTTGAAGTGCTGTTTCGGGTTCGGCAGACCAATAAGCATCGATAAAAGCAATAAAAGTGGAGCATAAAATTTTTGTGTCAGTACTCTTTTAATCTTTGCAAGCATGAGAAAGCTCAAAATGGATACCCTTTCACAATCGGCATCGGCATAACACCATCTTCTCCTCCTGACCTCAAACTGCTGATGTGAGGGCCCCCATGACAAGACCAACGCGCTATCCACAATTGGCGCACGCTGCTCTCGCCTGTGCATCATGTCAGAGTTTCCGGACTGATGTCATACTGCCAGGCACATAGAGATGGTGGCAACTACGGCCAGACCAAACGCGCGCGCGCATCCAGACCGGCAGTAATGCACCAAGATCGGTGACGTCATGAGCACCCCCCTGTCATGGTGGCCGCCTTGGTTTTCGTTTAATTGAAACCAAAACTGAGACAAATAAACAAGGCTGCCAATATTTATTTACGCTGCAACCGACCATATAACGTGCCATTCTAAGATTAGCGGGCTGGTAGGCACCCATAAAAGTGAAAAAAAAAAGTAACACGAAAATGTTGTGTAAGTACTCCTTTAACCACTGCGAAACTCTGGCAGAAAACATCGTAAGTACAAGGAACACAAAGATAGACACACATGCACAAGCGCACACACATATACACACTCATCCTAACGCATGTGCAGCCACAACACATGCACATATATACAGTGGAACCCCTGTTATACGTTTTTACGACAACCTGCTTCTTACAAGGGACCACTGTGGTCTCGGAAAACTCCCCATAGAAACAGCGCATTAAAAGCCCCGATTATACAATGCTCGGGTGCACGTGGTACACTCCATTCAACTACGGATGCTGACGGGGATAAACTGGTGCTCTTCCTACCTTCGACGCCACTTCGCCGCCTCCTTCCAACTTTTATTTCTCAACCCCCGTTTGATGCTGCTTAAATTTGCAAAGGTAAAAAGTTCGCGGTGCTTCCAACCAGTGGCTGAACAGACTTAAGCAAGCGGGCCGGTACTGCCAGGTGGGAGGCTTTGCCGGCCCAATGTGGCAGCAGAATGCCAACAAGCCAACCGTGAGAAGTCAAAGTCCAGATGGCTCGCAGACTGCCAATTTAGAGCTCCCATCGAGCTGACAAATGTGAAAACACATACCGTATTTTCGCACGTATAACCCTATAACCCGCCCCTGCATATAAGACCACCAGAAAAAAAAAATCCTCGCATATGGCCCGCACATTTGATACAGGAAAGGCTGCACCAAAGCTACTGCTCAAGCAACACATCGCATACTACGTAGACAGAAAAAGCGTATATTTAGCAAATAGAATGCGCTGGCTGTGAGGTGATAATCACAATTCACTAATAAAATTAAGATGTTACAGTGCGCTTGTAATTGTTTTTTTCTTCCTTGTCCTTCTATGTTTTGCGCAATGGCTTCCATGGAAGGCTTACAGTGTTACTGTGTAGGAGCTTCACGGCACAATGAAAATTGCCGTGAAGCTGCGCTAAAGGAAAAACCCCGCGTATTATCCACCCCCTACTTTGCCACCAAAATTTTCGCATTGTTGCTGTGGGTTATACGCGCGAAAATATGGTACCCTGCAACTCCACGGCGATGACCGAACACCCGCTTTCCTCGACTGCTCATCCAAGTTTCTTCCTACAACGACAACCTCGCTCCCCCTCCTTTCCGCCCTTGCCGTGTCCGGACATGATGATGCTGCTACTGCTGCTGCACGAAGAGAAACAAGATGACTGCGTGAGCTGTTTCAACCTCCACACGGCCTCACCGTCATTTAATTGCGGCCCTTGCCACTCTTGCCACCCGATCTCTGCTTATCAGTGTCTTTCAAAGCCATGTTGTTGCTTCGCTGCTTTGTTTCATTGCTGCCTCATACTGTCGTTTGTTTTGCTCCCCCTTCCGTTGCCACTTTGCATGCCCTCACCGTTTCCCCTTTCAATTTGCTTGGCTACATCGGCCTTGCCAGCTTATCTCGTGTGGCGTGCAGCACACGGCTTGCGTAGCTAGATTGATTGACTGTAGGGTTTAACGCACTGATGCAACGCAGACGATGAGGCGCGCCGTAGTGGAGGGCTCCGGACTAATTTTGGCCACCTGGGGATCTTTAACGTGCGCCGAAATCTTGTACACACGGGCGTTTTTGCTTTTCGCCTCCATCAGAAAAGCGGCCGCCGCGGCCGGGAAGCGAACCCGTGACCTTGGGCTCAGCAGCACAACGCCTTAGCTGCTGAGCCACCACGGCGGGTTGGCGAAGCTAGAGTCGGACAGCATGGTGGGGGTTGTCTAATACAGCATGTTGTTGCATCTTGTAAGTAGAAAAACTGCGCATAAAAGACAGGACCGGGATGAAGGAGACGGGACGGATGTAGACACACAACTATATTGCTACTTTGTGCAGCAATGAGTTTGAATTTTTAAACAGGATGGTGCACTGAGAAAAAAAAAAAAATCCCTGGCCATCTCCACTAAGCTGAAACTTGGGGAGGGGCGAAGCATGCAGTGTATAAGTGTATTCTTGGTGCCTTGGCATTTTTGACCATGGATATGAAACCCTTGGGGGGTAGAGGCATACAGCTTTGCTGTAAAAGTCTCTTGTCTTTGAAGCACGAAACTGTCTAGCGCGAGGTGTAAACAAGTTTCGCGGTGTTTTAGTACCGTGACTACATGAGACGATGATTACAACGACGACAGGAGACACAAACAAACCCAGCCTCAAAGGGGCTTCGCCCCTAAAAAGAAAAGAAACCCTGTCAGGCTGCAAACAGCAAAACTATATAGCGGCACAAACTGGGCATAATGAAACTTACTGGATTCTGCAGCACATTCCCTATGGAGTTTGAATAAAAGGTGCTTCGCCCGAAGCAAAACAGTTTATAGTATAAAGGTGTGTGTCCAGCCTAGACGCATTTTCAATCATGAAGTTGCCTGTGTATTCTGACTATGCCTATGCGTATGTGAACACTAACATCAACTTGCCTCGAAGGCTAAATTTGTTACACTTAGCTAAAACATGGCTCTAACACGGGAAAATTAAAAATAGACAATGGGGGATGGCTTTGTTCCGCCGGCACCTTGAGGAACACTGATATTTTTTTCCAGCTACACGACAACCTCCGCTACCTCGCCAAATCACAGTTATTAATCGAGTTACAGACAGACACACCGACAGACAGACAGACAGACAGACAGACAGGCAGGCAGGCAGGCAAGCAGGCAAGCAAACGCTCACCCACTCGTTTGCTTGTCTGTCTGCCTGTCTGTGACTTGATTCAGCCACCCGGCCAAAGTGAAGCAGAATTTGCACAATAGGTTTATGTACCCACAGCCAAATCCAAATGTCTAGGTTTGGTGGCAATGTTCATACTTGTCGACATTGTTGAACAAGAACAAAACATTATGCAAATGTAAGGCAGAAAATCAATACATAAGTGATATCTGCGATGTTCCTTTACAAAAAAATTTATGGATGCTTGATTTTTGCAATAGCAAATGAAATACTACATTCCCTGAATTCACTTTGCCGCCTGCTGCCGCCTGTGCCACTATAGCTCCTGGCGGCATTTTAAGAAATCAAATGGCAACAGTTACGAAAGGTTTCATTAGCTGGTAAATTTTTTACAGCAAGGCCTTTCATCACAACAAACACGAACTGTGCACTTGCATAAGAGAGCTGCAGAAGGCCATTTCAATTTTTATACCCACACACAGTGAAGAAAGCTAATGCACTGTACCAGTTCTCTAACTGACCAAGGCGGGGAAAAGTGTTACCTGCTTGTGGCATTTCATATTTCACTTACGATGCAATGTTCTCTCGCAATGATCAGAGGTTGTTTGGCAGAAGAGACCAACAGTGGTCACGACTGTTGATGATTATAATAAAGAGGCAGCTCGCACCGGCACGGGACACGGGCAGAACATGGGTCTTAGATCAAAAACATTATTTTTACAGTTATGATGATAAAAATTGGGGGACATACGCAGTTTTTCATTCTAATTGTAGATTTAAAGTTTGTTTTTGTGTAAAGCGACTGTTTTCAAATTTATTCGGATTTTTATATTTGATTTTTCAACAGCCTTTGTAAAAAAACTGCTGGAGGGATGCAGCTGAACAAGGTACCAGTGAACTGTGCACAAACCAAGGAGTGCAATAAGACTAACAGTATCATTCTATCTGGTCTGTAGCAGAAGTTACGACTGTTTGAAGTTTGGGCCTGGAAGGCAAAACCGTTTTTTCTGGTTGCCACCTTTCAAGCCCAAACTTCAAACAGTCGTAACTTCTGCTACAGACCATATAGAATGATGATGTTAGTCTTACTGCACTCCTTGATCTGTGAAAACTTCTTTGGTACCTTGTTTAGCTGCATTCCCTCCAGCAGTTTTTTTACAAAGGCTGTTAAAAAATCAAATATACAAATCCGAATAAATTTGAAAACAGTCGTTTGACACAAAAACAAATTGTACACCTACAATCAGAATGAAAAATTACATATGGCCCCCAATTTTCATCATCATAACTGCAAAACTAAACTTTTTTGGTTTAAGACCAGTGAGCCTCCTTAACTACCGCTTTTGCAACTCCTTGTGATGCTGAGGTGATGATTGAGGAAGAACGGAGTACACGGGACGCACCAACCTTAGTTGAGGTGGGTCGCTTCTGTATAAGGAGGCATCTTCGACAGGAGGGATGATGTGGACAGTGGTGGTGGTGGTGGTGGCAGCAGTGGAAGCTACGGCAGGTGTTGTCTGTCCAGCGCTTGGTGGGGCCTTTGTAACGCCGCTCTTGAGGACCAGAAACACCTTCTTGTTGTTCCTGAGAGAAAAATGACAAAATTTACTGGTGAAGAACATTTACCACGTCTTTCTGAAGAAAGCTGAGAGCAGCGCGAAAGCGCTGCTCTCAGCTTTGTCACATTAAAACCTTCGCTAAAAGTACGTCCCACCATCACTGAAAGTGAGTCCAATCGATCGTCAACCCGTTCAAGACCCAAATTGCAAACAAAAAACAAACCCATGCGGCCGTTTTTTGCGCACCAAGGAAACGCATCTATGGACAACCTAACTGTACACTGGTATGCAGTTTATGCGATAACAGTAAACTATTGTGCTGCTTCTTCATGGTGCATGCGTGTATTGTCTTATCTAGGAACGTTCCTTTTCTGCGAGCTGCACCTTCCCATTAACATTGAAGTGTCCAAAGTACAGGATAAGAGATTTTGAAAAGTGGGATAACAGTTTATCTTTTGTAGAACTAAAAAGGAATTCTTTCAAAAAGTAAATCAATGTAACATCTCCGGCAGCCAAAAAGGTGGACAGTTGAAAAGACCAAGTTTTTTTTCAGTTAGAAGTTCGCGTATGCCAGGTAGAACGAAAATATTCACCCTTGACCACGACAGTCGCATGTCAAACATTCTCCGTACCAGCAGCGTGGTTACTTGCTCGTAAATGGGATAAAATCTAGTAATGTGCAATAAAGCAGGATCAGAAACGGAAAATCTGGGTTTGTGACACAGCCAAGGCAAGGTGACAACGAAATATTGTTAAAATGGCAACCTTACTCTGGTGGAAGACATAAGCTGAAAAACCTCACAATTATTTTAGCGCTTTCCGCAACTGACAAGTTGAACAATGGGTAAGTATGGCTACTCTGATCAGTTTTCTTTGTAGCGGTCGCTGTATTTTTCTAAAATCTGTAAAAACAGTCATAATTATTTCCTTTTTTTTTTCGCTCCGAACTGCTACTCAACCGTTGGTCGGATGTTAAAAAATGTGTTGAATGTGACCTCATTTTTCCACGTTTAAACAAAAATAATGCAATACATTTTTAGCTTTATAGAATACTCAGTTATTGGGTGTAAATTCATGCAAATATCGTGAAAATTGAGGCACACTTTTTTTAAAATGATTTCGAAAGGCGGCCATTTTTTCTAAATTTTCATTTTTTGTTGCACTTTATGAAGCATATTTTAAAATTGTTCTGTTCTAGAACAATGAACAGGGTATGAAGTGTTCAGCAGCCCCTGGTGGAAGATTCTAAAAAAACTTGACAGCCTAGCCTTAAGGCTAATGAGTAAAAATAATTTTTAGAAGTGAAACTTTTGAATGACATTTGCTCTCGCTACAAAGTTTAAGAAATGTTTTCTCAGAAAATATACATATCACAAATTCAATTTTTCAGAATCTAGCAGAAAAGTTTGCAAATAATTGGCCAGAAAAGTAGGAAGATTTAGAAAAATTGTTGCTTCATTTTACAGGTCCCCAAAGTTGCCCCACCAAGCAATGTGAAAAGAATTCCAGCCCGACTGCGTTCTAAATACTTTTTATTAGACCAACTATGGCGTTTCTCACTAAAATATTGCCAGTTCCATGGTGAGGATACAGAGGTCTACACAATATTAAAGTTTCATCTCAAACAAAAAATGGTCAAGGCACCAGCTTGACCGTCCTTATCTGAGCACACCCTGCAGCTGAATTGTTGCACAACCTTTCTTGTATTTTGAATTTCATAGATTGAACTTGCTCAACCATACATTGACTACCTATATTGAACTCTGCAGTTCTGGATGACGCCTATCTTTGAGGCGGCAGTGAGCTTTCTTGCAATACACCGCTGACAGCAGTGAAGCAAAAGGAATTTGTGAAACTTCCAAGGGGATGTCCATGACGCATTGAGTGCCACTGTGACTCACAGGCACATATGGTCTTAGCTTGCCTGAAAGCTTCCGCTTACAGCCCTACTATTCTCTCAATCTCTCTGTGATTTTGTGTCGCGTGTCAGGACAGCAAATGCGGAAAAAGGTACACGACTGACGTAAACTCGATGCTTATTCATCTCACACAGAACAATGAGAGATGAAGTCTAGCACTCCTGATGTGAACAGCATACTCACGAGCGCCTCGACCACACAGCTAAAAATTACGGGGTATGCTTAGACCTTTCTAAGAACGTGAAGGCGAAAACCTAGCTGCACCTTCTGTTGCTCTGCTGTTAGACTTTGTCGAACTTTGCCCCCGAGCTCGTCACCACTTGACCAGCCCCCCTGGACAGCCCCCTCCGAAGCTCATTCTGCTCACTCACCATCGCCAGGAGCCACCTTCACCTCTGAAGGTGGCTTGTGCTGCATGTGTGGCGGTAGCCTACCTTCCTCTGCCTCACATTGCATCACCAGCCTATCTACGCCCACTGCAGGGCAAAGGCCTCTCCTATCGATCTCCAATCATCCCGGTCCTGTGCTAACTGTGACCAATTTATCCCCGCAAACTTCTTGATCTCATCCGCCCATCTAACTTTCTGCCGCCCCCTGCAACGCTTGCCTTCTCTGGGGATCCACTCTGTTACCCTTAATGACCAGCGGTTATCTTGCCTTCGCATTGCATGCCCTGCCCACGTCCATTTCTTCTTCTTAATTTCTGCAAATGTGTCCTTACCACGCGTTTGTTCCCTGATCCACTCCGCTCTCTTCTTGTCCCTTAATGTTACCCCTATCATCTTCACATTGCATCACCCCTTTTCAGAGCCCCCCCTCAATTTCCCCCATCTTCCCTCACATGAACAGTCGAGTCCACTTATAACGATACCGTTTATAACAATATATCGGATATAACCATGAACAACTAAGGCACCATCCACTTTTGTAGGCTTTTTATGGTAAAATAAACCGCTAACTACAATGCTCCGGTGCCGCGATATCGGATATAGCGATTGAATCCGGTTCCAGCGTGCGCCCAAAATGCGAGCTGCCGCCGGCTCTCCGTGCCAATGGCATGACTGCGCATTCGCACGTTCGCTTGCTGTGTCACATGCACACTGCTTTGAATTTGACTGGGCGCCTCTTTCACGACCGGCTATATTCTGGCCTCTTCAAACTGCCTTCCTTCTTTTACAGAGGGGACGTCAGGGATGATGTTTTGGAAACGTCCAAGTGCCTCACTGAAGAGGCAATCATTGTGCAGATACGCGCTGCGGATTGTGGGGACAGAGACGACTCTGACGATGCAGTTGTGCAGCCTACTCGGGTAGTGTCTTCACAGGGGGCCCTACGCATGATACAGTCCCTTGGGGGCTTCGTTTCCGCCAAGGACCTTTCGCTCAACTAGGTCAAGCACCTATAGATGCTCTTGAAAGAGATGTGTGCTAACTTCATGTGCTGTAAACGAAAAGCTGACCAACTATGGTGCTCTTTGATTTACAGTTTAGGACTCACCGTGGATATTTTGCGGGTAGTCCGAGAATTCCCCAAAGCCATAAGATTACGTGGGAAAATCGCATGCAGGACTGCTTCTTGGGGAGGCCGCAGTGAACTCAGGATTGTAAATCGAAGAGCCCCTATGGCTTCTCTTCGGCAAATCAGTAGTAGTATAACCTTGCTTGCACGCGAATAAAACGTTTTGAGCTCTGTTCCGTCTTTTTTTTTTTTTTTTTGCGCAACCCGCTTATGACAATTATCGGTTACAACAATGGGATTTCCTTAGCACTTGGATGATATTGTTATAAGTGGACTTGACTGTACTCACTTTTGAGACTCACTGAGTACTTCAGCCCTGCTCAAGAAAAGAAAGAAAGAGAAAAAAAAATCCTTCCCTAAAGACAGCTGAGAGAAGCGTGAAAGCTAAAAGTGCATCCAACCTTTGCTGAAAGTGCGTCCAATCGACTGTCAAACCTTAAAAGACCCAAATCGCAAACAAAAAACAAACCCTCGCGACAATTCTTCGTGCACTGAGTAAATGCATATATGAACAATCTAAATGTATACTGATACGTGGTTTATGATATAGAGGTATGCTACTGTACTCCTCCTTCATGATCGAGGCATGTATTGCCTTATGTAGAACCATTCCTTTCCCGCAATTTCCAAGTGACCGTTTTGACACAATAGAAGCACGGTTTCACGCACGTGCCTTGTGTCCAGAGATCTTATCAGAGGTCTTCGGTTGACCAACCGGTTTATGGGGACATGCATTAGTTTTTCGACAGGACGCCATCGGTCTCACTAAGAAAGCTTTCCCTTTAAGACAAATGTCCAGCAGCACTACTCGATTAGCCACTAGAAACGCTGAAACCATATAAATTTTGCGGAATACTCGACAGCGGGTTAGACGCATGCCTCCTGTGTAGCCAGTATTACAACAATGAGTGAGACGGGCATGATTGCTAGTGATTGCTAGTGATCATACATTTCGCACTGTTGTCAGTTGAAATCCTGCTTCGTAGAACTGGCCTTTTTTCTTTATCACTACCCACTTTTTGTATGCCAGGGTTAACCTTGAATCGTGACTGCATTTGAAGTACGTCACGTAAGCCTTAAAATTAGACGCAGAGCTACATATGACACGTACAGACAACAGCGCAGAAAAATAACAGCTTTTTGTTTAATATGGCCTGCGGTTACTCACAGCGTGGCGTGGGAAGTGCCGCGACGGAGTATGCTTGGCACAGAAACTTGCTTTTTGAGAGCGCTCTTGGCTTTGGCTTGGCTGCCTTTGGATTGCGATGGCCCCGCATATTTGGGAGGGGTGCTTGTTCCCTGCCTCGAGGCTTCACCTTCCGCTTCACTCGCAGACAAGGTCGATTCAGAAGCTCGGCTGCAAGTTCGGCTATCGCCCGGCTTCGGTGGAGCTTTCGCGGCCATTTCTCGTCCCACGCTCGCCGTGGTCAGATTAGCGCTGTGGGGAAGTAATGCGTGTGTAAGGTAGAAGTCTGGGCCTAATGGTTCATGATTGCTCAATAAACAAACTGGTGGGGGGGAGAGAGAGAGAGAGAGAGAGAGAGAGAGAGAGAGAGAGAGAGAGAGAGAGAGAGAGAGAGAGAGAGAGAGAGAGAAAATGCTACACGAAGAGGAGAAACAAAGGTGGAAGGGCAGTCACTGGAATTGCACCAAAGTGTGTTATTGGAAGCCCTCCCATGAAATACTTTTCCCTCCACACGATGCAAGCGCACATGGGACACCCCCTCTCCCTCAAAAACCCTCTGCGTTCACACACGTGTCATCCTAGGGACGGCACCAAGATTTCTTTATCATTTACTCCCACTGAAGGCCCACTGACGCATTTCTCTCCTCCTTTCTGAAGAAAAAAAATGCCTCTATCAGCTCTCGTTTGTGCATCGATGCACCCCACCCCACAACGGACACACTTTCCAAATACGGAGTGCACTTCCATTCACGCACTGCCTGCACCACTCCTGAGGCTCGTACAGTGCTTGCGGATATGGCTGTTAATAAACAACCCTATCTGGCTGGTGAAGACCTGTTTGCATGACGAGGGAATCAAGTACACCGCACCTTCTGCGCATTTGGTGAATTTGGTGCGTTTCAGAAGGGGTTGAATGCCTGAAGAGACATGGAACGAGACGCGGACAGAAAATGGACCTACGTCCTGTGATCCAGTGGTATTTCCAAGATCACCACCTCCGCCTAGTACAAGCCGTTAAAAAAGGTGGGTTTGTTTTTTTGCCATCAACTTTGTTTACAAAAATGCAACGGAGGTGATAAAAAAACATTTCAAAGCAGCTGATGTCACACTGCAGAAGGCACAAGGAAATTGCCCTGAAAGTTCCCAGTGAACAGAATCGTTCAATGCTTGAAAAGGAAGTAAGAAAGTGTAGGGAAAACGTTCTAGAAGTTTTCTTCAATGTGAAGACCTACAAGTCAGAAAGCCCGTTCAGGGACACTGCGATGGAACAAGGTTGCCGGCAAAAACAGGTCAGCATATTTTTAAAGTGCTCTCTCGGCCTTTTTGAACCCAATTACCCTTTTTCTCTGAAAAGCTCCCTAAGCCTTGTGGAAGTTTTGAACAAAGGACTTGGCAATTGAAATGCTGCGTTCCCAGTGTCCACTGAAGATTTGTTCTACGCGAACTCTGTTCCACCGTGAACTTTTTGTGGCTGTGCGTGAACTGAAATAAATTTGAGAAACGGTTGCCTTTCAGAATTTTGTGGCAATACCATGGAAACATTTCTCGAACTTTTGACGGTGTACCTTTCAACCACAGTTGTCAATTTCAATAACGAACTGTTCTTGCAAAAGAGGCATATGTATAGGTTCTTGTCTTGCGTTTGTTCTGTGTCACAATTTTTTTTTACGCAGATTTGACTGCATGCCGCAAGATGCGCTTCAGGACGCATGTGCTATCGCAGTTTTTAGGCACGTCGATCATCTTGTGATTATTTTAAAACTCAGCCGTAATGAAATGCTTTTTCCTGTTGTAGATAATAGAGTGTCCATTTCTAAAGAGTGCTCTAAGGAACTTCCCATGTGAACTAACCCTCGAAAACCCTACACAGTTTCCAGATTTAAGGCTAACTTTCGGCAATGAAGACTAACTGTTGTCAATAACACTTTGTTTTATGTATGAACCATATTCGAAGAAAGGCGTTTCGCCATTCGATTCTTCCCACTTGAAACTTGTAAAGTGCAGTGTTGCCAACACATGCTTTTACAATGCTCTGAAAAAAAGCTGTGTTCACTCAGTTGAGCAGAGCTTTGGTTATCGGGTGGAATGCCTGGTATCTGCCGGCTTTCCCACCCAGATTTTGCAAGCAGTGGCAGAAACATTGTCTAGAAAGTTAAAACAATGCCCCAGAATCCCAAGAACACTTAACATGTGAAAATGTGCGAAAGGAAACCGTTGTAATTCCTAACTACCATGCTCTGTCACGCAAGTTAAAAGGGGTAGCACTTAGCACCTTTAGTATTCACGGCCCCTAGAAGGCTTTCAGGCTCGAGTGCTCACATCAACAAAAGTGGAGAATGGAGCCCAAGAAAGGCCTTTGTCGCACGCAGCACCGCACAAAAGTCGCTCAAGGCGTGGTGTATTCGGTTCCCTTATCGTGCAAAAGGGTTTACTTCGTTGAAGTGTGAAACCAGATGAAAAGACTGAAGTGAGAAATAAACTGCAGTCCTTCGGTAAACAGTACTCAGCTAGCACAAAAGCACGCATGTATAGTAGCCAGCTTACTACTCACAATTCATAAGCCCCTCATTAAAGGGACAAAAAACACACAAAAAGAATGAGGGATGAGATAAAGTTTGATGACAAGGAATGGATTCCAACAGTACTGGAGAGGAGCAGTTGAAAGTCAATCTCAGAGCCCTCCATCTTGCTGTAAACATAAAACAGGCTGGTGATGACGACAACGATGATATTAGAGACAAATCAGCACATTTTTTTTTTTAAGTGTTTTTGCCACCCCACGTGAAGAGGGTTTTTTACGAAGGTAAAATCGGGAGCAAAAGTCTGTATTCACGTTGGCCAGCATTCTGTCTTTCTGATGACCAAGTGTGGTTCGGCTTGGGAAAAAAAATGAATGGGTGTACAGTTAAAATGTCTTGTTACTCAGATGCACATTTAAGTAGGCCTCTTCTCATGACGTAGGGATGTGCTGCCTTTGGGAAACTGCTCGCGTGGAATACAGACTGTTGCTCCCAATAGTATATTCATTGTTAGGGGTGTGCGAATACGAATCGAATATTACCTCTGCGAATCAAAATATCTACATTCGACTTTTCGAATAGTCGAGTAGGGTTTCTGAATGTTCTTGGCTTTGCGAAAGTGATCGACGTTGGCGCACACTAACGCACTGCTGCTACACCGTCTGCTCGGCAAGTTTCATCCAAATTGTGCTTTTGACGAACGCGCTTTGCAGAGGCTGTGAATTTTACCCTGCTGCACGGAGTAAACTGTGATTGCGTCGATAAGATCTCTCTTTCGTGCCGTCACCGTCGACTCTGGCCGCCATTTTGAATTCTGTGACCGGATGTTTACATGTTAGGGCAGCTGCGGGTAAAGAGAGCTGCCATTTTGACGGCGCTTCCGTTAATTTAACATCAAAAGTGGTTCTGGCTGTTCTTAATGCAGTTGGTGTATGATTAAGGCGTGTCTACTTGTTTTTTTAAACCACAGTGGATAGCGCAGGCTTGCACACGGTGACTGTAGTGGGATTTTTCTTTCCGCTACGTATTGTTCGCGCTGCCCATGTGCGTTGGAAGTGCCTCATCGTGGTCAGTTAAACCTCGATATAACGAAGTCGTACTTGCGGGCGAAAATTTCGTTAAATCGAGAATTTCGTAAAATCGAGGTTTCGATTTTACAGTTAATTAAACCAGTTATTGAGGTTTCAAAACCTTGCCCATCGCTCAGAAACAACTGCTATGTAGTTACCTCTCCACTTAAAGCGAAATTTGTACTAAAACTGGCCGCGAAAATTGTGTGAATTAAGAGCCTCAACACTTAGGCAATGGAATTCGGATAGCCGACTGTACTTTGTGTCGTCGTAAAACCGGAGCTTTTTCCGCAACACCTCATTAAATATGATAGCAGACTAGGTTTTCACTTTTTCTTTTTTTCATTTCGGTCACTACTAAACTGACTAAACGCCGCTGTTAGTCCATTGAACCCGCGTCCGTGCCCCGTGAACTTCACCCCGGCGAGGTGCTGGTTCAAAGTTACGCCTCTTTTCGTCCGTTCAGTAGTAGGCTTAGCCGCGGCGTTGAGGTGTGCGGCGGGCCAACAGCGGAAGGGTGCTGTAAAGCTTTCTAAAGACTTTTTTCATGCTCAAAGGCTCTGCAGTATGGGCGCGTGATGCAACTACGACACTCGAGATAAAGCCACGATTGAGAATTGAGCGGAGTACACACGGACCGCTTCACTTTGTGGAGCAGCGCTTACGTGCTCCCGCTAAAGTGGAAAGCTTACATTAAATATCTTCTGGCCAAATTTGATTAAGCAATTACTTGTATGGACGCTGAGCCCTAAAGAAACCGATTTCTCCGCATCGCAGCTGTCTAATGAACACGTTTTGACCACGTTCGGAGAGCAATTTATTGCCACCAGCACTCGATGTTCAAGCCGTAGTGAAGAAGTCCGTAAGCAGTGCTTGGCGTTTCTTGACCAGGGTGGGCTTTACGTGACGCTCGTATGCTGACAGCGCTAACAAGGCTTGCTCTTAAACATTCGCGTGCGCCTGCGTGCCTCCGCAGAACGTCGATGGCATCCATCACTTCGGTGGCCGTCGGTTTCACTGACACTTCTACAGTTCGGAACACTTTTCTTTCCCTTGGAGTGCTCATGCTGCTTATAAGACTCATCTAATGATGGACGAACAAAATATTAATGTGGTTATCAGCGAGCACAACCTAGAGCAGCAGCACTGGCAGCACCGTGAGACCGTGAGAGCAAAGACGCGTAGAAAAAAAAACACTTGAAGTAGGCTTCGGCAGCCTAAGCATAGAGGGCGCTGGCGTAGGCAACGATGGAGACGTCAAAATGGTGGCGGCACTATTAAACCGTCCATGACCGCTAGCGGGTTTTGAGCAGCTTCTTTTATCGCTTTTAATTGTTGTGAACCGCATAATTCACCGCTTTTCTTTCATTTTAGCCTTTTAAGAGTAAATGTGAGTACTTAATCTTTTCAATGTAGGCTCTGAGAGGCAAAATAAAACATGCCTCGACCGGAATTTCGTTCTTCCTTTCTCGCCGTGACTTCGTTAAATCGAAAGCGCCGCACAAAATTACTTCGTAAAATCGAGATAAAAATACATGGATTTGGCAAAATTTTGGTAGAAAACTGGAAAAAATTCGTTATATCGCGAATTTCGTTAAATCGAGGTTCGTTATATCGAGGTTCAACTAGTATATTCATTGTTAGGGGTGTGCGAATACGAATCGAATATTACCTCTGCGAATCAAAATATCTACATTCGACTTTTCGAATAGTCGAGTAGGGTTTCCGAATGTTCTTGGCTTTGCGAAAGTGATCGACGTTGGCGCACACTAACGCACTGCTGCTACACCGTCTGCTCGGCAAGTTTCATCCAAATTGTGCTTTTGACGAACGCGCTTTGCAGAGGCTGTGAATTTTACCCTGCTGCATGGAGTAAACTGTGATTGCGTCGATAAGATCTCTCTTTCGTGCCGTCACCGTCGACTCTGGCCGCCATTTTGAATTCTGTGACCGGATGTTTACATGTTAGGGCAGCTGCGGGTAAAGAGAGCTGCCGTTTTGACGGCGCTTCCGTTAATTTAACATCAAAAGTGGTTCTGGCTGTTCTTAATGCAGTTGGTGTATGATTAAGGCGTGTCTACTTGTTTTTTTAAACCACAGTGGATAGCGCAGGCTTGCACACGGTGACTGTAGTGGGATTTTTCTTTCCGCTACGTATTGTTCGCGCTGCCCATGTGCGTTGGAAGTGCCTCATCGTGGTCCATGATTGTCATCGTTCAGTGTTAACGTGTCTTATTGTTCATGTCTGCAAAGTGCTCGCTTCTGGGTTACGAGTAGCTGAATAGCCGTTGCCTATGATTGCAGTACAGCAACTCCAATGCAGGTAGGGTTTTATTTTTCTTTTTTTTTAAATGCGTATCGTGTCTGCTCTGGATTCCTGGAGTACCGCCAATGCGAGTTGAAAAGTGCATTTTTCGGGTTGAAAAAGAACGTCATGTCTCTTGAACATGCAAAGTAGCTTCTGCTTTTGCACAAAAACTTATGAAATATTAAGGCCCGCAAAAAAAAAAAATTGATATTCAATGTTCGGCTTTCTTTGCGAACTTGATTCGATATTCGATTCGAATGTTACTATTGGGTATTTGCACACCCCTATTTATTATCCCATATGCCTCTGTTAAAACTTCACCTATCTCTTCCTAAAGAAAGCTGAGAGAAACGAAAAAGCTTTCTCAGATCAATACTGCAGCAGAAGTGCACCAGAACCTTCGCTAAAAGTGCATCCAATCAATAATCAAATCTTCAGAGGCCAAAACAGCAAACGACAAACGAACTCATGCGACGATTTTTCGAGCCCTAAATAAACGCATCTACGAACGATCTATGTGTACACCGATGTGTGGTTTATGAGACAGAGGTTTCTTATTGTACTCCTTCTTCATGACCGACGTGTGTATTATCTTACTCAGAAGTATTGCTTTTTTGCATTTTTTGCAGTATCTTTTTGACGCAATAGAGAAGCCGGCTTTCAAGCCCCTGCCGTGTGCCCAGACATCTTGTCAGAGTTTATAGGTCGAGCAACAAAACCAACCAACCAAACCAAAGCAAGCAACTAACCAACCAAACCAAACCAACCAACCAAACCAAACTGACCATCCAAACCAAAGCAACTACCCAAACCAATTTTACTAACCAAACCAATCAACCAACTGGAACCAAACAGGGAAATAAATGCATTAGTTTTTCGGCAGGGCGCCATTGGACCCGCTAAGGAAGTTTTCCCTTTAAAGAACAATGCACTGTTGTGGATACAACTGCAAGGGCATGCATGCCAGCTTTTGCAGGCATTGGATACAAACAAAAATGGCACGGTAGCCACCAAGGAGAATTGCGAGCAAATATGCAGAACTGCTTCCCGCTGAAGCTTCTAAAACAGTTTGCAGCAAAACACACGGCAGAATAAAAGTTCTTGAGTGACAACAAAGCGTTCCCGACAAGGAAATAAAATGCAAGAGACGATACCTCAACAGTGACGGGTTCATGGACAGCGATTCAGTGTTTCCACTGTGAGGTGTCGCCGTGCCTGCAACTGTGCCAGCCACCCCTGTCGCCTGCTCAGATGTTGCAGGGGCAGCCTGCGCCCTGGTATCCAGCAGCAACAGCACTTTCTTCTTGCTGCAATAAAAATTCATATTGAAACTCTACTCTTATTTCCATTACACCATAAAACGCACCTTGTTTCTTGACTTTAACAATACTTCTTTGATTTAACATGTTGTGTGCCTAAGAGTGTGGTGCTTGCTTATGGATTGTGTTGCAGTGGGTGTACTCAGCCCTATGGAAACGAGTAAAATTTCATGGTGATTTCCAAGTTTTTCTTACATTTGATGTATCCTAGTAACAATTTTGTTGCACCTTTGTTTTACCTTCGAACTTGCTGTACCTTTCCTGCTTGAACCTTAAAGGGTTCGCAGTATATGATAAATAAATAAATTAAAAAAAATATCTCTGAACAAAAAAAGTTGTTATGTATTAAGTTTTTTTTTTCTCTCCGTGTATTGCTAAGTAAAACGTTTCTTGCTTACGATGTTCTTGTATGCATACCGCACTTTGCGTTCCCCATATTATTTTTTTGTTTCTCATTTTCAATAGTGCATGTTTTGTAACAGGTACTTTTCTTGTTCTAGGTACCTGTACATCTGCATACAATATGTGATATGCATAGAAGTGATATATTCCTCCTTATTTCAATTTATCCGCCGCACTGCCTCAGTGGCTAAGGCGTTGTGCTGCTGAGCACGAGGTCGCGGGTTCGATTCCCGGCTGCGGCTGCCACTTTTCTGATGGAGGCGAAAAGCAAAAACGCCCATGTGTACGACATCTCGGCGCACATTAAACATCCCCAGGTGGTCAAAATTAATCCGGAGCCCTCCACTATGGTGCGCCTCATCGCCTGCGTTGCGTCGGCGCATTAAACCCTACAGTTAATCAATCATTTCCATTTCTTTAAGAACAGGAGGTCCCCCTTCAGTCTCTGGCTCTGAGACCTCCGCCTGTAACCTTGTACTGCAAACATTCTTGTCCAACACAGAATGAAAAAAAAAAAAAATTCAAATTAACAAATGACATCAAGCACTACTTTGAGCCCTTATGGTTGCCAACTTCCTGGGAACGTCATGCGGGTGCGGTTAATCGAAAGGGCCAGGAAGGCAAAATACTATAAGTTGGTTCATTAAAAAGACGGCTCCGTCCCGATAACAACGACGTCAATTTTATTGCGAACTTCATAGAAATAACTGAGATGTTGAGGAAAACAAGTGAAGCGGTGGCGACTCTCCAGCCAGTTTTTCAGCAACATCCTCAAGGCGCCACGGAATCTTGTTTGTGTGACTGGCCTCCACAGGCCTAAGCCACCGTCAGAAAACATGACTAGGCGATTGCAGTGGGGCCTCTACAGGTTTTCCCGCTCAATTCAATCCAATCGCTATCCAATTTAATCCAGGTGCCAGCCAATTTATTCCAAGCACCACCTAATTTATTCCGAATGCCATCTAATTCAATCCCGGTGCCAGCGAATTTAATCCAAGTGCCAACCAATTTAATCCGGTCACCAACCAAATTTATCCAGCTGTTAGGAGGTTGTTGGAAATTTGGCGGAGCTTTGCGTGCTTTGTTGCACGTGGTGTGGTGAAAACGTGGTGTTTCTTGATCCCTCACGTGGTAATATCTTATGCGCAGTTTAATGGACATTTACTAAGACACGCAGACCAGAAGAGTGGTCTTGTTTGAGCCGTTGGTGTCGTGTGCTGATTGTCTGCAAGATCGTGAGAAGTATCGCCTGCTCGTGTAACAATACGCTGGCAACTCTACTGGCATAACAATACGCGAGCAGACGATATTTTAATTTGGAAATACATAACACTTAACATGAAAATCAGAATGCAAAGGGCATTTAGGTAATGTGTTTCTATAAAAGGAACTTCTGAAGCCATTGTTACGCGAGGAGCAAACGATACTTCCGATGTGAGTTATCGACGGTGCTCTCGCAGATGATCAACTCGCAGCACGCGGCACCGACGGATCAAAAAATGATGCTCTCGTGGTCTGCGCGTGTTAGTAAACGTCCATTAAGCTGTGCACATAACATATTTTGCACATAATGGATCGAGAAACACCATGTTTTCAACCCACCGTGCTCAACAAAGCCCGCAAAGCAGTGCTTAATTTCACACAAAACACTTCTGGACAACCTTCTGATAGCTGGATTAATTTGGTTGGTGACCAGATTAAATTTGTAGGCACTTGGATTAAATTCACTGCCAGCTGGATTAAATTAGATGGCGCTTGGATTAAGTTGGCAGGCACCTAGATTAAATTGCATGGCAATTGGATTAAACTGAGCGGGAAAACCTGTAGTTGTTTGATGTCATTGCCTGAATGACAAACGTGCAGTTAAACACACTCATAACTATGTTTTTAGCGCTGGCCCTTACTGCATGCCTCCTGCTCACATTATGTGGTGGGAAATTTGAAAGGTTTAAGTGCAGGGCACTTTCGGGGCCCGCCTTGTCGCCATAACTCGTCCGCAGTCACGGTGTGTAACTACCGTTGTCACGCGGTGTCACGTACCCAAACAGAGGCTTTGAAAAGACACCCCTTCCCTTAAACGGGATCTAACTTGGGTCCTTTGCGTTACAAAGCCGATGTCAAACCTGTTGCACCTGAGGCACACGTTATCGTACGCAAATTGTTGGGTGTGATCTTTGCACTGCGCCGTTGCACGGAGGCTGCCATTGCTAGACCGCAAGTCAGTACACAGTAATATTAGGGATGGGCGAATATTCGGTATTGTCGAATATTCGATCGAATAGCTCTCTATTCGTTATTCGCTTCGATCCGAATGCAGGTATTCGATATTTTCGAATTATTCGATGCTCCCGAATAGGCAGCTGAAAGCCAAGCTTTTCGGTCAAGCTTTCCGAGAGTTACCCCAGGCTTGGCTCAAGACCCACCGACGCGGACATTTCTATTATCAGTGCCGGCACTGCCGAGTTGCTGCCTTGCCTAGAGGTTCGACGAAGCTCTCGGCCGCCAGCACACTTTAGGTTAAAAAAAAAAAGGCGGCACTGAAACGACACCGCTCCGAACATCGCGGCACCAAGCCAGCAGACTTGTACAGGCCGCCATTTTGAATAGGCATGCCGCCATTTTGAATAGGCTCGCACAGCGCGGCAGTACGCCGCACTAAGCGAGCCTATTCAAAATGGCGACCAGCCACTTGCGCTTTGCTTGGCTACGGCCGAGGATACTAGTGGCTACAATACTTCTTTTTTTAAGGGGGCTCACTGGTCTTAAACCAAAAAAGTTTATTTTTGCAGTTATGATGATGAAAATTGGGGGGCACATGTAGTTTCTCATTCTGATTGTAGATATCAAGCTTGTTTTTGAGTAAAATGATTATATTCAAATTTATTTGGATTTTTATATTCAATTTTATGACAGCCTTTGTAAAAAAACTGCTGGAGGGATGCAGCTAAACAGGGAACCAGTGAACTGCGCACAAATCAAAGAGTGCAATAAGACTAACATTATCATTCTATCTGGTCTGTAGCAGAAGTTACGACCATTTGAAGTTTGGGCCTGGAAGATGGCAACCAGAAAAACCGGTTTTGCCTTCCAGGCCCAAACTTCAAGTGGTCGTAACTTCTGCTACAGACCAGATATAATTATAATGTTAGTCTTATTGCACTCTTTGATTTGTGCGCAGTTTACTGGTTCCCTGTTTAGCTGCATCCCTCCAGCAGTTCTTTTACAAAGGCTGTCAAAAAATTGAATATAAAAATCCAAATAAATTTGAACATAATCATTTTACTCAAAAACAAATTTGATATCTACAATTAGAATGAGAAACTACATGTGCCCCCCCCCCCCCAATTTTCATCATCATAACTGCAAAAATAAAGTTTTTGATCAAAGACCCTTGTGCCCCCTTACTTCTAGGCGGCGCTTAACTCTGCGAGTTTCTAGGCGGCGCTTAAACTTGTGAATGAGCAGCCGGCTGAAACTGCTGCACCTAGAGCATGTGGCGCAACAGGCATTTCTTCATGAAAACTTGTGAATACAGCAAAGGAAAGCTGTGTGTAAGATTTCGCAATAAATGTTCAACTGGTAATAGTTTTACACAATGCTGTGCCTACGTGAGTTCTAATTATTAGAAAAAAATGTGTACATTAGTCAGGTCACAAGTTGCTCATTTGTCTTTGTGATTTGCAATGTGCACTATTCGAACTATTCGATTCGAAATTATTCGACCAAATCACTATTCGCTTCGAATTCGCTTCAAACCTCAAAATCTATATTCGCCCATCCCTAAGTAATATAAAAAAAGAAAAATATGAATGAACTAATTAATTGCCCCAAATTAGTGCAAGCTTAATCCAGTGTCTCTTTACAGGTCTTTTCAGGAGCTCCGGCACCCTTCCTTGACTACCTTCGGTATCAACGCCAGGCTGATACTGAAACTACTCAAAAGAGCCCCCTATGGCAAATCAGTGCTCTGCAATTTCAATTATGCTTGTGTTTTTGGCTCGAATGAAGCTGAGCAATCGAAGGCTAGTTCCTATTAAACCGAACAAAGCTGTAAGCTGTTACTCCGAACCTCAACTTCTTTGCCAGAATCACAAGGTACAGCCTCCCAAATTTTTAATAATATAGCGGGAGCGATGACCGATCGGCATGTCAGCGCCTTATCACGGTGTGCACCGGCAAAACAAGCGAGGGTACGTGCACGCTGCATAGAACTATCTGCTGTGTGGAGCGTTGTCTGCTCCGCTTTTCTTCTCGGGGCAACCCACCCCCTGTTTTTCTTATCTTGCAACGCCGTTTCGCTTACCAAAGGTACCTAAAGTGTGGGGCACAAAGTCATCCAGATGCAGTGGCAGGGGGTGTACCACTCTCAAGGAAACAGCGTAGCAGACGACACTCGTACAGCAGATAGGCCTAAGCGCTTGCGCGTACTCTCGTCTATTTCGCTGCTGAGCATCGTGATAAGGCGCTGACATGCCGGTCGGTCGTCGCTCCCGCTATATTACTAGAAATTTGGAAGGCTTCACAGCCGCGATCAAAAGTTTACGGACCACGGAATAGGCAATTTCAGGTTATTTCTCTTCCTATAGTAGCCCAACAAACTTTCCAATGCATGTGAGATGTCGTATAAGTACTGAACTAATAAAAACTACCACACATAGTACTCCGGGCTGCCGTGCGGCAGAGAAATAACTCAGAAGTGCTGCTTTCGTGATCCGTAAACTTCTGCTCTTGGGTGTACCTTAGCTCTCCTGTTAACAGGCCACACTTTCCAGATGATTCACATAAAGCATGAGGACATGAGGACTGAAAAGGCCCACGAATCTATACCCTCCGATTTATTAAGGTAGCCCACCACTGAGAAGGACAGGGTGAAACGGTGAAACAGAGTTCTTCGGTTTTCGTACCTGTCTACCGGGAAACTTGGCGCTGTTCTAATGCCGACACCGTCCTGGTAGCACACAAAAAATGCTGGTGCGTCCCCGGCATTGTTGATACTTCCACCGAGTGCACCTGGAAAGCATCAAGCGAAAGAAATTTGGCATTACTTTTTCTTTCAAAGGTACCGAGAAGGAGACCGAATATGATGGGAGGTGGTCAGCATACTCTGAATAAGGTGTGGGCCACGGTGATGTGTTGTAACATGGATATGGACATATTTCTGATCGAAGACAGAAGCGGATTATACTCTAGGGTTGAAATAAGAGAGAGCCGTTTCATTTTGGTAGCAAGAAAAGTGAATTAAGTCGATGCAGAAAGGCACTTTACTCAGGAATGACGAGTGTGCTTCTTGATCCCTTTCAAAGCCAGCTGGGTAGATCAAGTATGGCTAATATTATGTTCTAAGTCATGAGAGCCCCACCAACTTTTGCTCCATCAAAAAATTAGACTTGCACAAGGTCGCGGGTTGAATTCCCGGTCGCGGTGGCTGCTTTTCTGATGGAGGTGAAAAGCAAAAACGCGTGTGTACGAGATTTCGGCGCACGCTAAAGATTCCCAGGTGGTCAAAATTAATCTGGAGCCCTCCACTACAGTGTGCCTCATTGCCTGCATTGTGTCGGCGCGTCAATCAATCAATCAATCAATCAATCAAAAAATTAGACTTGATCTTGATTTATCAAAACATTAGATTTTGATCAAAAAATCAAATTCTCAGAATTGGCTTTTTGTGTTGAAATAAGTTACAAGCTATGAGCCTAAGCACTGTGCTGATATCTGTTAACATATTGTGAATTATAATACTCGTATTATATCGGCCTCCTCCAAAAAAATAAAAAATAAAATTCCCACTGGTCATTGTGTTACTTGGCTCCATTTTCAGCTTCTCAGCCAACAACAATACCAGCTCTCAAGGAATACCTTTCTTGACAGCACTAGGTAAAAAGCTCCACTGAAGTTAGATTAAAATTGTTAAGTTAGCAATATTAAGTTAAATTAGAAATACGATAGCCCTCAAAGCTAGTTGTACAAGTCATTCTTCAGGCCTGTAACTCATTAACTAGTCTGTAAGGGCACATTCCTCCAACGCTTCCCAATCATTTGTCCATCATATCAGAGAACATTATCAGCGACTGGCAGGCACATTCGCGCTACCGGCCCATTTGCAGCAATCGTTACCCCACCTTGATTGTAAGCCTGGATCGCTTGATTCACCGCCTGGGAAACAACCGGCGTCATCCAGGAGCCTGGAAAAGTGAAAAAGATGACACACAGTAAGGGACCGGAGGTGCTGAAGAGCGCTGCACACAACTGCATCAACATTTGATCTGTGGGTTTGAGAAAGCCAGTGGTATACTCGGTTACAACTCAAGAACGGCACCACCTCATGTAGTGTATCACTCCGCCAAAGCGCCGGACCCATGACGTCAGTGCGCGCGTGTTTTGAAAGGGGTTTGCTATGAATGCGTGATATCGTCTGCCTTGTCTCACGCAGTTTGTTTGTCGTCACTGGAGTCGTTTATAAGCATATTAAGTACAAAAAATCACGGGAACGGCTCACGCCATGTTCAAAATATTCCCAGTAACGCCCTACTTGCGCCGCGCGGAGAAACATCCGGCTACGGTGATAAGGCACA
This sequence comes from Haemaphysalis longicornis, assembly GCF_048455015.1. Lineage (NCBI taxonomy): Eukaryota > Metazoa > Arthropoda > Arachnida > Ixodida > Ixodidae > Haemaphysalis > Haemaphysalis longicornis. The sequence continues at coordinate 74,096,911 of NW_027526204.1, forward strand.
GCGGCAACTTCCGGTGCCGTTCTTAGGTTGTCACCGAGTACAGTCAAATACCATGTTCGCTTTCATAACAAAAGCGTCTTTTTCCCGCAAACTGAAAAAGAGGACTGAACCATGTTCAGGAGTATGCCAGCCATGCGAGGTACACCTCTGCCTGGGTGTTTCCTTGATACAACATCAACCTTGCCCCCACCATAGCTGCCTTGCTCGAGGAATTCAAAAACGTGCTTCGAAGCAGTGTATGGCCAGTTTTCATGCTCAGATACCGTACTACATACACACACTTCCAGCAGCTATTGTGTGATACCAGACTGCATTAAAAAAGAAAAAAGAAGAAGAAGAAGCAAAGACTTGAAAGGTACACGGAAGGCAACCAGCGAGTTGGTAAGGAACGAAAGTCTGTCCTTTCCCATAGCCATGTTAGTGCTGATTCTATGGCGAAGCGACAGAAGTCACTGTTTGCACTACGATAAACCAGAAGCAGGCAATACAGCAGCGATGTACACTGGTACAGAAGCAACCGAATACAACACTACCATGTACCGAGCAGTTTGACCAGTTTTGGTCAAATAAGTCGTGCTTTCCCGAACTCGGATGTCCTTTGCAGCTCTGAACCACTAAGCAAAATGTTGGACCATGGGACCCGTGATCCGTATTGACGCCTTGTTGTCCTTTTGAGGCCGTGCGAATGTTGCCGTCGAACCAACAACTTGCGTACCTCGCACGCTCGTTGCCATCCAGCAGCAACCAAGAAAGACGTGCATGGCAGATATTTTAACCACTTCTGGTGCAAGTTACATGGTGTACCAGCGGCAGCGGCACCAGTCTTCATGATTTCACTGTTTTCTACCCTACTTAAAAAAATACATAAAATAAAACGCGTTCTGTTATGCACCTTACTCTTTTTGAAGTCTGCTTCACTACTATACACACATATGCTGGAAAGACATTTGTCCAGGTGCCATATACTGTGTTTGCACGATTATAATAGACAATATTATGTCGGCATTGAAACTAGCTCTCGCGACGTGAGAGTGTCTCATGTATTGGTATTCATCCCAGGAGAAAATGGTAGCTGGTCCCAGCTGGTTTATGGTTATGTTACCAGCTGGGCCGAGCTGGTCTTCGCTGGTCCCAGATGGAACCAGCTGGTCCAAGCTGAGAATTTAACCATAAACCAGCTGGGGCCAGCTACATTTTCTCCTGGGATGTTATTTCTCTTTGAAAGGGTGGTTTCTTCTATTTTCTCTATTTTTTTATTTTGTGTACCACCGTCTAAGGCCACGCACTGTCGGTGGGCACGTACCAATAAAGATGAATGGATGAATGAATAATGCGCCCCCGACTGTAATGCACAGGTAAGTTCACATACGGAGATTCGATTAAATAATTTTATGCCAATTCTACTGATAGATGTAAAAGACCCAACACCATGTACCCGGCAGGAGACATTTTATTTGATGCGCGCAACTGCAGCAGCAAAAATTCCCTTTGCTTTATAATAAAAACTTGGTTATCCAGCTTTTGCTGACATTAAAACTGGATGGGGGAAGTTTGAAAGTGTTTCCAATTTCAAGTGCCTTGACCATCATAATTTCAGACGTGACGGGCTGTTGGTTTCTTCGCTGCTAATTTATGAATTCCACTTGGACGTCTTCACGTTCTCGAAAACGGCCTCACTCAGGGCTTGTAAAGCCTTGCATGGAAATATGGCTCCGCTTCGTTTACATGAATCGTGCACTCACTTCTCCAAAACGCCCAGCGCGCATGATGTCGCCTGGTTCCGCTTACTTTCGGCAAGTGAAATTACCTTGCATTTGATGGACACTTCATAGTGTTACCTCTTAGGAGCCGTAACGAGCGAAACGAGGTGCTAATTGCAGCGGCATAAATATCTGCAACAACTGACTAAGGTACGCCAAAATTCACTCATGTGATGTTTGTGGATTGTTTCAGATTAAACTGACAGATTCTGAGAGGGGTTTGTGTCTATGGCAATGCTGTTCGCCACTTTAAAAGTGACTTTGGTTTTGAGCCCGCTTGTAATGCGCACACAAATTTGAAGGCTACTTTCAGCAAAAAAGGGTGTCTGTTAGAATCGTGAAAATATGGTAAGCAGTCTGATGCAAAAGTAGGAAAAACCCAAATTTTTTTGCGAATATGTCTATAAGACTGCACGTATTTAATGAAACACTGTATTCTGAGGTCCTTTAAAATCAGCTTCACTACCATACAGAGACGCTTTGCTGAGAAGAGATTCTATCAGGGGCTTGCAAGAGGTCCTATTTAGGAATATGAAGGCCTTCGGGCCTTACGATAAATACCTCCACAGAACCCTGTGTATCTGTATAAAGCGCTATACAACAGACCCTTTAAAGTCTGTTTCACAACTACACACAAATGCGTTGCTTGGAAAAAGTTACTTCAGGGGCAATACTATATGAACGATCACACTATATATAAAAATATCAAGGCCCCAGGGCATTTTTAAGTGCAGAGCACTTCAGGGCCGCGCCTTGTCGTCGTAGCTTGCTCGTTGTACCCAAGTAGGGCCACAGGGCGTTCCGTCGTAGCCGCTGTCGTCGCAGCGTAACCCAAAGACTTTGAAAGACAAGCGGTTTATACAGTCACAAGCGTTCAAAACTCGTGAACTGCTGGTGCTTACCATACATCCCCTGTTGTTTAGCGCAAAAAAAATTGAAGGTACATTTGAGGCAAAATATGCGTAATTAAACGCCAGTGCCCGCGTTCATTTACTTAGGAACGCTCACTGGGTTGGTTTTTGCGATAGTAACCGGGAAAAAGTGGCAGTGCAACGCCGGCACGTGCGGGAGTAAAAACAAGCACAAAATGAACAGAACTCCCACTGGCGCAGTTTCAGGCATGGGGCGCGCAAGCACTGCAAAGGTGGGAAATTTGAAATGGGTTGGGTGGTAGCAGTGAGCGGATAACGGCGCTACAGCCCATTATGGCGAATCACTGCTCTGCACTCCCGACAGCTTTCACGGTGAGTGGAACGGCTTTAATTTTTTTCACTTCAGAATTTCCTTATACAGTGAAAGCGCGACACACATAAAACGCTACAAATGGCCAGGTGGGTTTTCACGTTGAATGCACATCGAGATGAAGAAAATGGCCATGTTTGTTCAATGTGAGAGAACTAGCCTTTGGTGACTCACTCAGCTTGATTACAGCCATGAAGGCCGTTTCCCTAACAAAAAAAGCGCAAGAAGTGTTGAAAAAGTTTCAAATTTTGAACTTAGTGATGTGCTATGGGCAGGAGTGACACTTTAGAGGCCAGCGGTGAAAACATGGTTATTGATGTGTGAACTTAAGCTTAGCATTCCAGTGATATGATCAAATGGAACAGGAGGCCAATCACAGAGACAAGATTCTGAGACGTGAGAAAGAAATCGCCTGAAAAAAGGGGGTGGGGGAGTCTTCGCAGCCTTATCTGTTTTCCTTAATATCTACATTATTTGTTTGAAATTTGCAATAAAATACATCATTGTTATTGCTACAAAGCAGTTTATTTTAAAGAGCAAAAGTTGCATTTTGCCTTCATTGCCTTTTTAACATTCCCCTTACTAGATTCAATGACTCAACTATGCCGATTTTGTCAAAAATTCGGTCATTTGTCGAAAATTCGGTCATTTTGTCAATATTTTCAAAGGGAACCTAAAAGCTGGTCCAGGCCGACGACTGGAACACCCCACAAAAGTCAACAGGGCCACAGGGCTGTTTTTAAGCAACGAAACAATTTATAGAATTTTTTTTTTAAATAGCTACAGCGCAAATAGAAACAAGGACACAGAAACATGATAAGACGAGGGCTGCCTTCTAATTGAATTTAATAAGAGAAACCTTGCACATTTTATACGCACTCTTCATGTTAGCACCGTCGCCCCGTCATCTTTCTGTGTCCTTGTTTCTATTCGCGCTGTACCTATTTTTCAAAATTAACTACCAACTCGCCCAACAGTACACGTTGTTCATTTACAGAAACGGCACAAGCGTTTACTGCCAAACTGCAGCATCTGCTTACCCAGCTGATCCACATGTTGGCCAATGGTAGTAGCTGTGCTGGTGGTGACAGGGCTGCTGCTGCTGCTACCTGCAACAGAAGCTGCACATGACAAAACACCTCAAAAGGTTGAACAAAAGGGCATCAGAACCTTCGCTAAGGGTGCATCCGACTTTCACTGAAAGCGTGTCCAATCGATCGTTAAACATTCACCATCCCTTCCAAAAGAAAGTTGAAAGAAACGCAAAGGCTATTTCAAATCAAAAGTGCATCAAAACCTTCAGCAAAGATGCATCCAGCCTTCGTTGAAACTGCATACAATTGATTGCCAAACGTTCAAAGACCCAAAATGCAAACAAAGAACCAACCGATGCGATAATTTTTTGCGCACCAGGTAAACGCATCTACGAATGATCTAGGCGCACACCAAAACGTGGTTCATGAGATGACAGTATACCGTATTTTCGCACGTATAACCCGCCCCCATTTTCAGCCCGCCGGAAAAGAAAAAAAAAAAAAAATCCTCGCGTATTGCACGCACATTTGATACAGGAAAGGCTGCACCAAAGCTACTGCTCAAGCAACACATCACTTACGATGTAGACAGAAAAAGCTTATATTTAGCAAGTAGAAAGTGCTGACTGCAAGGCGATAGTCACAATTCACTAATAAAATTAAGTTGTTACAGTGTGCTTGTCCTTGTTTTTTCTTCCTTGTCCTTGCATGTTTTGCGAAATCATTGCCATGGAAGGCTTAGTCAGTTTTACTGCGTAGGAGCTTCACGGCACAATGCAAATTGCCGTGAAGCTGCTCTGAAGGAAAAACGCTGCGTACTGTTTGACGCCTACTTTGCCACTGAAATCTTCGCATGTTTGGTGCTGGTTATACGTGCAAGAATGCGGTACTATTGTACTCCTTCTTCATGATTGATACCATGTACTGTCTCATCTAGAACAGTTCCTTTTCCACGATTTTCAAGTGACCGTTTTGACACAGTCAGGGAAGCCCGGTTGCACGCACACGCTGTGTGTCCAGAGATCATATCAGAGATCATATCAGAACTACGCTTTGGGGAAATGCATCAGTTTTTTGACAGGGCGCCATCAGAGAAAGAAAGCTCTCGCTTTGACTAGTTGATCAAAAAATTTAGAGCCTTTCCACTAGAGTCGCACCTCATTCGCACTAGTCGTACCTCACCTCAGAGTCGAAGCCATATCAGTGCAGTAAATTAGTCTGTTATATCCAATAGTTGTTGTAACAGTAGTAGTAGTAAAAATCAGCTCTAACAAATCGGCAATCTGGCGCACCGTGCGAAAATCCCACATGCAAAAATGACTTATTCTACGCTTGACCCCACCATAAACGAGGTAATCCTCACCTGTCTGTCCGTGGCATTTTAAACTAAATGGACCCGAACATGAGAACGTGAAATAAAACCAGTCACATGTGTTTTTGCATCAGACGACCAAACTTTCTGCCGTTTTAACGATAAAAGTTATTCTGTTGAATTTAAATTCTTTTATCTTGCTTTCTTTATGCTAACTTTCGAGTTTGGAGCCTTGCGCGAGCCAAACATTTTTTTGTTGGAGCCGATATAGCGCAGCTCTGGTGGTTTCAGTTTCATTATACATAAATGAATGACCGTCACTGAAATGAAGCGCGACCAACCAAATTTTGAATTTAGTTCACTACAGCCAATAATTCGCTATACCAGTCTTCATTAAAATGAGGTTCAACTGTATTGTGAACGTGGAAGACCAGTGAAGCTGTACTGGTGAATAACTACATTCAGGTATGCGTGGCGACTTACTATGTTCATTGAATAAAGCCGCATACACAGGACTCCATCAGGTTTATATTTAAATTAATGGTCATATAATTTTTTCCGGTATTCATTTTGAAATGTAACAGTGCGATAAAAACGACGAGGGGCACAGAATTTTGTTGCAATACATTTTTCGGGATAGTAGTTTCAATTCAACAAAAAGTACAGCCATTCTTTCAACCCCACTCCCTCCGTAGGTAGCCATATACATATTGACAGCAGGCGAGAATCCTGCAACTTCTGCATCTTCACTGTGAACTAACTCAATACAACAAGTAAATAAAACTCCGCGAATGACACGGGCCAATTTCAGTACGATTCTAATTTTTTTCCAAGACATCTACATTAGGTTAAGAGCTACAGAGTATTTCACTCTAGCTTCAGAGGGAGTGCGTGCAATTCTTAATCGATGAAACTCGATAGGCACACGCAATTGCGGTCAGAACCTAGCGCAAAACACCTTCGCTGGAAAAACATTTATCAATGCTTTGTCATGTTTGATACACAAGTTTTTACTAAGCTTCAGACAGGAAAGCTACTATCATTAATGTGCTCTACATGAAAATAAATAAATAAATAAATAAAAACGAGAGAAGAAAGTTTAAAGATTCCCCTTTATGTTTTTTAGTAGTGTAGTACCACAATTCTGCCCATTCAAAACAGTGGAACATTGTTCACTTGCTGACTGACTTAAAAGGAGTGCCATAAGGAACGACGTAAATTGCTGTTGGCCTCACAATTGAGCCTTGAAAACAAGATTGGCTCACCGTAATGTGGTGAGACCATGCTGTTAGAATGCTCATTTGCGAAATTGTAGCCTGTCTTGTTCGCCTCACTGCTCTGTCTCTAGTGCCTCGTTGGCTGGTTATTCAAACAATCCCCGCCCTGTTACTTGTCACAGTGACGGGTGTCCCTTTAAAATAAAAAAAAACTGCACTGTCTATGCTCATTCAATGGGTATCACATGAAGTCTAGGCGCCGTGATATAATGATGGTGTTTCAAAATCAGGATCAATACACTGCAACCTTTAAACTGGTTTGGTGAGGACAATTGCACTTAACTTCTTGATGTTTCATGTGACAACTGCGCCTTACTGCTAGTAGCTGCAAGGCGTAGTAAATACAGAGACAAAAGCCACACTTAGCAGTGAAAGCCTGTAATTGGGGAGGCAATACTGAATGCCCAGTCCGATAAGCCCTTGAATGTCTGCGCAAAGTAGAACCTGCTTAACAGTTTCCAAACAAAAAGTTACTTTTTTTAGAATATTTAGTGCATTCACGTTGCCTGAATTCTGAACAGAAGTGCTCTGTCGTATTTCGGGATGAAATTGCGACAGCACTGCGTACAGTAGGTAGTTTACGCAACCTGGTTGAATTGCAACTCTAAATACGTCCCACAATTGCGTTACAGCAAAATGTTGTTACAATTTATAGCTCAGTTACAACCCTTGAAGACGGCAGGGTCAATATGCACTTTGTTGCACACTTCCTTAACCCTGTTCTCCACTCTTTTAGGAATTTTAAAGTGCAACCTTTCTTTTAAAAGACATACCAGCTAACTCGGACCCATCGCATGATTCAAATGTCACCTGACTGTGCAGGTAATTCAAGGCATTTTTCTTCGGGGCGGCCACATAAATATCTACACATTGATTGAATGCACTCACTCTGAAATGGAAGTTTTTCAAGTAAAGCTCATCAAGAAGGCAACCTACAGATATTTAAATAAAAAAGTACATTAGTAGACGAGTTTCACAATGCTCGCGTAGCTCGCGTATATCTTGTAGACCTTGAGACCGAATTAGTGCAAGCACGTACCCACATATGCACAGAGACACATACATACACACAGCATCACCTTGGCTGTTTGCAGTAGGTGTAGCCGCTGGAACATTGCAGGTTGCGCTGTCTTGCGCAGGGTCTGTGAAAGAAACAGCGATAGTTCAGGTTTATATTGTCACGGCGGAACAATTGATGAAGGCCAGTAGGAGAGAGAAAAGAGGGTGTATTTCGGGAAACTTGTGCCTGATGCCTGGTAGCGGTCACACCAAGAACATGCGCTCACGAAGGGGCACGTTCTCGCCTTCTTTGCGGCTTAGGCAGTGATGATCATGCTTGTGATTTCCATGATGAGGATGAGGATGATGGAGACACGCCAGAATGGCGCACACCGGCTCCGGACGATTGGCATCCGCGCTCTGTTGCTGGTTACACACGCAACACTATGTAGCATATACAGAGGCAATATTGCGAAGGGAGGAGCACAAAATTACAGCGATATGCACGCAATGTAGGTCATGGTAACAACCAAACGCTTGTCTGTGCGTATACCCTGCAACACGCCCCCCTTCCCCCAAATTTCTTGAAGCAAAATTTCTTAAGAACAGCATCGCAGCAGACGCTTTCGGACATTGCAGAAGTCCCCAATTGATGACCCATCAATTGGGGACTTCTGTAGAATAGACGAGGCCGTTTTTATATAGAATAGAATAGACGAGGCCGTTTTTATGTAGAATAGACGAGGCCGTTTTTATGAGGCCGTTTCTGTAGAATAGACGAGGCCGAATGTAGAATAGACGAGGCCGTTTTTATTTTCTATATGCTACTGCACTGACATGATTCGTTTCATACAGCTTATTTTTCAGGCAGCACCAATTCTTTCTTTCTAACTCATTCAGAGAGAGTTGTACTACAGTCGAATCCCGCTACAACGAAATTGACGGGACGTGCGAAAAATTTCGTTGAAGCGAAAATTCGTTGAGGCGAAATCTGCCCCAACACACCACAGAAAGGCCAGAAAAAAAGCCCCGTATGCTTCCGCATCACTGGCAGCATAATACAATGTTTAGAAAAAAGAGTGACGCGCAATAACGTCATGTTTATTCGGATAACAAAGATACCAATGATTATCTGTTCTTTCACTGCACGCGAAGAACGTGTTGTGGAGTGGGGTGAAGAAATGCAGGCGCAAAACGTATTGCTGTACAACAAGGCGTGTCCACCGAGCTGATTACTTGCAGATAGCTGCTAGGCCGTCGGAAGCCCCCCTCTCACTTGTAGCAGGAGCAGTGCCGTTATCTTATCATCTGACACGGCGCGGCAGCTACTGACCTTGGCAGGTTAGACGCGCGCGCTTGCATTTAACACAACTGCGTGCTCATGACTAAGATAGGATGACTTGGCTTCAAGACCAAACACGCAAACATGATTTTTGCTCTTGGCTATGAAGAATGGTAGACGGAAAACGGCAAGGACAGCTGCTCACAACGCATACATGACGGTGCCGCGCCAGCAGCGGAGCACATTTGTGCGATTTCAACTGGATACGGATTGGCTGTAGCTCCGGCTTGGCGAACCGGGCGTGCGCCTCATGTAAAGACGGCCAGCCACATCGTTATCACCATCAAACAATGGCGTCCGCCTATGAGTTTTTTTTTTTTTTTGTAGCGGTGTGGCCGCACCGCGCATGTTTTCGGTGAAACTAAGCGTCCTGAATGTATAAAAAGTTACATATAGCTGGCGCTATGCTTATTTTATTGTAAAATAATTGTTCAAACCCAGCCCAAATCATTGAAAATTTCGTTGAAGCGAAAGCAAGCCTGACAAATGGTTCGTTGTGGCGAGGACTTTGTTGCATGGACTTCTATGGCTGGCTGACGGGGAATTGGAAATACAGTGGAATCTCGGTGATACGAATTCGTTTGATACGAATTTCGTTGTGATACGAATTTTTAAAATTCCCCGGCGAAAATGCATTGTATGCAATGTAAAAAAATTCGGATGATCCGTACGCATTTATCCCCTGGTGCGGGTGATACGAACACGGGAGCCGTGAGCAGACGACAGCGGCGTGGACGGGAGGCGGGAGAGTTAGTATGGCCGTGCGGCCTTGGTTGCGCGCGGGCACAAAAGCATGGAGCGTGAATCGCATGGAGCGTTTTCTGCTCGCGAAAACGCGCTGCGCACGCCACAGGCGCGCTGACCCTGCCGCGTAACCACCTGCACGCGCCGCGGCCGGCGGCGGCAACATGGCGGCGGCTTCGGCCGCGAAGTGGCGTCGGGAGCTCGAGCGACCGCTTCTAAGCGCTCTCTAAAATATCGCTCAAGGCACGCACGAAGTTGCTTGAGCGGTAAAGGAGCTTATAATGTAGAAGAAAACGGTACTATAAAACATCATCCGCGCCGGTAGTGAAAGCGCCCATTCAATATCTGCTGGGGTGTTAGGCCTAAACATTTCCGGCGGGGCCACCGGGCTGTCCGGAGCGTTTTCGAACTGCCGCCATGAAGAGCGCACCTCGCCATTGGCGCAAGTTGGCAGGCTCCTCCCACTGCCGCGCGCGTCGGCCGTCATTTTCCGAGCGAGGTAGCATCTGTCGCGGGGGCGAAATCGTCAACGCGGGCGTGAAAATAATGCGCGTTCAACGCCGACGCGCACAAATCGCATGCGGTTCGCGTGCGCACGTCGCGTCGAAGGTGAGCACGCGTTCTTTTGACTCCCGCGTTGACGATTCGGGCCGGCACCTTGGCGCCAGCCTCTGCTGGGGTGGTTTCTGCCCACGGCCGGGCTAGAGCGACCGCGTGCGCACGTTGGTATCGACACAGCGCGCGTCGCCGCCCTAGCGCGGCCGTGCTCAGCCTTGGTTGCCGCCAACGTTGCCGCGAACGGCAGTGGGAGGAGCCTCATGACTTGCGCCAATGGGGAGACGTGTGCCTCATGGCGGCAATTTCGAAGCGCTCGCAGGAGCTGGCCGGGCCACCTCCGCGGCGCATATTTGGCGCGGATGATATTTTATAGCGCAGTTTTCTCCCACTTTATGAGCTCTTCCCCGCATGAGCAACTTAGTTTACACCTTGAGCTGCGTTTTAACAAAAGGTTACAAGCGGTCGCTGAAGCTACTTGCGCCTCTTCACGGCAACAGCCGACGCCATGTTGCCGCCGCCTGTCACATGCGCGGCACAATTCCATTTTTTCTCGTTTTCTGATGATACGAATTTTCGGGTGATACGAATATTTTTGCCGCCCCTTGAGATTCGTATGACCGAGATTCCACTGTATTTCGTTGAAGCGGAAATTTCGTTGAAGCGGCGTTCGTTGTAGCGGGGTTCGACTGTATTGGAATTTGACTGCCTCTGCTGAGACAAATTTGTGCTCTCAAGTGAAGGCATTTCTAACTTCCCGTCCCCTAATGAAGTTCTGTAGCTTTACAAAGTATCTGCCTTCTATGAGGTTTGAACGACACATACGACCTGAACAATTCAAAGATGCGACCACGTCGGCCCCAATTCTAAAAATCTATCTTTAGTCTTATTTTTATTTGCCACCCTATGACTGGTGACGCAGGACGTAAAAAAATCCCGGGCCACCTTCACTGACGTGAAATCTGGGGAGGGGTGAAACATGCAGTGTATAAGTGTATTCTTGGCGCCTTGGCGTTTCTGCCAATGGAGATGAAACCATTGGGGGGTACAGGTATACAGCTTTGCTATAAAAGTATCTTGTCTTTGAAGCATGAAGCTCTGTAGCGCGAGGCGTGAGTGACTGTCCGGGTGTTTTTTTAGTACGCGTTACAAAGCCCTCCAGCGCAAGGCGTAAACGAGTTTCCCGGTGTTTTAGTACCGTGACTACATCATGAGATGAATGACGATTACGACGACGGCGACAGGAGACGCCAATAGCCCCAGCCCCTAAGGGACTTCGCCCCTAAAGTTGCCTCTCAGAGTGAATAGAAAGGGACTGTCTTCCTGACAGTGTGTGGATCATTTATTCCTTGGTAGCTGTCGGTCCTTCCGCCGCCAAGTACGTAACAGCGTGTGGGCCAAGCATGTTGTCATGCCAAGAAGTCACCTCTTATTTCATGCCCTACTGCATTGCAAAGCACAGCTGTTTCTCCTCACTGGTCGCACTGCTTTTGGGCGGCGCAGTGTTAGGTCTGTAAGAGATGGTGACAACTGTGCCTCTAGCCAGATGATATTCAAGCAGGCATACACAATACACAACTATTTTTCTATTTCGCAAGGCCTTCCCAGAACAGAATGGGCCACTAGTGCCACAGTTACCCATGCTTTCCATACAGCAGTGGGTAGTGTGTCCGTAGTGAGCGCAAAAAAGAATGGGTTCAAATCTACACTGGAGGAATTTTTGTTCATGCCTTACAGTAATGATTCTCAACACTACGACTTTAAAAGCAACGAAGCATTGAAGCTGATAGGCTATACCCCAAGTAATGGTGCTGTGCTTCAAATAAGACTTGCAACTCCAGTGTACGCTTACAAAACCTCAAAATACGAGACACAAAAAAAGTTCTGAAACATCACTATGCAAGCTGGAAAAAAAATAAAAAAATAAAAATAAAGCCGTTCCACTCAACGTGAAAGCTGTCGGAAGTGCAGAGCAGTAATTCGCCATAATGGGTTGTGGCGCTGTTATCCGCTCACTGCTACCACCCATCACACTCTTCGCCGCCCTGTCTCACTTCTCTCCTGATGAATTCAACGGAGGTTTGTCCAACGCATTTCGCATTTCCCGCCTTCGCAGTGCTTGCGCGCCCCCTGCATGAAACAACGCGAGCGCGAGTTCTTTGTTCTTTTGAGCTTGATTTTCATTCCGCATGTGCTGGCGCCTTACTGTGCAGTAACACGCCATTTTTTTCTTGCACTGCCACTTTTTTTTGCTTACTATCAAAAAAACCAACTCAATGAGCATTCCTAACTAAATGAAGGCATGGGCTACCAGTTATATACACAGATTTTGCCCCAAATATACCTGCAGTTTTTTTTTGCACTAAACAACGGGGAGATGTATGACACGCACCAGCAGTACACGAGTTTCGAGCAGTTATGACTTATAAACCGCTTGTTTTTCGGAGCTTGTGTGGGACACCGTGACAACGGTACGCCGTGGGGCGAGCCACGACGACAAGGTGAGCCCCTAAAGTCCTCTGCCCTTAAAAAGCAGTGAGAGATGAGACCGTTGCCAATACAATCGAAGGCCCTCCCATCAATAATGCTTTTGTCCATGGTCTAGTAGCTCCGAGTGCCTAAATAATTTTCCCCCAAGCTGCAACCCCCTAAACAACCACAACAACAACAAGTGCCAAAAAGACATGCTCACGCACCACACAGAAACTTACTGAAACGCTTCAGCCGCTTGTGACTCCTCTTAAAGCGACCGTAGTTTCGGGCGACTGTCTCCGGGCTCTTTTTGTTGAAGTAAAAGATGGACGGCACCCAGTCCGGATGGTTCGTGAGGTTGTGGCACGGCCTTCCTGAGTTGCAACAAAAAAGTGCGTAAGGCCTCCGTCACAAATTCTCAGAAAATTTGTCACAAAGTGGAAGTCTGCGCACAGTCAGAATTTTTCAAATGTGGGAACCAGCGACCCCAGACATGTAGCTCGAATGTAGAAGACTAAGGTTATTTGGGGTGAACAATTCCAGGTTAATTCCTTCCTGGAAGGAATGGGTAGGGATACAATGTGGTGACACTGCTGCTTACTGCTGTTTTCTTTTTAGGGGTGGAGCCCCTCAGGGACTAGGGCTGTTGGCGTCTCCTGTCGCCGCTGTTGTTATTGTTTGTATCATGTAGTCACGGTACTAAAACACCGGGAAACTTGTTTACACCTCGCACTAGAACGTAACGCGTACTAAAAAAACACTGGGACACTCGTTCATGCCTCGCGCTAGAGAGCTTCGTGCTTCAAAGACAAGAGACTTTTAAAGCAAAGCTGTATACCTCTACCCCCCAACGGTTTCTTCTCTGTTGGAAAAAACGCCAAGGCACCAAGAATTCACTTATACACTGCATGCTTCACCTCTCCCCAGGTTTCACTATTAGTGGAGATGGCCCGGGATTTTTTTTCCCACTGCTCTTCACTCTTGTACTGCTTGATTCGTACAAATGCTATCTCTGTTTATGCGCTTTCTCTATCGCTGTGCATATTTGTAGCTTTTTTTTTGTGTCTTGTTACACAATGCTCTACTATTTTGTTTCGACTTTATCCCCCCTCATGTAATACCCTTTTTCTGGGCTCTTAAGGGTACTTTCTGTCATATAAAAAAGAAAAAGAGAGAGAGAGACAGGAGGTAGGTGTGCCTATTTATGCACAATTGCATGCACTTATTTTCAATTTGCCCATTCAGTAAGTGAGCAGTTGACCGAAATGTTACTGTCCCCTCTTCTTTAGAAGACAGATTATGATAATCTTATTCCTCAAGACGTACAGCAGCATGTCATTCTACTCCTCCGCCCACTGACCGTTCGCAAGGGATTTTTTTTTTCAGCCTACACTGGCCGCACTGAGTGTAAGCTTAGTGTAGCCGTAGCAGGGACATTGCGCAAATCTACACTAGTTGCACCAGTGTAGCCAATGTAGGTATTAGGGTTCTCCCCACAGTGATTGGTGGTGAAAATGCTGCCCACTACTCCGACTGACTAGTTTGAAATGCTCACCTGAGGAGCTAAAAACGGCCACTATGTGAAAGCAACGCCAGTGGTCGCAATTTCTCTCTATGGCGGAGAGTTTTAGTTCATGCACATACATTCAGCCAATTATTGACCAAGGCAAACCTGAAGTTTGGTTGATTTCCTTTAATTTAGAAGTCTAAATGCACAACTGTGCACTGAACGGGATCATTAAATGTGATTTATTTAGGTGTAAAGAGAGTTAAAGTAGAAGAGCAACAAAAGTCGACCTGGAAGAAAGAAAAATGTACCTACATAAAATGAATGCTCATCTGAAAATGCCAATGACAATAAAGCTTTCACTGCACATCACGTATGTTACAGCATCCGTGATAAACCACACTAGTGCAAACCGGGGTGCACCAGTGCGCCTTTTCATCCTCAATAAATTGCTCTGGTGCACAGCATCTGTCCTCAACAAACCGGGCCGCACTGTCGCGGGGCAAATTTTGGTTGCCCTGTCACACACCGAGAGAGTCGACGAAGTACCGGGGTGCGATGCATCGTGAGAGAGAGAGAGAGAGAAAGAACTTTATTTGCCCAGAAGTAGAGAGCTTGGACTCTCTTTGCCGCGTTAGTCAGCCAGATGATCTTGGTCCCTGGCGGCTTCTTCGGCCATCTGGACAAGGCGTAGCTGCGTTAGAGGATCAGAGCTGCACAGCAGGGTTTCCCAGTGCTCTAGGTGGTTGATATCTATGCGGGGTAGAGGGGTCTTGCTCCGTGGTTTCTTTTGGCACTTCCACATAATGTGCGTGAGGTATGCGCGGTGGCCACAGTGCTTGCACTTATCCGAGAAGATCTCTGGATGGAAGTGACTATAGGCCAGCGGGTAGTATTGGTTTGAAGTTGCCTCCATGCTTTGGCCTGCGCAGCGTTGAGTGTGAGGTGGGCGGCTGGAAATTCGCACCTGCTGTGTTTGTAGTAATTTGTTATCTCTTTGTACGAGTTGACGCTGTCGAATTTCTCTGAGTGATCTGTTGCTACTGCAGGGGGGTTAACTGCTGCTCGGGTGACGATCTCGCAAGCAGCTGTGTGGGCCCATTCGTTGCCCTGTAACCCTTTGTGTGCAGGAGTCCATATAAGTTTCGTTGACCGGTAATTTGGTGCATCGTGAACACCGCTGCGGAAGCAGCTTCCTCCGCTGTCTGCTGCAGCAAAGGCACGTTGACAGACTCGTGTGAAGGCAGAAAGGGCTGTACATAGTTGCTGACAAGGATAGGTCACTTGCGAATTCATCAGACAGTGATTTCATGGGCTCAGAACAGGTGCTCATAATGGCCAGGGATTGCATATGAGCACACACAAGCATTATGTGCGGCATAAGAACTTTGCTTACTGCAAAGAAGGCTGCATGGCCAGCCAGTAGAAGCAAATATTGGATCTCCGCATTTGTTTTGTTTGAATGTGGTATCACGCACGTTCACTGGAGTGCCTAGACCACCAAGGGTCTACATATTTTGCTGTAGCTGAACGAAAGGATGTGACTGCAGCAGTCGCGTTAATGTGGTTCTCAGACGACGAGAAGGAACTTGTAGGCAGCGGTCTAGTAGGAGTAAGTTGCCGCGCATGTGCGACGGATGTAGGTTGCGCGGTGGCTTTCAATAAATAGCAGTTTTTAGCAGCGCTGCGTCATATCGAGCTGCTCTGCTGGAACTTGTCAACGCTTTCACGAGTTTGATTGATTGATTGTGGGGTTTAACGCGCCGACGCAACGCAGGCGATGAGGCGCGCCGTAGTGGAGGGCTCCGGATTAATTTCGACCACCTGGGGATCTTTAACGTGCGCCGAAATCTCGTACACACGGGCGTTTTTGCTTTTCGCCTCCATCAGAAAAGCGGCCGCCGCGGCCAGGAATCGAACCCGCGACCTCGTGCTCAGCAGCGCAACGCCTTAGCCACTGAGCCACCGCGGCGGGTACTTTCACGAGTTGCTCTCATAGCCCAAGAGATGGCGCTAATGTAGAACTGCTCGGTTTGTACTTGGTGCCGGTGCGCACCGTCGTGGGGCACTGTGCACCGCACCGGTTTTGGGGGCAACCTCAGTGCATGTTTATCGAGGATGCTATTAGGTTCATACTGAGTGCAGGATAAACTTAATTGTAATGAAGCAAAATGCTATCAGGGAATCAGTAGCAGCAACATGAACACTCATTATAAAATACAGAGAACAATATAAAATAATAATGCTAAAAATGCACTCGTGGAGAAAAAAAAAAAACTTTGCGCTGACAGTTTTTCACAGCATGAGATATTGATGTCGCCATTACTAAATGTCTGAAGCGAAATCAAGGCGACTGCAGCACTGGGATCCCTCAACTAGGCAGCCAGAACAACATGGACAAAATGGATGATGAAAAATGGGCCGCGAGAGTGTTTAGGTACCTGTTTATAAGGAGCATGGACACCCGGTGGAGGCGGACGACCAGAGAGCTGACCAAGTGGTACGGAAAGTTTGTAGGGAAAGTGGGGTATACGCAACAGTTAAAAAGCAGGTCAAGGCAGCAGAGGCGACGAAGTGGGAACAAAGAATGGAAGCTAAGAAAACCCTGGAGACTTACAGGACAGGGAAAGTAGAAAACAGGACGGAAATTTATGGCAGTACGCGAGGCAGTGCATTGATCTTTGATGCACGGGCGGGTGCCTGAGAACTCGGGCATACACGATTGTCAACAAGCAGCAGGATGAAACGTGCGTATGCTGTGGCAGGGATAGGGAAGCCGTAGAGCATATTGTCATAGACTGCACAGAGATGCAACCAGGGCAAGACGATGGAAAAGCGACGTTGACGGAGGCTTTGGGATTTGGTGTGGGGGGAGCCTCAACTTCAGGGCCATAAAGGTGACGAAGAGTGGCTGGAATGGTGGTGGAGTAAAAGCAGGGAAGAGATGGGTACGCAGGGTGAGTAATCATACGGATGAGAATTTAGAACAGCGAGGGGAGAAAGCAATGGGAGTTTAAAACAGGCGTGGGGAGGGGGTGATGGAGGGAGACAGATCTATTAGGTTAGTAAGAGTACACCAAGCAAGTAGATCAAAACGTTGCTGACAACCCACGCCCCGATACAGAGAGAGGACCACTGATCATCGTCATCATCAGAGCCGCTAGAACACCGTCATTAGGGTGGCTAGAATGGGAAGGTGTGATGACCGGCCAGGAAAAGCTGGCCCCCGTTCGCGTGAATGCCGCGCGGCGGCGCTGCCGTCAGGGGCGCCGTCAGCTCGCGCGGCCGTTCTGCCCGTTCTCCGTGCTACGCGTCTCTGCCACGACCCGGCGGGGACGCGTTACTGAGCTATGGAAATTGTAGCTAATACCGCAGTTCCTTAGACAAGCAAGGCTTGTGTTGCGCTACCGCTAACATGGGGTTTGCGACACGGCTAAATACGTCGGAGTTTTAAGCTGCCAGAAAGCAAGCAGGCGTTTGAGAAATGCCACATAAAGCCGCTGAGCGGGAGCTTATGTGGGGTACAGTGCTTTTTGCAGGGTTTATGTGAAATATTGTTTTTTTCTTCTTCGGGGTGAGTGCTATATTAATTACTAGGATCACGCGGCATGTTTATTCTTGCCACTCGTATTTTTTTGTTGGTGGTGGGCGTATAATTACGTACGAAAGTAGGTAACTTCGTTTACACCAGCCAAAGCAACATGAAATTGTTGCATACGATCTAATGCAACGTCTTGGAGTCATTTCATTCCCAATGTATACATATATAGTTCGAAAACCAAACAAAAAGATGCAACATGTTCCTAGCCGAGCAAACATTATTGCGTGGAGCAGAATGCAGTTCAGTTCTGCTGCTTCTTTCACGTTACCGCAAGCCTTTTTTTTTTTTTTGCCTTTGCTCTCGTTTGTTTTGTAATCAAAATGCAAATAAAAATGAACGATGTTTAGCACACAATAAGCGCTGCTGCTTCAGCTGTGGAGGTGGATTGTTTGTAGTTGTACCACGTACTATAGATTTATTCGCAGTAAAATAGTACATTCAAAATTCGATCTAACGAACAAATTCTGATTAATGCTTTTACGAGCTCGAACTAAAGAAATAGATTCCCCGCCACCTCCGATTTAACGAAGAATTTCGAGCAACAGGCATAGATCTAAAAATGAGAAATTTCGAATGTGTTCGAACAGAACACCACGAAGATGATTGCGCCACGTCAGAAAAAAAGAGGCATTTGTTTGCAGGGAACTTTACGTGATAAATTACTCAACAATCCCGTGGTGCATGACGTCCTGGCCAGCATGCTTCCTACAATCTTGAAGGGAAATGACGCCATCATCCATGCCAATTCTTCTGGAATTGCGTCGAAGAAAAAATAACCTCAAGGACACATATATCTTACACGAGAAACTCGAGCAAGCCCGCTTTACGTGGTTCAAGGATATAAGAGCCAAGAACGGTCCGCTCAGCGGGGAGGTGGTACAACAGAAAGCGCTGTGTTTCTCGTGACTGCTGGGGTGCGACGACTTCAAGGCAAGCCCCAGCTGGCTCATTATTTTCACCGTGCACTTTTAGTGCATCGCTTAATTATCGTCGTGCGTGCGCCGTAGCCGCCACAATTACCATATCATGGTAGCTGCTGGGATATGCGACTCCCTTTAGACACGGAATTTATGAAATCAACTGCTGACAGTCATGATTTTAAGAAGTTCCCGATTTAACGAAATACGCGGTTTTCGGTGGCTGCGTTAGATCGGGTTTTCAATGTATGACATGCTAGAACTGTTCATGTCGCGTCAAAGCGCTTTGCGCAAACAGCCCAATTGTCCTGAAGCGTCTTGCCGGCCTTCGGAATAGCACGCGACCACTTCAAAATCAGGTCTTGACAAGCGGGTGCACGAAAGAGGGACCCTTTTTCGGAACAAGGTTTGTATCCGAAATTGCACCCTAGCACGAAGCACCATCTCTGAGTTTTTTCTTTGAAGTAGAAGGCACATTCGCCACCGCACAGCAGTGCCGTCATACACGAAATATGCAATAATATGCAGCAAAACACAGAGCGACTATTCCTACCCGCCGCGGTGGCTCAGTGGCTAAGGCGTTGCGCTACTGAGCACAAGGTCGCAAGTTCGATTCCTGGCCGCCGTGGCCGCTTTTCTGATGGAAGCGAAAAGCAAAAACGCCCGTGTGTACGAGATTTCGGCGCACGTTAAAGATCCCCAGGTGGTCAAAATTAATCCGGAGCCCTCCACTACGGCGCGCCTCATCGCCTCCGTTGCCTCGGCTCGTTAAACCCAACAATCAATCAGCGACTAGTCCGCGCCCAGGCGCTGATACAGAGGCTGGCCGCTGGACTGGCTTTCCCCCGCGGAAACGCTGACGGCGCCCCTGACAACAGCGCTCTGTTTTGCCCTAGCGGCAGGCACGCGCCGGGGGAACACCCGCTCTACGGGAAAGGCGCCGCGGTCATCACACCTTCCCATTCTAGCCACCCTACCGTCATGTCAAATGGTAAGGTGCGGGAGGCAAAAAAAAACACAAACAAAAAAACAAATGACAGTTTAGCTAAACGTTTTCCCACTGGCTACTCTGCAGTGGGAAAGGAAAAAAAAATGGATAATGAGAATGAAGGAAAAATAGGAAAAGAAAACTATAAACTAAACTTGTGCACAATCCCAGATCCCGGTGAGCAGAGAAGGTTTTTGCGCTCCGATTTTAATCTCAGCGACGGTTTCCTTGATTAAACGTTACGCTGGAAAGCACGACGAGAAAATTCATCCGGCCTTGGCACTTTCGCGTGGGTAGAGAACGCGTACACATGCAACTAGACGCTGCTCGGTCGCTGAATAGCGCGGTTCTAAACAGCACGCAAGAATGAGCTCGCACCTTCGACGAAGTGGAGGCTGCAAATGCGATCGGCTTCAGTCGGCGCCCAGTTTGGCCTTTTCACCGCGCGAATCCACAACTTGCGTCGCTCGAGGTCCCGCTTCGGGAACTTGTAGAAGCCGATGCCGTTGCCTTTCTTGGCGCGCGTTTTGCAGCCGACAACGCAGCACGTTGTCACCATGTTGAGCCACGCGAGTGTTGTGGCTACATTTAACAACAACGAACTCTCAAAGAACTCTGGAAAGTTTGCTAATTGATGTCCCGCGGTGGCAAATTCTGCTACTTGTTTGCCCACAATGACTGCCTACACAATGATCACGTGACCTTTTAAGAAGCCACAGCTGCTGCCATAGCCACATTTCTGGAGTTTTCATCATAAAAACATAAATACGTAAAACAGCCACAGAAGCCGAAACGGTGTTTTATTTGTGTGGTAAAAACTAAATAAATATAGAAACTTTATAAGCAATGTCCCCAGTCAAAAACAGCTTTTTGTTTGTACGTCGTGTTCTCTTGAGCCCAATGGTGCCTGTGGTGGTTGTTCTTGCGCGTCTGCTGCAACCATAACTTTTGGTTGTTGTCATGAGCTAATTTCCGTTCGCAGCGTTGCAAAACAAAGTCTGAAAGGCGCAGACAAGAATGCAAATTATAGAGCTTTGGTGGAGGGTGAGAGCGGGTAATTTGCAGATCGTCCTTGGTCTTGTCATAGAGTTTCTTAGTAAGTATACTGTAAGAAACTCTATGGGTCTTGTTTTGGTAATCTTGGTATGACGCAATGACTGACGGTAAAGCGGCGTCTTTTGAATTGACAATTTTCTGAAAGAACGAAGCACTTCACTAGCGTACTGTCGTCAACGCTCGAAGTGTACGAGCAAGCACGATCTACAGAACCGTACAGGATGTCACTCCGAACGACGCTGTAACCTATCCGACGTTTCTGTTAGCGTTACCTTTAGTTTCTTAGGCGCTGCCGTCGGTAAGTTCTTGTTCTTATCTGTCAGGTCTGAGAAATGTGCGTAATTTTGTTTATTGAAGTTATGTGCCGCCGCTGCAGATCCTTCTCCAGTTACGTTTCATTTTGCAAAACATAACAGCATGACATAGTTTGCATGCCCTCTTGACAATTTGAGCAGTCAATGCGTACGGCTCATCCGCGTAGTGCAGTGGTCTTTTCCTTTTGTAGTACTGGGAGATTTCGCGTGGGTTTTTGTTCTTGTTGAATCTTAGCTCATAGGTCTTTCTAACACAAATTTGACATCCATAGGACGTATGGTCACTCGCCTGCTGGACCA
This sequence comes from Haemaphysalis longicornis, assembly GCF_048455015.1. NCBI lineage: Eukaryota > Metazoa > Arthropoda > Arachnida > Ixodida > Ixodidae > Haemaphysalis > Haemaphysalis longicornis. Next base: position 74,118,331 of record NW_027526204.1, read on the forward strand.
GTTCAACATTGTTAAATGCCTTTTTTAGTTACTGTGCAGGAGTATGTGGGTGCGGAACTGTGCATGGAGAGAGTATGGACATTCATCTGCAGCGCCCGCACTGTCACCACATTGAGGAGGTCCCGCGTGCAGCACTCGCAAATGCTTTGGGAGAGTGCTACGTGCTATGATAAACTTGTCGTAGACCGAATATGCGTTTACCAGGCAAAGGGTGGTTTCAACTGCAAGCGAACTAAGTTATTATTTCTGTCGTACTTGTAGCTGAAGAACATGAATATTGTAAAATCATCCACATAAAATTATTTAAGTTGTGAAAATGGGAGCAAGCAATCTGCCTTAATGGGAATTAAGAGCGTAGCCCACCACTCAGTAACTTACCTTGAAAGCCTGTTTTGCAAAAAACGAAGAATTCCAGAATTCTTCATGGGGTCTTTTAAGCAAGCCAGAGTTTCAGGAATCGTTTACAGTTAGGGATATAGAAACCTTTAGTTGTTGCATTGTTTTGACATCATTGGTCGAGAGCACGTCTTGAGCGTTCTGATTGGACAGTGCAAGCTTGCACTGCCACAGTGCAAGCTGCAATCACGAATTGGAAATGGGGACATAGTCGTCACAAAGCAGCGATAGAACCTTCCCTAGAAAGGAACTCGTCGAGTGTGTGAAATGTGAAACGTCTGCTACGTGGAAATATTGGCTGGTTGGCACATTTCGAACTTGCGGAAACAGCGCAGTGACAGAACAGTGCTTCATCTGGTCATTTTTCTTCGGTACTGTTCATGTGCTTTTTCTGCAAGTCTGAATTGCAACAGCCAACTTTCCAACTTAGATGCTCTTATCAATAATACGGTGCACAGCATCTAGTAAATGATCTCAACAAAGCCGGCAAACAAGCGACTGTAAGTTGAAAAATGCATCTTCAAGGCACGAGAAGCAACGTGAGCTTCCAGAGGTCTGTCTGGATCACTCGTGACGAGTAGATAACACATCTCAGCTTTGACACTTCGTCATGCAGACATCAGCCGTCCAAACATAAATGCACAGATGACGAGGAGATAAGGAGTGTGATGTGGGGTTCCATAGGAGTTGTAGATTCAAGCTCAGCTAGGAGGGGGATGAGTATACCGTTTTTAATTCGATTATGAGGCGGTCACAATTATATGGCGAGGGTGCACTTTAGAGAGTTAAAAAAATTGCCATATGCATATACTAAGCTTTGAATATAAGGCGGGGTATGGCTTTGAGACTACGGATTTTGGAAAAAAACCTCGCCTTATATTCGAATAGATGCGGTAGTTTGATAATGAGTGCCACATTGAAATTTTGGTGAGGGGTCCACCTAGAAGTTGCACAAGAGCACGATAAAGTTCTGGATGGAGCTTGGTGAGTGGAGCAAGGGAGAGGAATTGGACAAGGGTTGTGATAAGGAGTTTGATAACGAGTGTCATAAGAAGTGTACGGTACGTGCAGAATGTGTATCACATGACTTCCGCCTGTGTCTTAACTGTGCTGTTTTACTGCCTTATGTGATCACTAAGTAGCCCAACTCTTCCCTCTACAGAGTCGACAACCCTCGCTGGTCTTCATTAATGTGGACACCCAATTCTAGCGTTCTACCTCCGGCAACACCACTCTAGCCAACAAAAAAGGCCTTTTCCAGCAGCAAACTCTTGTTTGTGAATGTGCTGTGTAGCTGGGCTTATTCAATTCACTGTTTTACTGTGTAAGCTTGTATGTAAAGCACAGACAAAGACGGTAGAATTGTGCACTCTGCTTTGTGCCTTACTAGCTACTGCAGTGACGACACATTAGTTTGCATTGTAATTTGGTGCTGTCTAACTCCCTATAATTTCAATTTCCACTTACTTCATGGTTAACATAAACTTTGCGTCTGTGCACGCGAGTTTGTACTGGTTAAATGTGTTTGCAGTCTGCCAAATTCTACCTTTCGGGCTTACAAGATTGCAATAGAGCCCCCTGTGATGATGATAACTTTATTTAGCCCCCTGTTTTATATGGCTGAGCTGTGGACGATACGTGGGCCAGAATGTTCAGTGTCAGTTGCCATGTTTATCGTCGATGTGGCCAGAAGGAAATATTGCAGTGCTTTCTTGTATGCTTGAAGTGCACTTGACATTTTCCCATCTTGGGGGGAGGACTTTAGATGCCTCGCTTTAAAGGGGCCATGAAGACAAACTACAAGTTTGGTTCATTAGAAAGATTGCTTTGTCCCAACAAGAATGGAACCAATTCTTTCGCATACTTAAAACCGATATTAAAAGGAAGCGTGTGAATCAGTGGGCCACTTTCTGGCAACTTTTCTATGACGTCACAGAATATTGGCCGGCGAACTAACGGAACGCTAATACCCCTGCTACACTAGTGTCCGAATGTCATTTGACTCAACTGCGATGTTGTGCTGCTCCACTGGGTTTTGAAATGCCACTCAGCTGAAATGACATTCGCATCAAACGAACACCCAGAGAGACGTTTGGGGCTCTCGAATGCCATTTCTATCACCCTCGCGCACAGCACTCCAAGTCAGCATAAACAAATACAACACTGGCGTGCATAAAACAAACAAAATATTCTTAATTGTGGGACTTTGTTTACTTCTCTTTCACTTAAATCACGATATCTACATAATTCCTTACTCTCCATACCAGTGCCAGCGAGCGACAAACCAGTGTGGCCAGACAGCACAAAAAAACCTCACTTGCGATTCAGAATTAAGAAAAAACCATGTCAGAGCTTACGCTATTTATGTCATTTTATTGTCGTCAAAGACTGCTGCTAAATTTAATGGTTGCATTATTGTGTGAAAACAGAACTCGATAGGAGTCGTGCTATGCATCACGGTGAGCGATTGTTAAAGCTTTCAAATGCCATCGAAATTGTAGCAGAGCTCGGTGTATTTGGCATTCGACGCCCCTCATTTGAGTTGAATGACATTCGGCTCGAATGACGTTCAGACACCAGTGGAGCAGGGGTATAAGACACATGACTGACCCGCCGCGGTGGCTCAGTGGCTAAGGCGTTGCGCTGCTGAGCACGAGGTCGCGGGTTCGATTCCCGGCCGCGGCGGCCGCTTTTCTGATGGAGGCGAAAAGCAAAAACGCCCGTGTGTACGAGATTTCGGCGCACGTTAAAGATCCCCAGGTGGTCAAAATTAATCCGGAGCCCTCCACTACGGCGCGCCTCATCGCCTGCGTTGCGTCGGCGCGTTAAACCCCCACAATCAATCAATCAAGACACATGACTGGACGATTGTAGTGAAGACTCTAGTTCCATTTGATCACATCACTTGAATGCTAACGTGCAGTTAACACTCTGAAAATTATGTCTTTAGTGCCGGCCCATCTGAGGTCACTCCTGCCCATAAAAGGTCACTTTAGCGTGAAATTTGGAAGTTTTTCAATGCTTTTTGAATTTTCGTCTATTAAAAGATGTCTTTCTATTAAAAATGTCTTATTAAAATGTTTATTTCTATAAAAGAATATTGTTTATTAAAAAGATTGTTAAAAAGATTATTTTTCTTAACAGGCGTCTTTTTTTCGTTTAAAAAATGCCTTTCGTGGCTGGATTAGGGCTAAGGAACGTATTGAAGCCCAGTTCTTTCAAATTAGACAATGTTGTATTTTGTTTTCAGGGCCCCTGTTACAGGAAAGGAGGAATAGCATTACTTGGCAGGAGGGTCGTTGTCATGGCCTCTTATGATTGGCCCATTGAACTGCAATTTTTTTAACGGAATTGTGCTCACGTTTGCTAAACTATCCTTAATTCGAAATCAACACGCATGATTTACGCAATTGTAATGTTTCTCTTTGTCTGAAATTTGTTTTCTGTTGCTCTTACTCCCGTTTTTTCTTCTTTTTTTTTCTTTATGCGGCTAGCGTTGGTTTGCTTTGACCCTTGCAAAACAGTGAAAGTTACATCAGAGTTGGCAGAAGTTGAACTTTACAAAGAGCTCCTTGGACTTACAATTTTGTCGAATAAAAAAAAAATGCAAGATTCGACTCTGGGCAACTTGGTCGAATTTTGGAGTATTCGGTATCTGATGTTGCTTTTATTACTTCTTTTTCAGAGCCAACTGGTGTGTGAAAATCCAGACATTTTGCACCTCAACGCATGGGAATTGTCTCTCGGCCATTTTTTTATGGACGTGCATTATATGTTTAGAAATTCGCTGTTTTTCTTGTTCTTATGCTTTTTGATTGGTGCAGCTGAAACGAAAGTGATGGTTTCTGTGCATTGCGCCGCTTTTCACGTTTGAAACCGTACTATTTCGGCTTGGAGGAGAGAAGGAAAGCTTCTACAGTGCATTGCAAAGCTCATAAGAACTGATGATTTTAGGCTTTTTTGAAGGAGCCGTGAAGAGAAAACACAACTTTGGTTCATTCAAAAGATTGCCTCGTTAGAATCATACTGACACCACTTTTATTGTAAACTTCGCTCAAATAAGCTACATAATGAGGAAAAAAGGGAATGGCCATGCGACCCACTAGCTCATTTCCCGCAACAGAACCAATGATGTCACATGTGACAGCTCTACGAGTGGCGGAGGGCGGCAAAAGCAAACGCAAATTACGCAGAGCTTATAAGCTTGCCGAACGAGCCATTTGCGCTTAAATTTAGGGCACATTCTTTATAAAGCCGTAAGAATGGTGGGACAAACAGGGGAAGTTACGAAAGCACACGTAAACATAGAAGTGCCGATGCGTACTGCTGTTGGTACTGTGTGCAGTATGCTTGGTTTAGCTGCACAGGACTGCGGGGCTTTTGGGTTGTCTCAGACGACACTGGCCGATTGATGCAAGCGACGATGTCTTACGCGACCGTATTTGTCGAGCGAACACTGTGTTTCACGAAACGATTATTTTCTTCCTGAACAAAAACAAGCCAGGTTTAAATACGGTCACAAACTAACCAAAGGCAGAAAACCGCTTGCCACGGTATGGTGGTGCCACCTATGTTCACTCGTGGTAAACAAGGCTTCCTGATTAGTTGCAGAGCGGTCGGTTCCGGTGATGTCATTGCAGACCACGAAAACATGCGATTTAGTGGTGAAATCAAAATTTTAACTTAAAGAATTAATTTCTCGGTGAATAAAGCATCATTTGCATTCGGACAAGCGCTGGGGGCACTATAAAAACACGGAATCTTTCGAATAACGCAAATGTATTTTGTCTTCATGGCTCCTCTAAGGATTTGAACTAAGCTAGCCACTTTTTGGTAGTTTTCTTTCAGACTCCTGTGTTTACCAGTCTGCCATAGCACTGCTTGTGTTGCAACATTCATGATGTGCTCTCAGGGGAGTGTGATCAAACGGTTTTTGAGCGTGTAAAAACATGGGCTTTTGTGTTGTGCATTGTTTGATTGTTACAGTATCTCAACACCATGAAAGTTTCATACATGAGATGTGGGTGATGTAGCGCATGCAGTTTAAGGAACGCACTGCAACAAACACTTTGCTTTTTTTCTTTGTCAGTCCAAGAATGCGACAGATAAAATGTGGCTTCATGCCTGTAGATGTCTTTTGTGCCGTTGTTATTTGTGAGTGTTGTTACTAAATGTCTGCTAGACTGGTATATCGTAATTAATGGTTGACTATGCCTGTGGATTTAGTGGGCAACACTTCAAGTGCAGTTGCCAAGATAACATTGTAAATTGTTCCGTTTTCACTCTAGGCGGTCATGATGTACTATTTCTCTGGTTACTTTTTCTTTGATTTACTGGGATGTTTACCAGTCTCTTAATAATGTTTCTTCCATGGAACCGCAAAAATTTCTTGTTTTAAGCATAAAATCACGTCTATCAAAGCAGTTTTACAAGAACTGGGTGAACGTTGAAAGAGCTGCTTCAGCTGGTAACAAACGTTCAATGTTTAATTTTCATTTCCTCTTTTCATCCCATGCCTCAACAAAGCCAGCTACAGTTTCGAAGACCCCCGCCCGGGAACCCCAGAAACAGCTCCCAACACAACAAGCCAAAACGCAGCCAAAGTCAAGCACGAAGCCGCAGCCACAGCCGAGCCGTATCAATCCAGTGTGCCAATCCAGTGTGATCAGTGTGACTTCACGAGCCGCAGCATGGTACTGATGTCTGACCACCGGCACCAGCAGCAGGCTCTAATCCAAGAAAATCCGATCCGGTTTGAGTGCGAGTTGTGCAATGTGGTGTTTCGGTGGCACGAGCGGCTACTCTTGCACATGCAGTGCCACATAGGCGCACCAGGCTCGCCGGTCGAGTGCTACCTCTGCCCCGGCAAATTCTCCAGTGAGCAGAATTTGGTGAGGCACTACAAGACGAAGCACCGCAACTCAGAGGCCTTCCGCTGCCCCCTCTGCCCCAGCAAATTCTCGCGCAAGGACACCCTCCGAGTGCACGTGCGACGACACGGTAGCGACGGCGCGAGGTATCAAATTGGAGAGTAGTAGCAGGATGAGAGAAACACAAGGGGGGAGGGGAAAGGGGCAGAACAGCTTATAGTGGCGTGACGTGAAACTGGAGTTGTGGTAGTTTTCGCCGGACTCTTTTTTTTCTGTCTGGTCGTCGTGTTCTTCACGCACATCTGGTCCCTGTGGTTCTTGCACGTCTGCTGCAACCAGAACTTTTAGTTGTTGTCATGAACTAATTTCAGTTCGCAGCGTTACAAAACAAAGGCTGAAAGGCGCAGAGAAGAAGGCAAATTATAGAGCTTTGGTGGAGGATGAGAGCGGGTAATTTGCAGATCGTCCTTGTTCCTGCTTTGGTAATCTTGGTATGACGATATGACTGACGATAAAGCGGCGTCTTTTGAATTGAGAATTTTCTGAGAGGACGAAGCACTTTCCTAGTGTACTGTCGTCAACGCTCGAAGTGTAGGTCAAAGGAGAGAAGGAAAGCTTCTATGATTCACTACAAAGCTCATGGGAACTGATCATTTTAGGCTTTTCTAATTATTTGAACTAAGCTAGCCACTTCTTGGTAGTTTTCTTTCAGACTCCTATGCTTACCAGTCCGCCATAACATGATTTGGGTTGCAACATTGTGTGATGTGCTTTGAATGGAGCGTGATCAAGCGGTTTTCGAGTGTGTGTAATGATATGGGCTTTTGTATTGTTGCAACATCTTAACACCGTGAAATTTTCATGCTTCAATGTGGGCGATGTAGTGCGTGCAGTTTAACGAATGCACTGCGACAAACACTGCTTGAAGAGTCGAGTTTCTTTTTGTGCCTGTAGATGTCTTTTTTCTTTGTGCCATTGTTCTTTGTGAGTGTTGCTGCTTAAATGTGTGGTAGACTGGTATAGTTGAGCATGCCTGTGGGCTCATAGTAGTTTGCAACACTTCAAGTGCAGTTGCTGGAATAACATTGTAAATTGTTCTATTTTCACTCGAGGCAGTCATGACGTACTATTTCTCTGGTTCCTTTTTCTTCGATTTACTGTTATGTTTACCAATCCCTTGATAATGTTCTTTCCACGGAACCACAAAAATTCCTTGCGTTAAGCAGAATCAAGCAGAAAATGAAGTCTATCAAAGCAGTTTTGCAAGAACTGGCTGAACATCAAAAGAGCTCTTCCAACTGATAACAGACTTTGAATGTTTAATTAAACGGTTTCATTCCCTCTTTTCATCCCATGCCTCAACAAAGCCAGCTACAGTTTCGAAGACCCCAGCCCGGTAACCCCAGAAGCAGCTCCCAACACAACAAGCCAAGACGCAGCCGAAGTCAAGCACGAAGCCGCAGCCACAGCCGAGCCGGATCAATCCAGTGTGCCAATCCAGTGTGATCAGTGTGACTTCACGAGCCGCAGCATGGTACTGATGTCTGACCACCGGCACCAGCAGCACCAGCAGCAGGCTCTAATCCAAGACAATCCGATCCGGTTTGAGTGCGAGCTGTGCAATGTGGTGTTTGGGTGGCACGAGCGGCTACTCTTGCACATGCAGTGCCACATAGGCGCGCCAGGCTCACCGGTAGAGTGCTTCCTCTGCCCCGGCAAATTCTCCAGTGAGCAGAATTTGGTGAGGCACTACAAGACGAAGCACCGCAACTCGGAGGCCTTCCGCTGCCCCCTCTGCCCCAGCAAATTCTCGCGCAAGGACAACCTCCGAGCACACGTGCGGCGACACAATAGCGACGCCGTGAGGTGTCAAATTGGAGAGTAGTAGCAGGATGAGAGGAACATGGAGGGGGGGAAAGGGGCAGAACAGCTTACAGTGCCGTGACATGAAACTGGCGTTGGGATAGTTTTCGCCGGACTCTTTGCACTTTTCATCACCCTCGTTCATTCACCATGAGTTGATTTGATTCATGTGATTGTAGGGTTTAACGCGCCGATGCAGCGCAGGCGATGAGGTGCGCCGTAGTGGAGGGCTTCGGATTAATTTTGACCACCTGGGGACCTTTAACGTGTGCATAAATCTTGTACACAAGCATTTTTGCTTTTCACCTCTATCAGACAAGAGGCAGCCGCGGCCGGGAATTGAACCCGTGACCTCGTGCTCAGCAGCACAACGCCTTAGCCACTGAGCCACCATGGCGGGTGGTGACATGAGGCCACCGTGGCCTCATGTCACCAGTCGCACTCTTGCTCATGCTTGTTGAGCACCTCACCCCATGTTGCATTTTCTGATGTGCTCGTCAGCACAACCTTACTGTTCTCCTTCTCAATTCCCTTACTGGTATTCACCAGCCTGTGCATCGTTTCTCGTCGAGGAATGCGTCACTTTTTTTGTCAGAGGAAGGTTAGTGAGAAAAGAGGTGGGTGAATTGGGGAAGCTTTGTGTTTTAAAAAGAAGTAGTAACGAATGTCGAGCTAGTTGGCATTGTTTCATTCTTCTAGCAGCGCTAAAATGACGGGGACAAAGAAAGAAAGACGAAGCACAGGCACCAAATATCAACTAAAATTTATTCAAAGGGAAACGACACTTTATACACATACATCGGGTCATTTGCAATGACTCTGTGCATCGATAAAAACAGCTGCAAGATTTTTCGCTCGCCGTTTCCCTCTCACAACCCCGACACCACCAAACTAACTTCCTTATCTGGCGGTGATAAGGATGGGTGGCTTATGCAGCCCTTTTCCAATTTCTTAACGTGGAAAGCTTCCACCACTTTTCTGGTTGTTTAATTGCTGTTTTTGCATAGTATCGTGTCGTATTTGTCGTCTTTCTTTCTTTGTTGCCGTCATTTTAGCACTGTTTGAAGAATACGAAAAGTGTGGTGGTAAGAAGCAAGGATTGGGTGGAAGGGGTGGAAGGGAAGGGGGGGGGGTAGGTTGCACAGCTAGCAGCTAAAGTTTTTGTTGTAGAAACAATCAATATATGTACAACTATACATAGTTTAAGATTCTGGAGTGTCCAAATGGTGCTCGTCAATGCTATTTCAGTTTGGAACACTGTGCAGCACTGAAATGTTCTAGAACCACAAAGCTGATGAAGTGTGAGGTCATGTTGCGGCAGGACATCAGGTTCACTCAATTCTTTGGCACCTTGAAGGGTGCCTGTATGACAAACAGCAAAGCTACGGTGTGGATTTTATGTAGGCGTGTCGAGTGAGCATGGTTGGAACTTTGTCTGCATTCGTGTCGCAAAAATGCAAAAAGACACGTCTTATCAGATTCAGGTATGAAGTAGTCTTTTCTTGACATGTCCAGTGAACTGTGACTGTGAAGAAGTGGTGCCGACATGTGTGTGGGGATGTGTGTAAGAAGTTTGCCGTCGTCAGAGACGATATGTGATAAGCCAAGTCGCATGGCTACTGCGGACGACTTAATGTGGGTTCTTGGATCAGTGTTAGCGTGTTCTTTGTTCAAACCGCTTGGCAAGCGTTTGCTATAGGTGTGCAGGTTTGCGTGAACTTCATGTTGATGCGGCAGAATGTTAGAGAATGTATTCAACAACAAAGTGTAGTTTAGAAAGGGTAAGAAGGTTTGTGTGTCCTGAAGTAACGTTGTGGTGGGTTCAAACTTTCCGAGTGACTGGCCGCGCTGACTTAGTGGCTAAGGCGTTGCACTGCTGAGCACGAGGTCGCGGGTTCGATTCCCGGCCACGGCAGCCGCTTTTCCGATGGAGGCGAAAAGCAAAAACGCCCGTGTGTACGAGATCCCCCGGTGGTCAAAATTAATCCGGAACAGCCCTCTACTATGGCGCGCCTCATCGCTGCGTTGCATCGGTGCGTTAAACCCTACAATCAATCAATCAATCAATCAAACTTTCCGAGCGCACTCTTTTTTTTTTCTTTCATGCATCTCATTGTGCTTAATGCATATGTGCGTTTCATTTTCATGGGCATAGTGCCAGTATTATTTGCCACTGCTGCTGCTCTGTGTGTATTCAGAACACAGTTTTATTGGAAGTATCCCATGTGTCTAAGTTTGGGGTGGGAGTTAGTTGATATTGATTTGTCTTCTGTGATGAGATCTGCATTAATTTTGCATTAATTAATTGTATTTATCTAATGTGAAAATTTTAATAATGATTTCAGGGCCCCTCCTTTTTGGAAAGTATAATCTACTTGCAGCGATAATAATGAGACAAGCGTACCTGATCATGGCTATTAGGGATTATTAGCCACACTGTGTTAATGTGAAATCTTCATGCCTTTGCGAAGCTTGTTGCTGTGGTCATGTTATTGTTAAGCATGCTACTGTTTACATGCTACCGTTTTCCATATGCCATTGGAAATAGGTGTAGCTAGGTAAGTGGAAACTATACCACCGGGATTGCGAAGCATTTCATAGTGCAGCTAGATGTTGGAGGCCCTCTCATTTTGTTTGTCCTCAGAACTAAAAGCCCGAAGTTGTTCACCCTAACTTACTGATTATGCAAATTATTGCTATACATGTTCCGTAAAAAAAAAGAAACAGCTGTTTCAACAATGTGAAAACGCACTCGTATTCTGCTGCTAAGGCCTGCACACCCCTGTGATCTGCACCTATTTGATCAACAGCCTTTGTCATGGTCTGTGATTGCATCATAACGTGCATGTGTGTTTATGTTGTTTCACTTCCCGCCATAGTATACTCTCACATTCCTGACATTTAAAAACAAGATAGATCTAATTTTTCCAAGGATAGCAACCTCAGGAATCTCGATTACTTTTTCTTTTTTTTTTTTAAACTGCTTATAAAACACTTGTTACTTAAGAAGAATGACACACTTAGTTTGTTTTGTTTCTAGTTTTTTGGTAGCCAGTTGTCAGCTTCATGTACTTGAGTTTATTCCATTTATTTTTACTATGCCATGTGCAGTTGCCTTCAAATTGCTGCAACTTTCTTGTCAGAGGTATACATGATGTGACCTAATTATCTCATGACGTCTTTCAATGTGTTCATAACAGTACTGGTTTCGTTTCGAATAAAAACATGTGCATCCTGTTGAAAACGTTGAGTGTTATTCTTGCTTCTACGTTGAGGTTTTTGATTTGAGACAATAAACTTGTCTGAAAAAGAAAGCGTAATTTGTTGCGATGAAAGTTTCAGTTGATTTCCTTCAATTAAACCTGAGCCCGTTAAGTTCTTACCAAAGTGCTCGTTTATAAATTCCACTGGCTTGTTAATGGCATTGTGAATGCAGACATGCTTAGGTAGTGGCATCAGTAATTTTTTTACTCAAAGATTAATTAAAGTTATATCAAACCATGATTTTAGCTTACTAGCGAATTGATGCCTCGTACAAAACGGTACACGATAGGGTTAGTCGATAAATAACCACTGAATACTGTTCTTAGGCCACTCTAAAGCCGGCAAATCTTTGTATAGCACCACTCAAATTTTTTGGGAATGTCCAAAAAGAAAAAGCCAGTTAGATTATCGCCAAGTTTAAAATCCCTCATAACACTGGCCACCATCCGGCTGGCACCTCCCAACATGGAAAAAAGAATTCCTTCCTCCATGTCTCCCCATTATCGCGAGGTGTGCTTCACCGCAAACCCTGGACGCTATGCACGGTAGTGTGCATATGTGCACGGTTTCGTTAAAATAAATAATAAATATTAGGATCATCGAATGCTACGGAACTGGAACCCAGTGAATTTAGATATCAGATCGTGCCGTATATGATAGGAGAATGACTGTGCACAACTCTGTGGTGCGCACACCCGCCGCGTCGTATCTGTGCGAAGCGAATATTCCATTGTTCGTCGAACGGAAAAAAAGCCTTACTGCAGGTAACTGGTGTAACCGCGCTGTCTCTCGGAGAATTACGCTCGTTTCCTTGTTCAGCACATCGCAAACTTACTTATTTTGGCAAGGCACATAAAAAAAAAGGTCAAAGTTCCCGACCTGCGCTTACATCTACAATCGCGCGAGCAAAAACGAAAACAAGTTTCGGTTTCTTATTCGTTAGTTTTTTGTTACATTTGAAAAACAGTTTTACGTTAAGCCTTGTTTAAAGCAAAAGAAACTATACTTTCTATAAATTGAGGCTCAAAGTTCGCTACTGGTTTCCAAGCTAACGCTTTTACGCAAAACGTTTACCTGGGTCATCTGGCGGGCGCCAGTAACTTCGTCTGGCAACAAGCGTTCGCGCACACTTTGTTTTTGTTTTTGTTTCTCCTGCGCGTCTCCCGTCAACTTGAACGCGAATAATATTTTGGTGCCTCGTCGGCTTGCGTCCCCGCGCGTCGTTTTCTGTGCTTTTCTACGTCTACGTCGCCCAAAAAGCTTGTGCGTCTCCACTTCCCGTGCCTTGTGAGAGTGCCCCGGAGCGTTTCCAGCGTTCTCCCGACGGACAACAAAGACACTCGGCGGGTGCGCGAACGGCTTCACCGGAAAGGTAAGCGTCGGAGAGACATAAAGCGAACGGATGTCACTGCTATCTTCCTCCTTCGCGCCAGATTTCGCTCATCACGTTTAATTTAATTTCAGAAAAGGCGCAACTGAAGTAGAGTCCGCCGCGGCCAGTGAGAAAGAAGCTAGAAGATCGTTATTTACGCTGCGAAATGTAGTTTAAAGGAGCGCCTTGCTCAAAAGAAAAAAGAAAAATGGTCGGCGCTCATACAAAAAAGAAAGGTTTAGGGCGCAGGACGGCGCGGAGCCTGTCGATTCTTTTTTCCTTTGCCGGTCGTGGAAGGAGGGGAGATCATCAGCGCTCACGTCGACGGACGAGGAAGCGAAGTTCGTGATGCCTGTCGGAAGCGGCGCAGCGTAGCCGGCGCGCGCCCTTTTGAGAGCGTGCATGTGTGTGCGCAGAGGACGTGGTCTGGTTCTTTTTGTTGTCGCCCGTGCGTTCCGCACTGCCGTCCGGCATCCACCGGCGGGCCGGCCGCTTTAATGGACCTTTCAAAAGGAACGAAGAAAGAAGACGAAATGAAATGCTTGAGAGACGTTTAGACGCTGGCGCGACTTCGCGTCGGGGAGTAGCTGTCAGTGCGTTCTTGGTAACCTACATCGCCTGAAGGGTGAAGGACGTCGGTTGGCTTGAGGGAAATGGGGTGTCAATTTTGTCCGACGAACTCAAACAGCCCGAACAACGCGAGGTTGTAAAGTTCTCGTATTAGTTTCAAATTTTACTCGGTTGAGCACACTATTACTCAATTTGTTATTATTATTATTATTATTATTATTATTAATTCATTAGTTTATTTATAAGGGGTGACTCAAGTTTTGTAGTTAAGGCTGGGAGGCGGTGTAAGATGTGAGGACATCTACATCATCTCGTGTGGCCCCACGGTACTTGCGAAAGACCACAGCGACATGACAGTCTCTTTTGGTTGAGTCCGGCCCAGAGGAGGCGTTGCCCTGGAGGGTATTGATCAATTACGTTCACTACAACTTCATTGAGGTTGGGGAAGGGATTAAAGGGAGAAACGTGCATAGAGGCCCCGTTCCAGGGCCTCAGAAAGCTTGTGCCCCGGCCCAGGCGCTGTCGATCAGCTGGCGCAGGTCTTCCAAGGCCTCGCAGGCCAAGTCGCCTCCCACTTTTCTAGTGAATGAGGCGTATTGTTCACGGTTTGCCATATTACTGGGCAGTTCCGTATGGTGTGGAAAAGGTTGGCTTTTTTGTTACATTGAAAGCAGTCCTCACTAAATCTGTCTGGGAACATAAACGCCAGCCTTGTTTTGTGTGGGAATGTGTTTGTTTGTATTCTTCTCAGTGTTTGTGCATCGTGGGCTTTAAGGGCCATGTGAGGAGCGGGTAGCGAATTCTACGGATAACGTCTTAAAAGAAAAAAGCATGGGGAGGTCTTGATGTTCGACAGAAGATTGGAATGTCTTTCCGCCGCGAGCTCCTAGCACTCCCACAGCATGTGGTGCATTGTGGGCGTCGTTGGCGCGTGACGCGAGGAGCGGGTCACGATGGTAATCCCCTTTAGTTGTCGGGGGGGTTCTACCCATTCCCTCTCCACTCGAGACATCCTCACCCACATATCGCCACCCCGCTTGTCCACACTGCGGGGACTACTAACATCTGGCATACCAGATCTGGGGACTATGCCATTTGGCACTGCCCCGCCCTGCTTCCTCTTCCCCTTAGCGCGCTCGAACGCCCAGTCCCAGTGCGCCCTGGTCGACAGGGCTCGGGCCTATAGAGCTGCGCTTCCGCGGCTCAACCGTCTGTACTAAGCCTGGCCGGGAATAAGACGTGTTTTACTCTCGCTCTCATGTGTCTTGAGCGGCGGGGAACGTACGCCCGCCACTTTGCGAGCACGTCCTCCGTAAGAACGGCTCCGGGCTCTTATTAGATGCGACTGCATCTCATTCACTCGCCTTGTCCCTCCATACGGCGTTGTTGTTGTCCGTCCACACCCCTCCTCCATTCTCCTCGCCGCGCGAGCTGCGCTCTCCGCCGCTCACCCCCTCTCCTCTCCGATAGCGAACACTCTCTCGCAAGGGTCATTGGATTGGATTCGATTGTTTTGGCTTGGATTGGATTAAAGTGGATTGTGTTGCGTCATAGCCGCGGCAGGGGGTTCACGGCACGTTTCACGCGATGGGAGAATCAACCTAACGGAAACAACAACGGAACCCCCTATGCGTCGCATCTAAACAGGGGTTCCCGCGAGGGGAGGTGGGAGTAATTTTTTACGCACCAGGACTTGGGCCCTTTGGGAAGTCCTCCTTGGGCCCTTTGGGAAGAGAAAGAAATTGACTTGGGCTGGTGTAGTGCCACGAAATGACATCCGGTGGACCAACAGAGTGACGGAGTGGCTACCGACAGGCAGCGCTTATAGCAGTGCCGCCGGTCACTGAGGCAGTGCATTGCTTTTTGAAGCACGGGCGGGGTGTCTGAGAACACAGGCATACACGGCTAACTACAGGCAACAGGACGAAACTTGTGTATGCTGCGGCAGGGATCGGGAAACCGTAGGGCATATTGTCATAGACTGCACAGAGATACGACCGCGATGGGGAAGTGTCGTTGACGGAGGCTTTGGGATTTGATGTGAGGGGGAGCCTCAACTTCAGGGCCATAGAGGTGACGAAGAGGGGGCTGGAGTGGTGGTGGAAGAAAAGTAGGGTAGAGAGTGGGACGTAGGATGAGTGATATACAGAAATAGAATCAGAAGGGGGGAGGTAAACAGGGGTGCAAGGGCAGGAAGCGATGGGAGTTTAAAACTGGGGGGGGAGATAACCCATTAAGTTAGAGAAGGGTAGGGCAAACAAGTAGAATAACGCAGGCAAGTCGGTTGGTGACAACCGACGTCCCAATACAAAGTGGGGGGGGGGGGCTCTAATCATCATCATCGAAGACCATTGACTCGATGTAGTGACCGAATAGGGAACCATAGACTGGGCAGCGCAGAACCGGTTTGGTTGGAGGTCTGATGGAAGGACCCTCGTCCTGAAGTGGACAAAGCAGTAAGGTTTTTCAGCGAATGCTGCAGCCAGCAAGCGAGTTATATGCCAAAATATTTAGTCCCCACATTGGCGTATCCCTGCCGAAAACGTAAAGTGAATTAAAGATGGTGGACGCCGGATGGCGTTTTCGTGGATATCAATGATGTGACGTGGATTTGTCTGTGCACGCATGCTTGGGAGAGGAATAGTGGACCATAGATTTCAGTGCCGCAAGGCAGCTACCCTTTGCCGCTCTGCGCCATTTGCCCCACGGCGTAGAGCTGCTAAATAGTTTCTCCACAGAAACACAGGCACAGTTCTGATGCGCATATGGCAGTGGCTGCGAAAATGACCTTTTATTCCTAAACACCGTGTCGCGAGCGTAGATCAGGGTAAGGATCTGGTAGCGGTAATGAATTCGCAAGCGGCAGCCGAATGATAACCTAGTGAACCGTACATGAAGCATCTTTATGAATGACTTTTATCCCGAAAAAAAATTCCCTCGCACTTCCCCGAGGGGGAGAGTGTGTAAGTGCGAATGCACGGTTGTTGATTGCGCGATTACGGTGGATATCGTGATCTTGGAGTGGAGAGGAGGCGCCCAACACCCGCAGTCACTGAGCGGAGAGAGGAGGCGGAGAGTAGCGCCCGCCGTTACGGCGAGGGCTACACGAGCGACCTCACGCGTCGGAATGCGGAGCGCCCGCTACGCGAGCGAGAGCTCTCCCGCCCGAAGTGGAGAGGAGGCGCCCAACACCCGCAGTCACTGAGCGGAGAGAGGAGGAGGAGAGTAGCGCGCGCCCATCTCCCCCCGTTGCTAGGGAAGACGAGGAGCGCGCGCACCCGCAGCTGTTGCTATGCGGACGACGGCGGCGGACGATTCAGGCTCGCTTAAGAAGTGCATTCGCACTTAAAAGAAAACACCCAGTTCAAGGAATCGCTTCCTGAACAGACTCGATCGATCGAGTGGATCGTTTACATAATTTTCAGATATCGTCAGCATAACGAGAAACATCAAAGTATAACGGCAAGTACTTCGCAATTCCAATTAGGCAGATGTGTATAACTGCATGGGGCTTGTTCCTCCCTGCGATACACGACGACGCGCACTGTGAACTAGTGCAGTGATGTTCCGTACGGGGGAGGAAAATTCCCATTTCTCGGTTCAGAAATTCCCTATGTTTAGCATATTCTCCCCGCAGATTTCTTAAGAACTCACTGCGTTCTCTTTCTGCACCTGATAGATCTTTGCGTGAATTCCTGTTCGGTCTTCGGCGTTAGCCAACGCCACCTAATGTCTACTTTACGTAGCCTTCCGGACGCAGGCGCCGCTCAGAGAATCAGTTTCATTGGGGACTAAATTCCATTACACATGCCGCTCAGCAGCCTTTGACTATGTATTCGCGCTTTGTGTCAAACAGCATGCTTACTTTGCATGCTAAAGTTCCAAGTTTAAACTGCCCTTTTGAAAAAGAAATGCATAGTTGGGTAATCAAGATGATTTTTGCTCAACGCCGGATCTGCTAGCCCATCGGTTGTTGACTGCTAGAACGGGGACTAAGCGACATCCAAAATGCCATTTTTTTTTACATTGCGCAGGAATACATGCGAACATGCTTCAGCCCTTCAGCCGCCACCACTTCACGCTTTACTAGCTCGTTCTCACTTCTTTCCTCTATGCTCCGTCGTGTTTTATGAACTGGATTGGAAGAGGTCGTGGATGCTTTTTGCGGTAACACGACTGCGTAAATTTGAACGCAAATCGGATGATGTGTTGGGGAAATTTATAAAAAAAGCAACAACAGAGTAATAAATGATGCGGGGTCCGGTTTATTGACACTATTTTTCTGTGGCCGTTGACCAAATGCAATGCTGTTTTCAACGTCGTGTACTACTAGTCTTCGGTGTATGCTTACTCGCGCACTCTTCGATTTCAGTGCGTCGTCGAACTACGCTAGACAATGCCCATCCACCGTGCACCTTTATGGTCAATCTCTCACCTGTATATAACCATTATAATTATCATGTGTGCATGTTCATCATTATAAGTTGCCGGGTTGTTGAGTCACGATGTGGGAGGTAAAGCAGGCAACGTGATTTGGGCTTGTGATGCTCAGCCACGAATTATGCGAGCATGCCTTCGAATCACCAGTGCGGAGCAGTGGGAGACCTGTTTGCTTTGCTCCGACCCCGAAATACAGGTCAAGGTCGTCCAACTGGTCGTCCAATGGTTGCAGGCCGCCATCTGAGTCTGAGGGGGAGGGATTTAGGAAAGTTCCAACTTCCCTTTCCTCCTTTCACCCACTTTTGGGCAAAATAAAGTTATCATCATCATCACCGTTCTATTTTAGTCGCTGCCCGTTTGCGTTATGAATTTTTCTGCTAATGTATTGTTTGGAGTCCGGCGCAGTCGCTCTTTATTTTTATTGTTTTTATTTTACCGTTGGCGCATAACACCCCCAGAGACATTTCTGGCGACGCCACTGATAGCTGCTATTTTGCCTTGACCAATCCCTTTGAACGACGAGTGTGCAGTGCGCGCACGGCACCCTCACGCGCCGCCACCCGAGCAGCTCGAGCGAGGCGGTGGAACGGCGCCACATCGAAGGTCTATTCGCTCGACTTCTGCCGCCGCAGTTCAGCCAGCCTCGCTGGTCGTCATCGCCTTCCGCCAATGAGTTCCACCAAGCGACAGCTGACGGGCGTCGACGAATTCCTGGACTGGCGCCCGCTGGAATTTGTCGACGAAATTCCCGAAGCGTTCGTATGCACGACGTGTGGCGTCATGGCGGCGTCCCCGAAGAGAATCCTCGCCTGCTGCCACGTATTCTGCCCGGCCTGCTATGAGAAGATCGCCGGGCGAGAGCGGATCTGTCCCGTGGACGGCGGCGCGTTCCAGAGGGAAAAAGTCGAGACCCTGGACTCGAGCCGAGCCGGCCTCAGGGAACTGCGGGTTCTCTGTCCCAACTCTCCCCGTGGTTGCACGTTCATCGGTAAGGTGTACAAGCTCCAGCATCACTTCCTGGAAGAGTGCCGCTTGGGAGAAGTCCAGTGTCCTCGGTGCGAAACAGAGATGCCTCAGGGGGAGGCTGTCGACCACTACCTCGGCCGCTGCTCCGGGAGGTCGGCCGCCATGTCCGGTGGGCTCCGTAAGTCAACGTCGTTCGATTTCGGGGTGGTGGCGGCGACATCCGCCGGGCCGTCTCGCGAGAACTCCTCCAGCAGCTCCCGTGGTAGCTCCGGCAGCCGTCGAAAGAAGACGCATAGCGGCACCAAATCTTCCTTCGTGCGCACGGTGTCTTCCGCCGAAACCGCCTCGACTGCCGCAGCTGCGAAACATCCGCTTGTCGCCCTGCTCAAGTACCACGACGCCGGAAGTTCCACCCGTTCAGGTTCGGGTGGCTCCAGCAGAACCCCGTCGCATGAAAGCTCGCTAATAAAGACCAGCAGCGATGCCAAGTCGAACCGGAAGAAGAGCTCCAAGTCGCCGAAGAGCACGGACACCGGCGTCCCCAAGGTTCCGTCACAAAAAGACCAATTTGCGAGGAAAGTGGACTCCGGGGTCAACAGCGCTCCGCCGGCCTTGTCCGTCGCGTCTACGGGAAAGCAGCAGCCTCCGGTCAGTGCTGGAGCTTCGGTAGTCAACAGCGCTCCGCCGGCCTTGTCCATCGCGTCTGCGAGCAAGCAGCAGTCGCCGTCCAGTACCGGAGCTTGTAGTACGACGCCAACCGCAGTGAAGCTGACCGCGCGGTCACCGCGGAGCTGTTCTCCGGGGTCACCCCGAAGCAAGACCGCGGCCACCGCCGTACCGGCCGGGTTCGCGTTCGCCTACCTGACTGCTATCGAAGACGCCCAGTCCCGGCTCGCCTGCGGGGAGGAGGTGGTCTTGCGGAGCGATAGCTTTCCCATGACCGACGGTTCCTTCAGGATCCACGCGAGGCTGCGCCGCGACAAGGACGGGGAGGTGCTCGCCAGCTTCGCGCTCTGCGTGTGCGGCGGCACCTGGCAGAAGATCGCCGAGTGGTCCCTGTCCACCGCAACGAACCTGGTGCTGGTGCATCCGTGGGACCAGTCGCGGAACGTGCGCCTGCCGCTGGTCCCCAACCCGGACTCCGTGCCGGTGCCTCCGGGAGCCCACTTGGGTCGTTGGGACTTCTGGTCGCCGACGAGCGAGCTGAAGCTGGGTGACGTCAAAGCGCGCGGGTTCCTGTCGAGCGGCTCCCTGTGCGTCGCTGTCGAGGTCGAGTGACGATCGCCGGCGTCGGTCATCTCCGTGAAGGTCTGCTCAAGGCGCCGATCTGCCTTGTGCGCGAAGGAGCGTCGCCGGCATGTTTGATGATGTATGGATAAATTCGGATATAAATTCGGGGGCTTAAACACTTACTGGGTAGCATTTTCGTTCCTATGTCAACAAGGAAATCTCTGTACGTCTGCGCGAAAACGATTGGTGCGTTAACTATTAGAGCTATCGCCAAATGTGAGGCGACGTCATGGTCTTGTGCGATTAATAAACAGTTTAACACCTTTAACGGAAAATTGAATCCGTGAGTGTCTTATCGTCGCTCGGCTGAAGGCGACATTTTTAACGAGCCACTGCCAAATAAAATTTGATTTATTGTTGCGACTTAGTGGGCAGGGGCGTAGTTGGAAATTTTTTAAGTGCGAATGCACTTTATAAGCGACCCTGAATTCCGTTGACCGCCGTCCGTCCACATAGCAACAGCTGCGGGTGCGCGCGCTCCTCGTCTTCCTTGGCAACGGGGGGAGATGGGCGCGCGCTGCCTGGCCGCTGACATGGCACATACCCACGTGGGGGATTTGCCAGGAATCTCCTCGTCTTCCTTGGCAACGGGGGGAGATGGCCGCGCGCTGCCTGGCCGCTGACATGGCACATACCCACGTGGGGGATTGGCCAAGAATCGGGCGTGAGAAGGGCTAATGCACCCGCTTAAAGGAGTACTGACACGAAATTTCAAAGCTGAGATCCGCTCTAGCAATCACGTACAACGACAACACAAATAGGTGTCTGTGCATGGCACATACCCACGTGGGGGATTGGCCAGGAATCGGGCGTGAGAAGAGCTAATGCACCCGCTTAAAGGAGTACTGACACGAAATTTCAAAGCTGAGATCCGCTCTAGCAATCAAGTACAACGACAACACAAATAGGTGTCTGTGCATGGCACATACCCTCGTGGGGGATTGGCCAGGAATCGGGCGTGAGAAGAGCTAATGCACCCGCTTAAAGGAGTACTGACACGAAATTTCAAAGCTGAGATCCGCTCTAGCAATCAAGTACAACGACAACACAAATAGGTGTCTGTGAATAAATGCATCTTCCTTTCTTTGTAGTTGTGTGTGTGTGTGTGATCTC
The DNA here is from genome assembly GCF_048455015.1 of Haemaphysalis longicornis. Lineage (NCBI taxonomy): Eukaryota > Metazoa > Arthropoda > Arachnida > Ixodida > Ixodidae > Haemaphysalis > Haemaphysalis longicornis. The sequence goes on from NW_027526204.1 coordinate 74,139,475, forward strand.
TCTTTCGCAAACATTACCGAACCGCGCAAATTCAACTCCTGCATTCGCACTTGCACATTCTTCCCCTCGGGGAAATGCGGGAAATTTTTTTTTGATTGATTGATTGTAGGGTTTAACGCGGCGACGCAACGCAGCTCGATGAGGCGCGGCGTAGTGGAGGGATCCGGATTAATTTTGACCACATGGGGATCTTTAACGTGCTGCGCCGAAATCTCGAACACACGGGCTTTTTTTGCTTTCTGCCTTCATCAGAAAAGCGGCCGCCGCGGCCGGGAATCGAACCCGGGTCCTCGTGCTCAGCAGCCCAACGCATTAGCCACTGAGCCAGCCAGAATTTTTTTTGCGGGAGGGGAGGGGGGCTGAGATTGCACCTCGACCTCCTCCATATAATTTGTAAGAATATGTAACAAATACATAACTAACTGGTAATATGCATAACTATTAACTGAACTTTATAACTATTAACTGACAATACAGAACTATTATTGTCACGAACAAGGGAAATAATATATTTCATAAATGTTTATTCGCACGTTCCAAGAATTGTGGCAAAATTGCTATCACTGCTTGCAATTTTGTTTTGTCGACGTAAGTAGAAGTATAGCGGATAGAGAAATGTGGAAATGAACAAATGTTAACAAATGCAGGTAAACCTGGATATGACGACGTTGACAAAAACTCGCGCAATTTTTGGTTACATGCAGGTTTTCCTTACACGCAGGTTTCGAGTTAAGGTTCGCGTGAATGCAGTAGAAACGAAACCAAAATTCTAGGCATCAGTGACGGTGAACTCGCCCTTCAAAAATTTATTGAAGAGTGAAAAACGTGATCTCCGCCTTATGCTTTCCCGCGTGCTTTCCCCACTACAGAGCTTTGCCACTACATGACACTTTAAAGAAGCAAGGTCACTTAGCCCTGCATTCACAAACATACGTTAAGTATCACTTTTGCTTTTGACACTTTAGCGGTGCGTTAACGCGTTTCAAGGACCAAACTCATGCTAAAAGGATAACTTTTCAAGAACTTGATGCTCTTTTCTGAACTCAAAATTAATCGGTATGGGGGTGGTGTAGCTGGGATACTGTACCGGGCGGCGACGCTCTTCTTTCTCGCCGGCAGAGACGGCGCATTAAAAATTAGAAGTGGCCTAGCTCGGCTATGCCAGGATATACGTAGCGTGAGCTAAGGTTCAGCAATTCAATCCAGTCAAATCCAATACAATCCAGTCCAGTCCAGTCACTGCTCCTCGCGCATGCGCAGCACGGGGCTCTCCAGGAGCCACGCGAAACGGCTATCAAGCGGCTCCGGCGCAGCGTCAGACTTGGCTACTGCGCAACGGAGGCGCACAGCTCGGCACGCGCCGGCGCCAGTGCGTCTGCCGCGGCTATGACGTCACTCCTCTAGAATGCGCAGACCGGCGAATGCGCAGGCCCAGTTCTCTACACACCCGTACTCCAATCGGATTGGAATTCAATTTAATCAAATCCAATCCAATGCTCCCCGCACGGGCGCAGCACGGCCCTTCAGGGTCCACGCGAAACTGCTCAACCACAACCAGTGTAGCTTACACTAAAAAAAAAGCGAGTTTGTCTTGGAAAGACAAATCTTTTCGTTTTCTGGCAGCAGAAAGCATCATCGACGAACCGACACCGCAGATAGCAGCCGAGACGCCCGATTACACGCCGATAGACAGGCCTGCAATCGACATCGCACTCACCGCGATGTTTGCGGTGCGGGCAAAATTCGCTAAATTAGCCGAATTTTTCGGGAAAAGTGCCAAAAAAAACAATTACTCATTAGCGTATCGGATTCGTTATGTCCAGGTTAGCCGTCGCAACGACTTCGTTACACAGAGGTCGCCAAAACATAAGTTTCAATGGAGCTGGCAACGGTGAATTGAAAATCTTCGTTAAATCCAGGAATTGGTGACATAGAGGTTCGTTACATTCAGGTTTAACTGTATAACAAATATAACGCAAGAAACATTGAAGTAAACAACTGCACAGTAATCCCTCGTTAACTCGAAGCCGTGAAACCCGCTGAAAATTTAGAGATAAGCGGAGTTTCGATTTTAGCGAAATGCGGAAAGTTTGTGGCGATGTCGCTGAAATAAGAGCTAATGCCGGTTAGAAATGATCCACTGCAAGGGGAGCTTTCGTAATCAAGGCAGAAAAGTTCGCAGGAAAAAAGAATTTTCATTGTTTCGGAAGGAAGCGCTGTGTGATGCTCGCCGGTTTTGCGTTCGCATCTAATCCCAGAAATGGGTTCTCGAGCTGCGCTTTCCATCGTACTGTTGGCCTCCGCCGCCGCTACATTCTACCGTGTTGCGAAGCAGGCGCATTATACGGGGTGTCCCAGCTATCATGCACCACGATTTAAAAAAAAAGAGCAATGGCGTATTTCGAAGAAAACCTAGTGCATAATGTTTGCAGTACTGTAGAGAAGAGAACAGCATTTTTTCCGTTAATGAGACTAATTAATTAATTGTAATTAATCATCAAACCCGATAATTACTGCCCTTATCACTAAAGTGTCAATGAGGCACTGGTAGTTACCCACGAGGACCATCTAACTGCGCAATTTTCACTAATTGTGTACTCATTTATCCTGACTTATAAAGAAAACCCGCGAAATATGAAAAATACCACGTGACGGCGCCTCCGCGCGCATCGTAAAGCAATGCCCTCAAACAGGCTGCCTCTGAGTTAGCCAGAATAAATAAACAATAGAAAGAAAGAAGAAATCGCGACCAAGTTTGTGTCTTATCTGCACACGCGCCCCGCGAACCTTGCTGTTGCTGCTCCTTCCATGCATGTCATTATCAAGGTGATGCGCTGTCTCTTCGGACGGGTGGCAGGCGAAGCAGTTGCTTTCAATCAGCTTATTTGGGGAAGCTGCTTTTCAATGCGCGCGGAAGCGGCGTCACGTGGTATTTTTCATATTTCGCGGGTTTTCGTTATCAGTCAGAATAAATGAGTACGCAATTAGTTCGTCGCTGAAAATACCGCAGTTAGATGCCCCTCGTGGGTACCTACAAGTGCCTCATTCACACTTTAGAGATTAGGACAGTAATTATAAAGTTAGATGATTAATTACCATTAATTAGTTAAGTCTCATTAACGAAAAACATTACTGTCCGCTTCTCCACAGTACTGCAAACGTTATGCACTAGGTTTTCTTCGAGTTACGCCATTGCTCTTTTTTTAAATCTTGGTGCATGATAGCTCGGACACCCTGTATGTGTTGTTCCTGTCGTTGTAGGCACTTCTCGAGGCTCCTCTTCGTCATTGTCAGCTTCATTGTCCACAACTCTCTCAATGATGTAGGCGTCGAATAGCAGTCCCGTAAACGGGAACATCGGCCTCGCCAGCGTAAATTTGCCATTCACGACCGCGTTCGGCGCGTAGTAGGAGCTAAGCGTTAGAACGGATACCTTATCAGCTGTCTGTTTAGCCTTGTGTCCTCTCTGTCAACATTTCGAGATATCCGCGGTCCCCTGAAAAAAAAAAAAAAAAAAGTTTCGAGATATAGGAGGCCAGATACATACGCCTATTGGAGGTAAATGAATGTCGAAAAAAAGTTTCGACTTAACCGATATTTCGAGATATCCGAGTTGGAGTTAAAGGAGCCATGAAGAGAAAATACAACTTCGTTTAATTTGAAAGAACTAGGATTCAGTATCTCACTCAGCTCCATTACAGCCACCAAAGATGGTTTTTTAACAAAAAAAAGCAAGTATTTAAAAACTTTCAAATTTTGCGCCACAGTGACGTGTTATGAGCAAGAATGACGTCATACGGGCCAACAACAGAACATAATTTTCAGTGCGTTAACTGCACGTTAGCATTCAGGTGATGCGGTCAAATGGAACTGGAGGCGCCATTACAGACGTCCAGTCATGTGTCGTCGCGACAGGTCAGTTAGGCGGCCGCAAATCGCACAAACAAGGTTCTGTGACGTCATAGAAAAGTTGCGGGAAATTAGCTAGGGGGTCGCGACTGCTTCACGCGTTTTATCACATATCTCCGTTATTTGTTCGAAGATTGCGATGATATTGGTATCGTTGTTATCGGGACTAAGCAGTCTTTCTAATAAACCCAATTTGTATTTTGTCTTTATGGCTCCTTTAAGCCAACTGCTCTTTGCGAGACCACAAATGAGCAACGTGTTGGGCCCCTGGTCGAGTCATCGTTTCCTTCGCAGCGTTCGGGCGTTGCAAGCGAGACGCCTTGCTGGCCTAATCTCGCCAGTTTCATTAGGCCAATCACGAAATCGCAAAATGTTTCCAAATGTCAATTTCTTGTTTTCCGCTTTTGTTAGATGTGGACTTTATTGGGCATCATTTTACCGAAGAAAGTTTCCTCCTACACAGTTTATTTCAAAAGATACATAAAAAAATGCGCGCCCACTAGTCATCTCCGAAACCGAAACTGAAACTGCCAGATTTCTGTGGGCTACAAAACATTTCTCTGTTTTGGAGTTCTTAGCTTCTTATTTCACAATCGCATCACGTACAAAAATGTAATGATGGCCTAATAGTGTTTTCAACACTTTATTTATCAGTTAAAATTAAACATCTGACCAGGCAGATGCGTGATGTTTCGCAATCTGTTATACATGCGTTGTGGAGCCTTCGTGCGCGCGTCAAAGGAGCTCCGGATTGTTTGGTGAATGTGCTTACTCTGTGTCGCTGACTTTTTCTTACTGGCAGCCAAAGTATGGGGAATATTACAGTGCAAAGACTCACAAAATGAAAAACCGAATGCCAAAAACGAACGATCGGCAGTGCATCGCAAAGGCATCCCGTCAGAGCAGTGTTACTGCAAAGCATGCTAGACAAAAAAAAAAAAAAAAAAAAAAAGGGCGAGGTGCCATACGAGCAAAATCAGACACGAGCAATATCCAAGAAGGAAGTAGCTACAATTGTGGGGAATTTTAGCTCTTCTGATCATCTTATGTGAGCGCTGCTCTTGCTTGAAATATTTTTTATTGATTTTCTCAGAACCTATTTTTTTGGCGATTCATTCATAACTTTTTTATTCGTAACTTTATTCATAACTTTATTCATAACTTTTATTCATAAATTATTTTTATTCATAACATTTTTTTCATTCATAACATTCATAACTTTTTTCCGAATGAGTATTTTTTAGTGAAACTTGGCACGATTCTTCCTCACATTATTGGGTATGCAATGAACCTCAAGATATAAAATGGAGCCACAGGTTTTGATATGGCTACCTTTTACACCAAGGCACACCCAATTGAAACGTTCAATTTTTTTATTATTTCATCACTCTATGCTTCGGGGATTCATCCGATCTTATTACTTTTGGTTCGTTGCACAGGCCAAAGCCTCCCCTATAACACTACCAAAAATTGTGTGTTTTCATGGAGAGTAATTAGACGTGAGTGTTGGCGTGAGACCCACGTTTAATACAATTTTCATATAAAAATATAAACAAAAATAGGACATCTTTATAAGGCTCTAATGAGCCTAAAAAAAGTTTGCTTTATAATGAAGACCAAAAATCTGCATTGTTTATCTTTTTTAAAAACTAATTACCCCATCACTTGGCCTCACACCTTAAATACCATATATCATTGAACTGAGATTTAATTATGCTCCAACCAATGCATAGACAAAAACCCGACGTTTCGAAGCCCGCTCGGCTTCTTCTTCAGGGGTGACTGGGGCCACGCTGCAGCTGCGTTTTGTATAGTCACCCCTGAAGAAGAAGCCGAGCGGGCTTCGAAACGTCGGGTTTTTGTCTATGTATTGGTTGGAGCATAATTAAATCTCAGTTCAGTAACTTCCCAACCAGACAGAAGTCTGTCAAAATGTTCACCTTCAAAGATATATCATTCAGTTCACTGCTCCTTCGTTAGAAGGGCGTTTGGGAATTTGGTTGCACCGTGGTGCTACATGGTAGAAGACGGCTGGTTGGTTACACTTAGGGCGCGGCTTCGGTTATACTCTAGTGTTCGTGGCGCAGTCTGGCAACAATGTGCAAAACAACCAAGATGGCTTGAGTAAGCAGGTTAGGGGCGCCATAGAGTTTCCTACATACACTATAGGCGAAACAGACGACAGCGTCAATGCAAATCGCTGGAGGCCGTACGCGTGTCTAATGCGTTAACCACAACGACGCAGTTCATCTAGTAGCGTCGGTTGGTTATGGATTGACCGCGGTGAAAATGTTTCGCCGTATGGATACAGCATTTACGGACTGTTCTGGTAATTTTTTTTAAAAAAGAATAATGGCATGGTTAAGAATGTGTCTTTGAGGGCTTTTGCGAAAGTTAAAAGCATTTTCTGACAGCTGGCTTGGCCCGTCAGAATCGCAGACCATCAGAGCAGACGATCGCAGACGACAACGTTCATTTAAACCTCGACCCACCCAAACAAACAGAGAACCAGTCATGGGCACGTTACCAGCGAAAAGTAACAGTGTTGCAGTTACAGTTTCCTGAGCCAAAAAGGTAACTCTGTTGCAGTTACTGTGAAAAAGTAACGTCGTTACTCCTCCGTTCCTATATAAATTGAAGCAATTGACCACAAATCAAATCATACAGTTTTTCTTAAAGTGAAAATTAGCGCAAAACGACGGAACACAAGAAGGTAAACAGACACAACGCTGATACTGTTTGCACCTTCTTGTGTGTCGTCCTTTTGCGTTTGTCAGAGTTTCCCTTTAATGATGTAGAAATCGCCCAATATTTTGTTTAATAAGTCTAGTATTAGGCCACTCAAGCGCGAAAACTTTCGGCTGCCTATCTGTCTGTCTGTCTGTCCCTCAATTCAGTTGGCGGTAGGAGGAGAAATAAATGTTTATTTCACGAGCACCGGTGGTGTTGTTAGGGCACCTGCCCGGTGTGGGGCGTCCCTAGTCCGGGATGCCTATAGAGTTCCTCTATATAGCTCCCGCATGGAGCTAAGAGTTGCGCGACCGCCCGCCATCTTGTTATCCGGATTGGTGCGGGAAAGCCGCCCGTCGCGGGTGTAGGAGCCTCGCCGCCACGCTTCCAACGGTGGCCGACGCGCGGTGGGGGCGCTTCCGTCGGCGGCGCCTTACGGCGGTTACGCTGGATCATAGAGTTAACGCTGGATTCCTGCGATGTCGCTCACGCGGCTGCTGCTGCTGCTGTTCCTGGGCGGGGCGTGGTGCCACCCGCATCGGCGGCTGCGGCGCAGCCGCAGTGGGGGCTTCTCTGCGCGGCATGGATAACCGGAGTGATGTCATCACGGCGGCGCGTGGAAAAGGGTCGCGCAACTCTTAGCTCCCTGCGGGAGCTGTATGGAGGAACTGTAGGGATGCCCTGTCCACGCTTGGCAGTCCAGGCACTCTTGACCAGTATGCGCTGGGTTCCAGGGTCCGGACTTTTCTTTTTCAGGCAGGCCACCCACTGCTCGTAAGAGGGGGAAGGGTTGGGGGGTAGGCCGGGGGTTTGTCCGCACTCCCATAGAAAACCTAAAAGAATGCGTGAGCGAGACGTTTAAATAGGCACATTTCCAAAACACTAAATCCGGTGGCAATGCTCATAGTTTCAATGTTGTTGGGCAAAAAGAAAACTTCAGGCATATTTGAGGCAAAACATCACTACATAACTAATATTTCCAGTTTTATTTTATAGTTGCCTGGCGAGCGTGATTTAGTGGGCGTGTACCTCTCTCCCTATTCCCCCTCTTCCCCCCTCCAGCGACCTTGGGTCCTCCACTTCCTAATAAAAGAATTTATCATCATCATTTTAAAAGCATGCTTGAATTTTGCGATAGGAAATAAATAAAATACGCCATGAAAGAAATGGTTCGAATAAAAAAAATTAAACCCGTCAAGTCAGCATAGTCACGACCGGCACCAGTAATTAGAGGCTCCTGACCGACGGTTAAGTACAAATTTCGGTCTATAAATGCGGACCACCCAATCTCTGTTCTTCCATTATGTGCAATTTTTCCATGGTCAATCTCTATGACGCATCAGATGCGCATAGCGCCGCCATCACCACGTGTCGCCACCCCAGCAGCTCGCGCCCAGAACGGTGGAACGCCGCTTCGAAGCTGTATTGCTTGACTTCAGCCGCCGCAGTCCGGCCAGCCTCGCTGGTTATCATCGCCTTCCGCCAATGAGTTCCACCAAGCGGCAACTCGTGGGTGTCGACGAATCCCTGGACTGGCGCCCGCTGGAATTCGTCGACGAAATTCCCCAAGCCTTAGTGTGCACGCTCTGCGGCGTGATTCCGGGGTTCTTAGAGAAGATCCTCCCTTGCTGTCACGTATTCTGCCCGGCTTGCTACGAGAAGATCACCCAGCGAGAACGGATCTGCCCCGTGGACCGCCGCCCGTTCCTGAGTGATGCGGTCGAGTCCCTTGGTTCGAGTGGAGCCGGCCTCAAGGAGCTACGGGTCCGCTGTCCGAACTCCGCTCGCGGCTGCACTTTCGTGAATAAGCTGTCCAAACTGAAGCACCACTTCCTGGAACAGTGCCGCCTGGGAGAAGTCCAGTGTCCGCAATGTGAAATGACCATGCCACAGACGGAGGCGCTTGACCATAACCTGCAGCACTGCTCCGGCAGCCCGGCCGGCATGCCCGCTGTGGTCCGCAAGTCAACGCCGTTGAATCTCGAGTCGGAGGCTGCAGCATCCGGCGGATCGTCTCGCGACAACTCGTCCGGCTTCTCCGGTGGTAGTTCCTCCAGCCGTTCGAGGAGGAGGAGGAGGAGGAGGAAGAAGAGAGGCAAGAAATCTTCTAGCGTACCCAAAGCCTCTTCCGCTGAAACCGTTTCCGCGGCGGCAGTGGGAAAAGATCAGCTTGTCGCTATGATAAAGGATTACTTGCAGGATGACGCCGGAAGTTCCGTTCGCTCAGTTTCGAGTGGCTCCAGCAGAGAGCCGTCACGTGAAAACTCGTTGGTACACAGCAGCAGCAAGGCCAAACCTTGTGAGCACAAAATGGCGAAGGCGACGGAGAGAACGGAGGGCGTCTCGAAAGTTCCCTCGGAGGAGGAGCACTTTATGGGGAAGGTAGACTCGGCGATCAGCAATGCCGACAAGGCCTTGTCCACCGCGGCTACGAGCAAGGAGCAGCAGCCGTCCACTTCCGGAGCTTCTAGCACGCCGACCACCGTGAAGCCGACCCCGGGACCACCACGAAGCAAGACTGCGGCCAGCACTGTACCGCGCGGGTTCGCGTTCTGCTACGTGACTGGCCTGGAAGACGTCGAGTCCAGGCTGATTTGCGGGGAGGAAGTGGTCCTGCGGAGTGACAGCTTTCCCATGGCCGACTGTTGCTTCAGGATCCACGGGAGGCTTCGTCGCGACCAGGACGGAGTGGTGCTCGCCAGCTTCGCGCTGTGCGTGTGCGGCGGCACCTGGCAGAGGATCGCCGACTGGTCGCTGTCCACCGTGGTGAACCTGGTACTGGTGCACCCGTGGGACGAGTCGGGGAACATGCGCCTACCCTTGGTCCCCAACCCGGACTCCGTGCCGACGCCGCCGCATGCCCACTTGGGTCGTTGGGACTTCTGGTCGCCAACGAAGGAGTTGGAACTGCGTGACCTCAAGGCACGCGGGTTCCTGTCGAGCGGCTCCCTGTGCGTCGCTGTCGAGGTCGAGTAAAGATCGCCGGCGCTGGTCGTCATCATCGAAAGCTGTTCAGGGCCCCGATTGTTCTGCCTTGTGCGCAAATGACTGTCGTCTTTACGCTTTCTGATACGGATAAATTTCGATATAAATTCGGCGGCTTAGATACCTCCTGGACAATACTTCTGTCTCCCCCGGCAACTGCATGGGCATGGGGTTTGTTTGCAAGCGGCCATGATTTCTGAGTTTATTTGAAAGCCCTTGCCAATACAATAACTTGAATCATTCGTCAATTCCACTCGTGCTGCGAATTTTGAGAGGAATACGTGGTGAAGGGAGCTCAAACGTGCGAGTGTCGTCGGTTTATTTGTTTTCGGGCGCAAACTAAAAGGCAGCACATGCTTGCCTGACGAGACTGCTAGAACAATGAATACAAATATTCACAGGCAGAAATGGATAAGTGGAATGTTCTAACCGACAGAATTACGCGGCAATATAGACACTTGGAGTGTGCTAACCCATAGAAAAAACATACATATCGTGCATACTTTAGCGAATCGTCTTTCCCTCCTACTTGATTTGTCTGCGAAAATCCATGTTTTTCAGAATATTACGAATACCCAATATTTTATTTCGTGGTTCACGTTACTTTCGTGCGTATACTTCTTAGCCCTAATAAAGTGTAGCAAGCATATTTGTGCCGTTTTGCGTTTTTTGCTGTTGGTTTGAAAGTGCCAACCCCAGCGATTTCTTTCAAGTAATTTTTTGCAACTGTACACTTTCGCGTGTGTTGTTGCTGTTCTTTTTCGAGTTTGCGAGGGCAGGTAAATGTACATAATGATTGAAGCAGGGTTTATCGGTACAATGCACGGAGCAAGATTTATCTTACTCCATGGTATAATGTTCCCTTTTTTTTTCACGCGCTTTTACAAAGTACGCGTCCGTATAGTTTTTGTCAAGCTATTGAGTCACTGCTTCTACACCGGGCCGCTATAGTCAGGAAATAAACAGGGGTAGGTATTACTGAAAGCGAGTGACGTCAAGGTGAGATAAACAACATTGACATCTGGAACGAACGTTGATGCGCTATTTCGTTTTGTGGTTTGTGGCCTGGGGGCAACAAATGTTTAAAATAAAAAATGAGGAAGAGGATGTAGCCTTTACTGTGGCACAAGGGCTCTACGTCAAGGGGGGGGGGGGAACGGGAGTAGAAGGTGGGGTGTTTGTAGTCTGATGTATCTTAAAGGGACACTGAAGTGATTTGTAAACAATGCGGGATTACGAGCGCAAACTGTAGTCCGGAGTCCCTAGGCCCTGTTTCAACCACTCTGAGCGTGTTTACGCGAATTTATTTAGTATAAAAATCAATTCGAAAATGCTGTCCTCCTCTCTGCACTCTCGCCCATTTTCTTTGGCGTTTTCGTGTGACGTCAGCAGGAGAGGCGCTGGCAATTGGCTGCGCTACTGCACGGCTCGGCGACCTTCCGCGACCGAGTCAGTCGGCCCAACGTTTAGTCCGTCGGCCGCCGACGGGTCATGGCAATTCGCTCGATCAGTTGGAACGAAGCCACAACACGTTTGTGAATGGAAGAATGTGCCTTTCTTTACTTCGTTAGTTTGTACTCTGTATCTAGCTCCAAGTCAAGGTCGCTTCACACAAGAGCACATGCGACGCTTCGCTGACTGGTACGCCAGTAGGAAAATTTAAAGGGACACTGAAGTGAATTTGTCAAGCTCCCGTTTTTGCTTGCACTGCGTAGACTGGCTCAAATTAGCACACTTTTCATCGTTTATCCGGTTGACAAATCGGTAATTATTTTCAAAGCACGAAAGAAGAAAAACTACCATGCGCGGTTTGCGGCGGCCGCACCAACTAAGGCTGTGACGTTGAGAGGAGGGGCGCCGTGATTGGACGATGCCCAAGGTTAGCAATCACACAAGTTTCGGTTTCGGTTCTGTAAAACATAACCAATGGCTTTGTTGGATGGGCATTCTCAATCTCTCAGTAATCATCGTACCGCGCTTCTGCCATGTTGTCGGCTGTAAAATGCACAAGATAAGCCTCCCAGGACGGCTTGTAGTCGTAGCATTCACTAGCCGAGACCTACGCAGTGCATGAACGCCCTCCGCGTACCCGCAGACACCCAAATGTCATGCGCTTTTCCCCCATATTTGGAGCTTGCCTCCCTCATGCCTGTATCGTAAAAAGCGTGCTCGCACCAGGCCAAGGGTCTGTTCATTCTGGCCTGTGCCCACTGCCTGCAAGCAGTCGGTGCTTATGGCAACAGCACGCCAACGAGAACTCGCTAGCGCGCCAGTGCCAGCCTGCGCGCGTTTTGTGAACTAGTTCGTGTAGCCATGAACGTTGCGGCCCCAAAAAAGGTGAACTCAATATAGAAAACATCGGCGGAAAACAAAAAAGTTAGCTTACAAAAAAAAAAAAAAAAGCACGTACCCGCGGGGATTCGAACTCGTGACTCGCAAAACATTGACGGTGAATTCCTAGCGCCCCAAACTGCTAGGCTACGGAGCGGGACGCGAAAGCCTTGCTAATATAGGGTATATATTGTATAACCGGTTTACACTTTTATTTAGTTTTGGCATTTCAAGCCGCTTAGGTGACTATTTGTTGTACTGCGATCGTGCAGTAAGCGTCGCCCGAGTTTCCACAGTAGCTCACGTCTAGCAATTGCATTTCGTAGACGGAAATGCGTTCGCAGATGCGTAGTCGTGCTGCTGACCGCTGTGCTTGTTCGCCCAGCGCAAAAAAGTGCTTCCCGCGCCCTAGTTTTACGCTGTACGGTAAAAATATCAGTTGATTTTATTTGCTTAGTACCTATATTGACTTCGCTGACTCTTCTCCCGCCTTCAAGAGGCCTTATATTTTCCTACTGGCGTACCAGTCAGCGAAGCGTCGCATGTGCAGCGCTTGTGTGAAGCGACCTTGACTTGGAGCTAGATAGTGTACAAACAAACCAAGTAAAGAAAGGCACATTCTTCCATTCACAAACGTGTCCTGGCTTCGTTTCAACTAAGCGAACGAATTGCGACCAAGCAATTTTTTTTAACCTCCTTGATTGCGACGACCCGCCGGCGGCCGGCGGACGAAACGCTGGGCCGACTGACTCTGTCGGCCGGGGAGCCGTGCAGTAGCGCAGCCGTGGCGCAGCCAATTGCCAGCTCATCCCCTCCTGACGTCACACGAAAACGCCACAGAAAATGGGCGAGCGTAAAGAGAGGAGGACAACGTTTTCGAATTAGTTTTTCTACTAAATAAAATCGCGTAAACGCGCCTAGAGTGGTCGAAACATGGCCTGGGGACTCCGGACTACAATTTGCGCTAGTAATCCCGCAATGTTTACATATCACTTCAGTGTCCCTTTAAGGCCTCTTGAAGGGGTAGAAGAGTTAGCGAAGTCAATATAGGTACTAAGGAAATAAAATCAACTGAGATTTTTACCGTACAGAGTAAACTAGGGTGCGGGAAGCACTTTTTTGCGCTGGGCGAACAAGCACAGCGGTCAGCAGCACGACTACGCATCTGCGAACGCTTTTCCGTCTAAGAAATGCAATTGCTAGACGTGAGTTATTGTGGAAACTCGGGGGACGCTTACTGCACGAGCGCAATACAACAAGTAGTCACCTAAGCTGCTTGAAATACTAAAACTAAATAAAAGTGTAAACTGGTTATACATTATATACCTTATATTTACATTCACAGCAGCGCTCTCGCCCGTGGCCGTGTGTTCTGGCGCGCTAGGTATATCACCACAAGTGTTTTGCCCGTCACAAGTTCGAATCCCCGCGGGTGCAAGCTTTTTTTTTTTTTTTAAGGTAACTTTTTTGTTTTTCGCCGATGTTTTCTATACTGAGTTCACCTTTTTTTTTGGCCGCAACGTTCACTGCTCCACGAACTAGTCTGCAGAACTCGCGCAGCCTGGCACTGGCGCGCTAGCGAGTTCTCGTTGGCGTGCTGTTGCAATAAGCACCGACTGCTTGCAGGTAGTGGGCACAGGCCAGAATCAACAGACCCTTGGCGTGGTGCGAACACGCTTTTTACGATACAGGCATGAGTGAGGCAAGCTCCAAATATGGGAGAAGCGCATGCATTTGTGCGTCTGCGGGGACGCGGGGGGCGTTCATGCAGTGCGTAGGCGTCGGCTAGTGAATGCTACGATTCCAAGCCGTCCTGGGAGGCTTATCTTATGCATTTTACAGCCGACAACATGGCAGAAGCGCGGTACTACGATTACTGGGATATTGAGAATGCCCATCCAACGACGCCATCGGATGTCAAACATGTTGTTTTACAGAACGAAAACCGAAACCGAAACTTGTTTGATTGCTAACCTTGGGCATCGTGCGATCACGGTGCCCCCTCCTCCCAACGTCACAGCTTAGTTGGTGCGGCCACCGCAAACCGCGCATGGTAGTTTTCCTTCTTTCGTGCTTTGTAAAATAATTACTGATTGTAAACCGGATAAACGATGAAAAGTGTGCTAATTTGAGCCAGTCTACGCAGTGCAAGCAAAAACGGAAGCTTGACAAATTTACTTCAGTGTCCCTTTAAAGGCGGACAGCTCGATCTAAAACAGGTGGGCCCCTTGAGAAGGCTGGAGAGGCCGCGTGGGGTGAGGAGAGCAGGCTCACAACTGAAAACTGCTCGCGCTAGACCGCTTTTTAGAGAAAAGTGGGCAAAGGCATCGTGGAGGGTTCCAGTGCACGAGGGTCAATGTGGATGTATATGGAGGAGGTTTGAAGCTTCTGTAGCGCGCGAATTTCGGGGAGTGCCAAGTTAGGTGCTAGAGATTTGCGGGCGTGGGGGAGGCGCAGAAGGTACATCGAGGAGGCAGAGATGGGGTGTACCATTTATGGAAAGTCTCTGGGTAAGGCTAGCATTGGCAAAATATTTGTTTATGGATATTTCGGTTGATCTTGGGAGCGAGGGCAGAGCGGATAAAAAGCAGTTTGTAGTGAGGGCCTTGAGGCGGCCTTTCTTTTTTCCTTTTTGTAACGTAGAGTCTGTACCGCTGGTGGTAATGTCCCAGAAAGTGGAGAAGCCAAGTCTGGTAGCACCGGAGGACTAGCGGCTTGCGGAGGGCTAGCCCACTTGGCTGCACACCCGAGCAGCCAAGTGGGGTGCGTGGTTCCCCGGTGATGACTTCTCGTGTCCAGGTGACCAGTCGATGCGAACATGAATGCTGCTGGATTTCAGGATGGAGATCTAATGAAGGATTTTGTTGGCGATGGTATTGCGTGATGTAAGACATTTTTGAGAATCTGCAGGGCTTCGAAAGAGTCTGTCACGGTGGGTATCTGGGAAGGCACGGAGGAGTGAAAGTCAAGCATGAGGTAGTCTATGGCTTGGATGATAGCATGGAGTCCGCCTCCAGGATGGTAGCACGTGGAATATTAAGGTGTCGTTCGCCTTGTATAAAGCGGAGGTCAGGTGATGTCCATGCGGTGCCAACTAGTGGAGGAGGAAAGCTTGCGTCGGTGTAAATGTCGATTTCGTGGGGGTGTTTACTGTTTCGGAGATCGTTGATGCGGGCAGCGCGGACGGGGCGGCCGCAGAATCCGGGACAGAAGGGCGGCTCCAGTGAGCCAGAGGAGGTGGGATGTGGTGTGGTTGTAGTGGCTTGACGATGATAGAGGCGATGATAGAGGCACCTGGATGAGTTATTGAGCGTTTATGACGGGATTCATTTACGTGTTCTTGAGTTATATTTTCCGAGGGGGAAGAGCAACTGCAGCTTCTAAGTTTTCCAAACTAGCCCGCTGATGATGCGAAGGGTGGCTCTGTGTAGATTTTGAAGCGTGTTCATGGCCGTTTTGTTGAGGTCGTACGATTGGGCTGCGTAAGTTATTGCACCAGTGGCTGCAGCGTATGCTAATGTTTGGGTTGCGGGCCGATGCAGAGCAAGATAGGCGGGTTTTTTGCTACGATAAGAGTGGAAGTTTATCCAAAGCCTTTAAATACCAGGTCAGCGGTTAATCCGATAAGGCGAATTGTGCCGGGCCACATATACCACCATCACGTGTACGAGAGTAGGAAACGCGCATGCGCTCCAGCACCCACGTGTGATATAAACGCCGCGGCCGCGACGTCACCGATCTGATAATAGGGGCGACCTGCGCATCGAAAGTGCTCTACTCGCAGATCGGCTCCCGTGTTTGCTTTCGTTCAGTGCCCGTTGCGTAGCAGTCAGTATGAAGACTTACTGCCTGTCCGGGTTCGGCGAAACACTTGACTGGAGACCCATCGTGCTTCTGGAACCGCCACCCAAAGAGTTGTCCTGCGTCTTCTGCAACGTCGTCTCAGCGACCCCCTTGCCCCTGCCCTGCGGTCACCAGGCTTGCAGAGTCTGCAGGAGTGAAGTTTTGCTCCGAGGGAACGTGTGTCCTTTCGACAAGGTCACTTTCGCGAAGGACTTGGTAGAACCGGAAGAAAAGGCCCACGGAGCCGTCGCCGTATCGCGCGTTGAGGCCCGCTGCTTCAACTTCCCGTTCGGTTGCCCTTTTACGGGCACGCTCCGCGAATTGGAGCTGCACTTCCCGGATGGTTGCAATCACCACAAGGTTACCTGTCTCAACTGTTCCAAGGACGTCCTGCAGAGGCTTCTGGCGGAGCACATCTTTAGCGGATGCGTAGAGCACGTTCCTTTGGTCCCGCCGGCATCGTCTGTAGAAAACGGGGATAGCTCCGCCTCCCAGCGCCGTCTGTCCGCGCTCGAGAAGATCATCGAGGAGCGTTTCCGCGCTCTGCTTGTCTCCAGCGCCGCCCGAAACGGGAGTGAGCCGAATACTCTCACTGAAAAGGACACTTCTTTGTTGGCTGCTAGCGACGGGAGCATGACCATACGAAACGAGAGTGAGCCAAATACTCTCACGGAAGAGGACACGTCTTCGGTGGCAGCGAGTAACGGGAGCGTGACCCTACATCACGAGGCCTCGCCATCTTCTGCACAGCCCACATCGTTTTCTCAAGACTTGCCGCAGGACAAGGCCCTTTCGCCTCCACGGAACGCGTCGTCGTCTAATCGGCGGGACGTACTGTCCGGTCGCGGAACATTGTATATTTCGCAGTACTGGCGCAAAGACGAGGCGAAAGGTGTGGAGGATGGTAGCAACTCGAACGACGACGGCGCGCTACGGCTGGGTGAACATTACTTGAAGCTTGCGTATACCTACAGCAAGAAGCGGAACGGTGACGTAGTGCTCTTGTTCCAAATTCTGCTACAGGAGGGCGACGACCACGAAAGGGCGAAGAACGGGCGCAGATCTCCAGAACAGGAGACCAAAGCACAACCCCTCCTTGACGGAACGCTCGTCCTGTCTTTGTGCAGAGCAGGCAGCAGCGAAGAGCACCCGCTTCCGACGTACGCGTTGCCTGAGGGGGCGCCGGAAGGAGACGGCTGGAGCGTGGTCGCGTGCACGACCAAGGTTGACTGGCAAGTGGTCGAGCAGCGACTGGACGCTGACAGGCTGCACTTTTGCGTGAGGCTAGAATGAATGCTGTCGCCCTTGAGCGAAGCGATCGGATTGAGTGCGTTGAGCGTAATAATCGAAATGTGTAGTATAATGTGGGGCCACGTTAATTCATTTTTCGTATTTGTACGTTTATTTCGTGCATGCGGCCTTTCCGAAACATTAAGGTTGTGTATCTAGCTCTACATTATGCATGCGCAAATAAAGTTTTTACGTTTCAAACCTCTGCTTCGACATCTATTCTCCCTGCCTCGTAATTACGCGGGCACGCACCTGTGCGAGGCCACTGAAAAAAACTGAGGACTATTAAGCAATTATCACTTGTGAATGCGAAAATATTGCCCAATTCAACGCCGCAAATGCACCTTGAACTTTCGCGCTACCAGTAATCGCGGCTTTTGCACACCCTTCGGGTTCAGCGGGGGACGTGCTTTGGATAGACTGCCCAACAGCGCACTCGCACCCAGCCGCAGCTCCAAATCTGTTTTCCGCGTGGCTTTACGTTGCCTAGCAGCGCGGTCTTTAACCTGGTGTTTTTATTCTATTACGAAGCCCCTAGTTTGCATGCAGTCATGTTCCTGTAGCTGTCATGTTGGTGCACGCGGACGCGATTGAAAGCCGCACTTTTTTCAAACAGAGGAGAGTGCAGTGTACGCGAAATGGCTGTAGTGACGTCATGCAAATGACCCGTGTCGCTCCTCAAGGAACCGTTTAAGAGCGAAAGCTTTCTTACTGGGATTGATGGCGTCCTGTCAAACAGCTAATGCATTTCTCCATAGTCCGGTCGGTTGACCGGAAAGCTCTGATAAGGTTTCTGGACACCCGGAACGTGCGTGAAACGGGGCTCGTATTGTGTCAAAACGGTTACTCGAAAGTCGCCAAAAAGAAACGGTTGTAGACTAGACAGTATACACACGTCGACAATTAAGACAGAGGGGGTACAAGAGTGTACCTTTGCCTCACTAACCACGTATCGCTATACATTTAAGTCGTTTCTCTTAGTGCGCGAAAAATCGTCGCATGGTTTCGTTTTACTGCGCAGCAGTATATGATGTCTCAACGCCCCGCCTCCCCCCCAATCCGTTTTCATTCCGGCGAAGTTGCACGGCGCCGCTTCAGGGCTCCTCCTCGCCATCGCCGACGTCCTTTCCCAACGGTTATCACATGGTTATTCCCCTCGCCACCACCGATGCTTCATTCACAAGTTGCGCAGTCGGCTGACAGCGACCGTTGCTCCATTATCAGATTATTGCGGAGGATCATCAGCAGCGTGAATGGGCGTAAAAACTCCCGAAAGCCGCCGACACCGCCGCCGCCAAGAATGTAGCCGCAGCCATTGCCGCCTCAAATTCCACTTCGCCCCACAAACTGCCGGTCTGTGCCTGTTGAAAGCTACTTGCCCCGTCGGAACAACAGCGTGAGCACATAATTCTTGTCTAGCTTGAAAGCCATTCCGAGCGACGTTGTCGCGTCGGCGGCCCTTGTTGACGGGCTGGTCATAACTCTTCTGGCGGAAGAATTAGTGCTCTTAGTCTTGCCGCATATACAGTCTTTCTCTCGCCCTTTGGCGGTATATTTCACACCTAATTATGTGCGCAATCCCGGTTTCCGGTTTAGGCGGGCACGGGTTGGCGTTGGAGGGAGGGGGCATGCACGCACAGCAGGGCTTAATGCTGCTACCGATGACATACCAGTTGTGGTGGTGGGAGATTTAAACGTGGGAGTCTCATGGCTCAATGCGCCCTCTCAGCTGTCCTCCGCAATCGAGCGGTTTGGGTCTGGGTTGGTGTGTTGCAGGGACAATAAGATGCCTCCGACTGGGCAGCGAAATTAAGGGTTGATTGATTGATTGATTGATTGTGGGGTTTAACGCGCCGACGCAACGCAGGCGATGAGGCGCGCCGTTGTGGAGGGCTGCGGATTAATTTTGACCCCCTCGGGATCTTTAACGTACGCCGAAATGTCGTACACATGGGCGTTTTTGCTTTTCGCCTCCATCAGAAAAGCAGCCGCCGCGACCGGGAATCGAACCCGCGACCTCGTGCGCGCAATTAAAGGGACCCCGAAAATCTCTGTGAAGGTGTCAGTCAAATGCATTCAGTTCGTAGAACACATAACGGGGCATTTTTGAGCCAAATGTGATCCCCATACGTTGTACGGATAATTTGTAAACACTTTTTGAAGATCGCCTTTCTCAGCCGATGAGCGCGACGCCGCAGCGAGCCGACCGCGGTTGACGCAACGGCGACCGCGGCTGACGCAACGGCGAAGGCGCCCCCTGTTTCGTCCAATCGCCGGCGAGGTCGGCCGCCGGCGGCGTCACTGCCATTGGCTTCCGGCTGATTCCTCCTTCCTGCGCGATCCCGACTCCCGAGGCAAAGGCAGCAAAGGCGGGTCCGCAGCGATTGAAGCGTGCCTAGGCGCAGGAATGTAGCTAGTGCACAACGGAAGTCGAGCGTCGCGATGTCACATGGCTATTCCCAGTGTTTCCAGCTTCTTTGAAGGAAGCAGAGAGGGAGGAGGAGGAGTCGATCGGCAAGCGGGGAGAGGTGCATTTAATTGCTTTCGGCGCAGCTAATACTGAATGTAGATCAATAATTCCGACGGCATTGCATCGCTATACAGTTAAACCCGGTTATAATGAACCCGGATAGAGCAAATTATGCTATATATCGAACAAAAATAATTCAGTTACGGAAATACATGGGAAACATATTCCTTATAACGAAGTTCACATCCGATATATCGAACTCTGGGCGCCTAGTATGGCCGCCGAAATGCATGATCTCGGAGCGGCGATTGAGATGTGGATTGGCTGCGACCACGGAGCAAGAGCCGCGACTGATACATTGCGCCTCGCACGGAGCGACGTGACGCCCAATACTTTCCGGAACTGTTTCTGATGCGCGGGACTCGCGACGGAACCCGCCCAGTCAGTGAGTGCGGACCAAGACAGCAGCATCGGTGAACTGTGGGAAGAGCTCGCCAACGTTCCCGATGATGTCGCCAGTGAAATCGGTTCGACGCTTATAATGAAGCGCTTTCGGCAGTCGATGTGCTCCGCCAATGCTTCTTAGATTTTTGAGGACACGGACTCGAACTGGTGCAAATAATGTTTCGTGTAGAGAATGCTATGCTAGTTGAAGCCGCCAAAACGAAAGTGAAAACAAAAATCTTCGTTTTTTTTTGCAACCTGGTCAGTTAAGGCGGAAAGTAGCTTTGATACTTGCAATAAATAGATTATTTTGGTCTGGTAATCGCTACTGTATTGTGTTCGTTTCTGCGTACGTGGATGGCGGAGTTGGGGAGGGGGTGGGGGTTCCCGCGGATTGCGAACTCGTAACAATAAGCTCGTTATGGGCGGGTTCGGCTATATCGAATTATTGGATATATCGAACTAATCGCGGTGCATATTGCAGTTCGCTATAAACGGGTTTGACTGTATTAGTGCTACGCGACAATACAGGCCTTTTGTAACGTTTACAGAAGGCTTTTCTGGGTCCCTTTAAAGGGACCCTGCAACACTCTGAGCATTGAAGGTAAACCTGCGCGACGTTTAGATTGCACTGCCAGGAGTACCTGAGCCAAATATTACACGTGCACGTGAAGCGGTGAGCGCGCAAGTCGATGTGAAAGACGCGGAAAAACCAACCACTCTCTCTTCAGTTGTCCTCATTATGCAACCCCTGGTATGGCCTAAGGGTCGTCACATAGGTCATGGCTGCCCGATCGGCTGTCACTGGTCAACTTCGCGGCTAGATTCTCCCATTTCCGTCGTCGTCATCGCTGTGTACGAACCTCTTCTATGCCTGAACCTGTAGACACAGTTTTGCCGTTTCTTTTGTGTTTTGAGTGCGCGGGGAGCTTGAGTGATGAGCTCAATACTTCCCTTTCAACGGGACCACTCGACTACAAACGTTTATTGCTTCAAAAACGCCCTACCAGCCCGAGCGCGCACTTGCGAGCAGGCACCCATGCCTGTTTTTTTTGTGGCACCAGACCGGAAATTGGCCCCTCCGCGTTGCGGAGAAAAGGAGAAAACTCCCCGGCATCTGATACATCGAAGGCCGCCGAAGAGAACGCCGCGAGCCGCCCCCCTCTCCGGGAGAGAGCGCGGAGCTTTTGTCGCGTTGTCCGCGGTCGAGTGGAGAGGGAACGATTATGCGCGATTTCTCATCGCGCGTAGTTTCGTTAATTGTGAAGGGATTTTCATAATTCTTGCGGGATGAGATTTCTGGGACAATAGACTTTATCCCAAAATACATTACTAGTAGTCGATGGCAAGTGTTGCAGGGTCCCTTTAAGGGACACCCACGTGTGTGCCTGCTAGAATAAAGGTCAACGCCTTCGAGGTGTTAATTCGCTATGGGACTGACGCATGTCGTTCGCTTGGAGGGAGAAGCGCATAAACTGAAGAAGCGTCAAGCCGAACAGAAGCGTGAATGGGCGCAAAAACATCGGAAAGTCGCCGCCACCGTGGTTGCCGCTTCAAGTTCCAGCTGGTCTATTAGCTGCGAATCCCTCCAGGATGAACAGGAGTTGGCCCGCTTGGAACGCCGACGTGGGCCAACATCACTTGTTCAGCCTAAAGGAGCGACGTGTTTGACAGTGTCTTTCACTTTTAAACACCCGCTCATTACGGTTTGCCGGTTTATACGTGCAGTGGTTGGAAGTGGAGGGAAGGGGAGTGGGGGCACGCGCTGCTAAAGGTTTCTTGCCCTTACTGATGATGTCCGTCGTGTTGGCGTAAGGTTTAAACGCGACCGTCGAACAGCCCAATGTGTCGGGTCCGGTGTCCTCAGTGGTAGAGTGGATTGAATTGGCGTATTACACACACTAATATGCCTACGATGCGGTAGGGAAAGAGACGGCTGCACGTTTGTGTTTTAGGATAAAGCTCGGGACTTTCCGAATTTCATTAAGGTAATTTAGGAAGTATGGTCAGCCATAAATTGCAAACAAGTGCATTTTGTTTCGTGCCCTCGATGGAGGGCGTGCACCTTCTCAGGTCATCCGTTTTCACTGACTACAAGGGTACTGCTTTTTTTTTTCGTTTGAGATTTGGGTCTTTGAATTTTTCACGATCGATTGAACGCATTTTCGGCGGATGTCCGATGCACTTTTGGCATTTGCGCTTCTCTCAACTTTCTTGAGGAAGGGATGTTACATTTTTTTTCTCGGTTATCCAAGGTGGCAGAAACTTTAGCTGACCAAAGCTGCTATCGCATAATAAAGGTATGCAGGGCCCGATGAATCGAAAGTGTGCAACGCGTTGGGACATTGATTTTGCAGGGAGCGAAAGCGCGTCATCTTTGTGATATGGCGATACACTTTCGCGCCTGCTAAGTTTTGTAAGCGGTGACGTTATGCTTTCGACCGCGGATTGAATTGCAAATAACGTTGCTGTACCATGCGCGCGCGTGTACGTGCGCTAGGCCGTTCCATGCGAGAAGCATACGCGACTTAAGCTCTTCGTGCGATTTTGTCCCTTCTCATTAGAGACTATGAATCACACAGCGGGGTTGCTCTCATGGTACTCGGAATTCAGGCGATCTTTTCGTTTCCCGTGCTGAGCATCGTGTGCGATTGCTAATCTTCAAGGGGCGAAAAGTTTCTTTCTCTAGCCTCACACAGTGACTGACATCTTGCGAGCCCTCTGTGGATCCGGTGACGTGACGTCAGTGAAAACCTCTGCGCCCAAATAGGCGCATCTTTTTCGCGTCTACCTTATTTAAAGCGGGTTGCACGGCTTCCATCGTTCACTCGTGTGCGCTCGTGCGCAGCGAATCACCCCGCACTAACTTTGCAACCGCGACCCATCTGTAGAAAAGTCATCGTGAACGGAAGTGGCGACTCACTGCCAACTCCGCGTGTACGAGCAGGCCCGTTACGCTGGCCGGCTTCGGCGGCTGTTTGGACCGCATGTCCTTCGCCTTCGGTTCAAAACGCCCAGGGAAGGCGTTCTCCTGCAGCGTCCGCGATATCATGTCTCCCGAGACGAGAAAGCTAGGATGCGGGCACGTTCTGTGCGATGTCTGCTACAAGGAGGTCTCTCGGAACAGCAGTCCCTGTCCGTCCAGAGACGGCGGCTTCTGCGACCCGAAGACCGACACTCGCGTCACCGTGATCTTCAAGAAGCTGATACTAGGCCTCGAAGCCCGCTGCTTCAACATCGTCCGCGGCCGCCCTTTGAAGGGGACGATGGGGAAAGTGAGGGTCCACTTCCTGGAAGACTGCGGCTGCGGTGAGGCTGTCTACCGCCGCTGCGGTATGCCCCTTGTGCACAATGAAGTCGCGGACCACTGGTTCCGCGATTGCGACGGCTCTCGCTGCGCGACTCACCGAGCACATCTGCGGGTTTACCCCCTGCATTTTTGCGGAAAGCCATGTGATAGCGTCACGCGACCTCTCGCGCCGCTGTGCGCTGCGCCCACGGGACGTGGGCCGTGCGCGCACCTTGCGCATGCGCTAGAAATTAGTAAAAATTAAAGGAAGCTCACACCAACACATAACATCTTACTTCGTCTCTACCACCGATCTCGTCTCCTCCGTCGGCGGCGACAGAGACGGAGAAGTGAGATCGTCTAGCACCGGGTTTGAGCTTCCTTTAATTTGATAAAAAAATAGTTTCCACTTGTGCGCTTCACCAATACAACTCACCCAATCACCATGCATGGATCATTCATTTATTTAACCTTAGCAAATAATATATTTTCGAAGTAATAAAGGACACTCCGCGGTGGCTCCTTGAAAGTACTTCTTGGTCCATGGCCATCTTCACCAGCTCAACGCAAAGTACTGGAGGCGTTGTTCGACTATCTGGACGAGATTGGCGTCACCGCAGTGATTTAGAGTTTAGAAGACAGACTTTGTAATTCCACTACTCACAAACTGAGTGTCATTTTCTTGTTATTTTTCTGTCTTCTTTTATTTCTTCTCTTTCTTCCTCTTTCTTCTGCTCTGTAATCACGGGGCCTTTTCTTTTCCCCTCCCCCTTCCCCCGCCGAGTAGCATGTCGGTGTCGCAATTCCGGCAAACATCTCGGCTGTCTTTTCTAATAAAGAGCCTTCTCTCTCTTTCTCAGTGGCTAAGGCGTTACGCTGCTGAGCACGAGGTCGCTGGTTCGATTCCAGGCCGCGGCGGCCGCTTTTCTGATGGAGAGGAAAAGCAAAAACGCCCGTGTATACGAGAGCCCTCCACTACGGTGCGCCTCATCGCCTGTGCTGCGTCGGCGCGTTAAACCCTATAATCAATCACTCAAGTAATAAAGGGTGTGGTTAAGTGCTTTTCACTTGTCTCCGGTTTTACTCTTTTTACAGGCAAGTTTGTGAATTTAAATGACGTCGCATGGGTAATCGTTGTGAGTGTTCTTTACAGTGTCGCCTTCCAACCTCCTTCACAGAGTCGATTGGCGCGCATTTTTTTTGCATCCTCTGTGATCATGTTTGAAGCAGCAAAATGAGCGAGGGTTGTGGCAAGCGCAGAACGATCGGGGCAGTACGAGCGTCGTGCCAGTTTGCGTTACAATATATGGGCGAGTGTTCTGAAGAGGCAATCTTTCAGACGGCTGAGCTGTATATATCATTGTTTTTTTCGTTGTCAGGTTATACCACTTAAGCGCCGTACCTCTGGTGGGGAAGTTGAGCTGAGACGTAAAGCTGCTTGAGAAAAATGAAAGAAATAATGAAGCATTAGTTCGTTGCTAAGGGACTGAAACCAATTGCGTTCTTTGTTTCTCTTGAAGGTAGAAAATAAAGTTGCTGAATGAGGCATAACCTGAGGTTCTCTTCTTCAAAAGAGTATATGTTTCCTACAAAACTGACGCCAGGTTTATGTTTGAGCCACTGTTTTGATTGATTGATTGTGGGGTTGAACTCGCCGACGCAACGCAGGCGGTGAGGCGCGCCGTAGTGGAGGGCTCCGGGTTAATTTTGCCCACCTGGGGATCTTTAACGTGCGCCGAAATCTCGTGCAAACGGGCGTTTTTGCTTTTCGCCTCCACCAGAAAAGCGCCCGCCGTGGCCGGGAATCGAACCCGCGACCTTGTTCTCAGCAGCGCAATGCCTTAACCTCTGAGCTACCGTGGTGGTTGAGCCACCGTTTTGGCAATCTTAGTAAACTGCATCGTTTTTGCAACACATTCCATACATTTTGCAATATATCAGTCACATCTCTTAGTAATTTGGTATGCATGCGAGGCACTGTCAAAGCTTGGCAATTTTTAATACTATGACCTACATGTGAATCATGAAAATATGTGGTTTAGAACTGTGAAGAGTTTGCCTATTTGATGTTTTGTCCTGTGCAAGTGCTACTTGCTTTAGAACATTTTCGGACTGCTATGTCTAAATGAAGCTTGTATGTTTCAGAGTAAGGACTGTTCATATAGTTCCGTTATTTTTTTCTTGCAGTTGCCTGCTGAATAGGAGCTCCTGCTGCTACCTTTGGCGGGGTGCACACCCCTATATGTGGGTGAGTCTCGGTCGAGAGCTGCGGCGGGTGACACTGCTCTACCTTTGGTAAGCCAGTGACAACAATCTACACCTGCTTACCGCCATGCATGCTTTCACACGAAAAATGAAATTGTTTGAACTATATGCGAGAACGAACCTGTTATTTTTAAAGTTGTGTAAATGGGGCATTGCAAGGATAATTGCCGAATAAATGAAACCTTCCATCCTATAAAAGAAATCGGGAGAGGCTGGCGTTGAGACCGAGAGTTGAGATGTGTGGTGCTGGCATTATGCAGGTTTGCTGCTGTAGACAAGTGCGTGGAGTTATTGTGACACCCCAGATGAAACAGCAGAAGGAATGTTTTGACGTGGCTGTGGGTCAGGCCTGCCTGCTTTTAAAACATTCTCATCGGGGTATACTGAATGCTTTATAACTTACGAGCTTGATCTTACGTTGCATGTGAATACCACAACACAATACCACAAATAATTGATGTGATTCCATAAAACAAAAATATGTGTTGGGGCTATGATGCACACCCAAGAGAATCATTGTTTCATATTGAAATTTGCAGCAGTGTATAGTTAAAGGGACACTGAAGTGAATTTGTCAAGCTCCCGTTTTTGCTTGCACTGTGTAGACTGTTCAAATTAGCAAACTTTTCATCGTTTATCCGGTTGACAAATCGGTAATTATTTTACAAAGCGCTAAAGAAGAAAAACTACCATGCGCGGTTTGCGGCGGCCGCACAAACTAAGCTGTGACGTTGGGAGGAGGGGGCGCCGTGATTGGACGATGCCCAAGGTTAGCAATCAAACAAGTTTCGGTTTCGGTTTCGGTCTTTAAAACAACATGTTTGACATTCGATGGCGTCGTTGGATGGGCATTCTCAATATCCCAGTTATCGTAGTACCGCGCTTCTGCCATGTTGTCGGCTGTAAAATGCATAAGATAAGCCTCCCAGGACGGCTTGGAATCGTAGCCTTCACTATCTGAGGCCTACGCAGTGCACATTGCATGCGCTTTTCCCCCATATTTAGAGCTTGCCTCGCTCATGCCTGTATCGTAAAAAGCGTGTTCGCACCAGGCCAAGGGTCTGTTGATTCTGGCCTGTGCCCATTGCCCCGCAAGCAGTCGGTGCTTATGGCAAAAGCACGCCAACGAGAACTCGCTAGCGTGGCAGTGCCAGCCTGCGCGAGTTCTGTAGACTAGTTCGTGGAGCAATGAACGTTGCGGCCCAAAAAAAGGTGAACTCAGTATAGAAAACATCGGCGAAAAACAAAAAAGTTAACTCATAAAAAAAAAGCATGTACCCGCGGCGATTCGAACTTGTGACTGGCAAAACACTTGCGATGACATACCTAGCACCCCAGACGACTAGGCCACAAGGGGCCGCTGGCGGCGATGGAAAAGATAAGGTATATAATGTATAACCAGTTTACACTTTTATTTAGTTTTAGTATTTCAAGGAGCTTAGGTGACTATTTGTTGTATTGCGCTCGTGCAGTAAGCGTCCCCTGAGTTTCCAGATAGCTCACGTGTAGCAATTGCATTTCGTACACGGGGAAGCGTTCGCAGATGCGTAGTCGTGCTGCTGACCGCTCTGCTTGTTCGCCCAGCGCAAAAAAGTGCTTCCCGCACCCTAGTTTTACGCTGTACGGTAAAAATATCTGTTGATTTTATTTCCTTAGTACCTATATTGACTTCGCTCACTCTTCTCCCCCTTCAAGAGGCCTTATATTTTCCTACTGGCGTACCAGTCAGCGAAGCGTCGCATGTGCGCTTGTGCAGCGCTTGTGTGGAGCGACCTTGACTTGGAGCTAGATACAGTGTACAAACTAACGAAGTAAAGAAAGGCGCATTCTTCCATTCCCAAACGTGTTGTGGCTTAGTTTCAACTGATCGAACGAATTGCGACGACCCGTCGGCGGCCGGCGGACTAAACGGTGGGCCGACTGACTCGGTCACGGAAGGTCGGCGAGCCGTGCAGTAGCACAGCCAATTGTCAGCTCCTCTCCTGCTGACGTCACGCGAAAACGCCACAGAAAATGGGCGAGCGTAAAGAGAGGAGGACAGCATTTTCGAATTGATTTTTCTACTAAATAAATTCGCTTAAACGCGCACAGAGTGGTCGAAACAGGGCCCAGGGACTCCGGACTACACTTTGCGCTCGTAATCCCGCATTGTTTACAAATCACTTCAGTGTCCCTTTAACCAGTGGGAGCTAGAATGATAGCTTTTAAAACACAGCTTAACCCTCATTCATCGGTTGACGTTGGTCACTACAATTTGTCCTACCAGCGGCGACCATTTTGTCAAAAAAAAAAAACACTGTACCCAATACTGCAACCAGACAAAAATTTGCCATGCTGCCTGCTGTGAAAGCTAATTTGACCGAGTGGACTTTAAGTGAATATGTTGCACGGTTGTTGCACCCTACTCTATGCCATCACTATCCTATTATCACCACCTGTTATCACCATCCTACCCTATGCACTCGCATAGGGTAGGGTAGAGATAGCTCTGGGGCGTTTTAGTCGTTGTGTCAGAAATGCAATCTGTCTCTTAGCGTCACTTCAGCCCTGGCAAAATGACTAATATAGTTACAGTACATGATTTCTTTGAATGGATGAACTATAACGTCTCTGGAGAGCCATATTGTCACGAAGACTATAAGGTTTTAACAGCAGCTATATTTAATCATGCATTCAACCAACGTAAGCGGGAGCTTTCGCAGCGAAAGGCATGTTTATAGTCTTGTATCTGACGCTTGTAGGCAAAGGTAAGGTGTGCGTTTTAATGCTACACTAGTTTCACTGCATCCACCAGTGAGTCAGCTTGGCTACATTTACAGACGCTTTACAATATTCTTTCTTTCAGGAATGCGCGGAGAGCACTAAGTGTCGTGCTTTGTGATGCTTGTGTGACACCCTTCACGCGTATTTCAGGGGTTGTGGGCGTCATTTGGGAAACTGCATCAATACGCATGAAAGCAGTATCACAGGTTGCATCCGGTGAATGAATCGCCATACACTCCCGTATAAAAATTGGTGAAACGGTGAAACAATTTTTTCCAAACGAGGAACTCTTGTTTTACTGCAAAGGGCAGAGCAGTGTGAAGAAGCCAGTGTTGTGACGAGTGCCAGCACCCCAATGTTTCTTCACCACAACATATTTTTTTTTGCAATAATAAAAGAAATTCTCTCATTGCAACTGATACAAGGTAGCTGTGGAGTGTATAGAGAATATGCTGCTATTAGGAGCTCCGGTTCACAGATTTTGTGTTGTCGTGGCCTTAGAAGAAAAGATATGTGTCCCCTACTTCTCATTATGTTGCGCCTACGACTACTTATTAAACATTGTATCAAACAATACTAAGATTTCATATAAAACTTAAGTATTAACGATTACTGCATTCCTTTTATTAAAAGATGCCAACTTTATTAGTAGTTGGGACTGTGCAAACACTAACACATTTACAGGCTAACATTTTTATAGTCATCTGCATTTATCTCATAGAGAAAATGACCCACTGTGGCATCAATGAAAACTTAGCCCAACTCAATTTAATTACCTCTGTGATGTGCTGCCAGAGGTAGCAGCTACTCATCCTAAAAATGAGTGGGACCATCTTCAAGGCCAACTGTTCTCAATTTTTCCTTCGGTCAAATTTATTTTGAGCATACAGTACGTACCACCAAACTAACTGGGACGTGACCGGTAGCCCCATGCAATGCCTTGTTTTGTTAATCAGTTGGAAACGTTTACAATAGCTCCGTTGCAGGCGTCGCTGCTCCTTCCGGCTGATGGCGCAAACAGCCATGAAGTGGAAGTGACGTTGTGGCCGGGTGGGTGCTTGGTCCTCCGGGCAGCTAGGAGAACTGACCAAGCTCCGCTGGGCATGCTCCTCTAGGGCTGCTGCGTTTGCAAAGCTGCTATGCTGAAATTTGCTCCGTCAAGCCAGCCGCTTGCTTGCCGGCTGCAACATCACTTCAGCCTGGCCGTAAAGGCCGGCTGTCCTCAATTTCCGTTTCAAAATCGCCAATTTTTGATAATAGTTTGCACCCTGCATGCATGTATTTAAGCTGTCATATTTTGTACCTTGCAGTCTTTTTAGGCAGATTATAGGGATATAAACTTTGAAGAGGTTTAAACCTTGAGTGCAGTTGCCCTTTCAGGGTGGTGATGAATATGATGTTCGTGGTGATGGCGTTGTGGCCAAGTACATTCTCTTGAATGCGCAATCACACAGAGGGTGATCAGGACTGGAGGCTAGACTGTCCTTAAAATATTTCAGAAGGCATTATTTCCTCGCTTGCCATTGATCCCGAGGGCATTGCTTCGTGGCACTGTCTTCAAGTTGCAGAGCCATGCTGATGAACAGCGCTGCCAGAGGAATGCGCATTTCAGTGGTCCAGTGCACAGTCCAGTGTATGCGTAAGTAATTATCTGCAAAGGCGCGACAGCATTTGTTTTGAATCAATGCAAAAACAAATGGGGCGTTCTTTTTCGAAATGAGCCAGATCCACCTAGCGCAAATCTGAGAAACAAGCACAAGTTTGATACTGGACCTAAATGCGACCCCGTCAAAGCTATTATATATTTTACATATCAGCAAGGGAAGATTATGGCCGCAACTAATTAAAAATTAAGCCGTGAATTTGAGAAATGTTGGGGTGATAAGTTTGGATTTGGCTCACATTAAATTGAAACACTCAAGTTGATGCGGAATTCTTATGAAAACTTTCTGTAAATTTACTTTTAAGCATGGTGCCATTGAGTTTTGCTGAAAAAACATTAAAATTTGCAACAGGGCTTCAAGAACAAGAACTATACATGGAGAGAAGATGAGTCCTCTTTGCACCATTAGCAGCTCTTTTCGAATTCCCCCCTAGCATAATTTTCTTTGGTACGCCTGACAGCACTCAGGAATTAAGTATTATTTGCAAATTATAATGCCGTCTGCTCGCATCACAATTATCGCCTGCTCGCGTCAGAAGCATCGTGTGCTCACGTAACAATACGCTAAAAGGTCTGCTGGCGTAACAATAAGCGAGCAGACGATACTTCTGACGATCTCGCAGACGATCACCACACGGAACCTGAGGATCAAAGGCCACTCTTCTGGTCTGCGGTTGTTAGCAAATGTCCATGAAACTGTGCGCATAAGATATTTTGCACATAGTGGATGAAGAACTACCACGTTTTCACCACACCACGTGCAACGAAGTCCGCAAAGCTGTGCCTAATTTCGCAAAAACACTCCTGAAGAACCTTCTGACAGCCAGATTAATTTGCTTGCTGACCGCATCAAAAACGTTGGCACTTGGATTAAATTGGCTGGCGCATGGAATAAATAGGCTGGCGATTGGATTGAATTCAGTGGGAAAACCTGTGATTGCGCAGGAAGGTAATATTCAGTAAAGAAAAAGTTTAATGTTATTGTCTGATGCTTTCTCCTGTCATGTCTTAGGGCAAATAGAAATGGAGCTTAAGCGTCTGCTGTTTACCTTGTATACTTAACGACCTATTCAGGAAAGAAAAGACTGCATGTGTTCGTCCTTACTTGGCTGCTCAATGCTGCCTGCGGTGATGATTTCAGGATATTACATGGACTTGCTGGGGAAGACCAAGGCTGGGGAAGACCAAGGCAGGGTCCTCATCACTGATGGCTGCCCCGTGCTTCTCTGCCAAGTTCTGTGGCAACAGTGACTTGATTACCACTTACAACCGCTGCAGCCACTGACTGACTCGTATGATCTGGTGATAGTTGGAGTGCGGACAGTGTTGCAAGGCATTCAAGCAGAGGGTTCAATTTGACAGTCACTAACTATCCTGTGTCTCCAGGGGTCGGTGTTCCTTCATCCCATTATTGAAGGTGCAAGGGGGGGGGGGGAGTACTGGATTTCGAGAAAAGTGGTAGGAACTAAAAGAAGCAGCTGAACATTGCAGTATATAAGCTATTAGTGCTCCCACAGCACGATTCTTTTATTTTAAGGTACATGCCTACATGGTTGGGATTTTCAGTCATTTCTGAAAGGGCAATGTAGTCATTGCAAAAAAGTGCGTCATGCAGTCATGCTAGATCATCTGTGCGTCGACAAGCGTGAAGCAGTAGATGCAATGTGGCCATCACCAAAATCCCAGATGTTGGGAAACTGAGGCACACCCACAGCGAGGAGTTCGGTGAAGATGCCCTTTTGAGTGAGGTGGTATTTTTACTCATTAAAACAAATCAAGCAGGACAGTAAAGGCAGTCAAACCCTGTATGCCAGCATACGGTAATGTTTGTTACCCCTCTAGCACTACAGGTCCAGAACTAAAGGGAAAGTGTGCTTGTATTTAGGGATAAAAGTTGTTCTTTAAGCTCAGATGGCATGTGGTAGTGTTTGTGAAATTGTGGGTTCGCAGGACATCCAAAAGTTGTCATAAATACCTTAACTGTTGTAGTTTTCACGAATTTGCTAGGTTAGTCTTAAGAGAATGCTGTGCAATGTAGCACTAAAGGTGCAATGGTGCAATATTGTTTCAAGAGAGTGAATGGCTGGGCTAGTTGGTTCATAATGTTCAGAAAAGGGGAAACCAGCGAGCAGAACGCAGGACAAGAAGAGGAGGCACACACACAACACCGCTGTGTGTTGTGTGTGTGCCTCCTCTCCACAACTCCAGCGGTGTTGTGTGTGTGCCTCTTCTTGTCCTGCGTTCTGCTCGCTGGTTTCCCCTTTTCTG
Organism: Haemaphysalis longicornis; assembly: GCF_048455015.1. NCBI lineage: Eukaryota > Metazoa > Arthropoda > Arachnida > Ixodida > Ixodidae > Haemaphysalis > Haemaphysalis longicornis. The sequence goes on from NW_027526204.1 coordinate 74,171,725, forward strand.
AACAATATTGTTTCACACTGTACTTGTAGCATCGTAGAGTTCAAATTGGTTGTATTAGCAGTTTGAGTGGTTGACTGAACATCTTGTAGCCTGAAGGTACTTATTAGGTACTGTTTTCCTCAGTGTTTTCAGCTGTGAGTGCTACAGGCTATTGTTATTGCTTCAAATTGTTCTATGGAAGTGGTTTCGAGGGAAATTTCAGTACCTTTATTGTGAACCTTGTTGGCATTCAAAATTATACAAATTGTGCATGTTTTACATTGTTCCAGGTAATTCTTGTTTCTTTGATGTTTCCCTATGTATAAAATGGAAGTTTGTCTATTTTTACCTTGCCTCTCATATTGCTGTTGCAATGGGGAGACACATGATCATAAAAATGCCTTTGTTGAATGATATGCTTGGTAAACATGGAGGTAAAAAATTAGCTTGCTGTACTTAAATTACAGCATGTAGTTGGAACATGGCAAAATATTAGTGCACTTGTTTCGGCTGCTGTCTGGCGACTGACTGAAATAGTAAAAATGGTGTCTACAGAAATTTCTCTGCGTGTGTGCAGAATAAGTGCCAGTTAATAGGCAACACAGATGTACTAATTAAAATAATTTAAAATCTTTTCTGAAGAAAACACATTCAGTTCGCCTGTGTGTTGTTGAGGGAAAGCAGCTGCTCCTTCGTTCCCACCATGGACACCCATGAATAGTCACAATTATTCAAGGCTGCAGACTTGTGAATGTACTTTGTGAAGCCGTGTTTAAATTATTTTTAATGACTGTCCTAACAGTTTCAGCATTTTGTGGTTGGAGCATATTCGTTTTTTAGAATTCAAAGTTTGCTACACTCACTCAAACACACTTGTATTTACTGGTGGATTCCACTTTACGCTGGGGCCAAGAAGGCAGTTTTGGGAATGTCGTGCCACAAAAGATGACTAGGAAATTCTTAGATATTTGTTACTGGAGTAATGCCAGTGCTATTATTCCTTCATTTTGAACATAGGCAGGTCTGAGTTCGATGCCTTGTATCCCACGTGTAAAGCGACAATAAGTTTTTCAGACTATGAAACCTCACTGGTCCTATCTACAAAGTTCTGCTGTTTTTGAGATCAGTATAGTAACTGGTATGATGCCATTTTACCCACTTGCTAAATTGTTGCTGCAGTTAAAGCTTTATGAATGATTTAATGAATGGCTTGGGTTGCCCTTTATATATATTTACTTACAATAATACAAGTTTTAGCAATGGCTGAATGACCATGGAAAGGAATTTGACTGAGACCTATAGAAAAGGGAACAATTGCTAAATTACTAAATAGTTGAAACCGCACATAAATTACTCATCTATACATTTCGTCAATTATAAACTACTTGTCCTCAAAGCACTTCCGTGGAAAGACATTTTTGGAGCACAATTTAGTTTTGTCTATAGCTTTGCAAAAATGATAGCGCCTTGGTTATATTTCTTGGTACTAACACCATCAAACTGAAAATATGTGGTGTTAAAAATTACAAATTGAATGCTTTATTTCTTCTACCGTGTCTGACAATGTCTTGTGCCATCTAAATGTGCTGTTGGCCACATAATATATGGAAGTGTTTGTGGAGAAGCCTAATTGTAGACGTATGGGAGAGTCTTGTTAGATTTATGATGTCCTCAAAGAGTCTGATGAAGTGAATCTTCTCAATGAACTTTTTACTTGAGAAAGTCATTTTGACGATACACACAAATGCTTGTGTGGTTAGGACATTGCTCTTACCTTTATTTCAACTTGTTTTTGTAGATTCGAAGATCATTTCAGTGACATTTGAAATTTGTAGTTACTGTATGCATCAGGATTTGCCATTTCTCATGACAAGAATTCGCATTTAGAGTAGTTTGTGGAATCCAAGAATCTAAACCATATCCCAGAAATATTGAATTGCATTTCAATGCATTTCTGGAGTTCACACAAACGATACTCGTGCTTCGTAGGCCATATTTGCATGATGACCTAGTCACTCAACCAGCTCCACTATCTCTCAAATAATGTGTGGTGTGCAGTACATTTAGGTGGCCTCAAAGTGTGCTTTAGTGAATGTGTCATGATGACGGCAAGAACTTGTGAAGCATAATACAATCTGAGCTTCATTATATCTAACAATGTATACCGACAGCTTAGAAGTAAAAAGTATATAAGCTCATTTGGAGAGCAAAGAGTCAGTTTTACCAGCTTAGGTTAGGGGGCCTTTTTGAAGTTGTTTTGTAGTGGCCTTGGTTCCTAAGTGACAAACAGTACTTGAAATTAAACTGAAAGCTGCGCTTACATCCCATTCAAGCACTTCAGTGAGGCCTAACCTAAAACGAGCTTTATCATTGCATTTTTTAAATGTTTTATTCCTTGGCATGAACATTGCCTACTAAACTAATGGAGAGTTTTAGCAGTCCGTCTGCTCCGTCGTTTACGTGGTTAATGGGTTAACCGGCACCCGACTGCGCCTACGATCGCGGAAAGAGCGACGAGGCGCACCCCACCGTGACGAATGCACGGCCATGGCGAGGGCCTGTCTGTGGAACTAATCCACCCTACCGCGACGAATGCGGAAGTGCCCAGGCAGGTCCCGGTCAACACAGTAACCATGTAAACGACAGAACAGGTGGACTGCTAAAACTCTAATGTCTAGTGCCGTCTCTTATACACCATAATGAATTTTGGGCATTTCACCCCGAATGAGCTTTCCATTCTCTTTTCTTCCAGCGTATGGGGTAGCAGCTTCTCTAGACGGCACCCACCACGTACCCATCTCATCACACAAAAGCAACAGTGCTACTGCGTTGGGGCTGGCCAGGCGTCGCCTCCTCAACTCGCTCCCGCACCATCATTCAGACGTCCGACAAGGTGGTGGTGTTAGTGGTGGGAGCGGCCGCCACAAGTGCCCCTTCTGCAGCAAGGCATTCGCGCAGCAGTGGCACCTGGGGCGGCACGTGCGCATCCACACGGGAGACCGGCCCTTCCGCTGCCCCGTATGCCCCATGGCCTTCAACCAGAAAAGCACCCTGGCGGGACACCTACGGCGACACACGGGCGACAAGCCCTTCCAGTGCAACCTCTGCCACATGGTCTTCTCCTGGAAGAGCGCCCTCGTGAAGCACCTACAGCAGCAGCACGGTCTGGCGCTGCAGAACACTGCGGGGCAGTAGTGCCACACACGCTTACTTCTGCACTGCTGGTATTCTGATGATGTGCCGCAAAGCTCAGAGCAGCCGTTGGTACCGTTGGGAAATGGTGTGTTTTGTTGGTCTTCTGCACTCCCAATGCATCCTCACGCTTCTTCTGGTTTGTTGTGGCTGGTTAAGCAGTTGGAACCAGCTTTTTCATTGCTCCTTCCTGGCAAAGTCTTTTCTGTGATTCTACAGTAAGAATGTGTATTTTTCAATCCACTGGTGATGTTCTGGATCAAGTGATCAGAGGTTTGGTAGATGACAGGCCCATTGCCAGAGAACAACAGTTTACGAAGGGTACATTGTTCTGTGAATACGTCCACATGGCCCCTTTCCTCACCTGAGATATGCAAATTGCAAGTTAAGGTGCTTTTGAGTGCATCACCTGCCAGGAATAATGCAAGGGAGGGCCGTACGCCCTTTTCGGTAAACTATGTGATGGCCAAGATTTCGTGCTTCCCTGTATAAAGTGGAGGGCTGCAAAGCTTTTACCCTTGTGTCTACAAAGTAGCTGATACGAATACCTTATCAGCCTTAAAACGAAATTGTGCACCACCTGCTTCCATCAGCACAGCACACTGCTATGAATGTACATCATAACAAGGCTTTAAAAGCGTATCATGCGGCATACAAAACTGGACATACATACACATGTGCAGTGGGTAGCCAGTTGTGGGTAAATATGCGAAGCCTAGGCCTAGGATCAGTAGGCAGGTCGCTACCGGAACACATCTGTTCAATGTTGCCCAGCCACTATTGTTGGAGAACTAATTGGAGTTGATTTTAGAAGATTAAAATAGATGAAGTTGGAGGTATTGATCTTCTTTGATAGCACGAATTGAGCTAGCTACGGGGATTGCTTTTTGAAATGTAATAACCGGTCACAATGATATGTTGAGTCAATTCTTATCATACATTTTTCAAGAGGTACTTTTCATTCGCTTGTGAGCATTTAAAACCCGCAACGGGGTTTGTGTTCTGGATTTCTGAAACAAACAGTTTCTGCTGCTTCCTGGGAGCTCCTGCCTTCTGTAATGGTTCATATTTATATTTAAAAATTAGCAGGATTAGTTTCTATTTTGTTCTTGTACATCTACTATACCAGTTAACTGTATTGCCCTTATTGAAATTGTGACCTTATTAAACATTGAAGCAACTGCTTCTATGCACTAGTTAGCTTGTTCTACTGTGCCTATACAACAATTTTTTGTTTTAAACTCAAGTGTCATAGGGAAGAGTTTAAAACATTTACCCTATTTGCAGCCGTTTCAATACAAAACAATTTCATCCGTTTATGGCACCTTGAAAGCTAACTATGGTTGTGCAAAAAGCACATGATGGAATCTATATTTTTGGTTTTAATCTACCTGTTTAAGTGTTCTAGCAATATTTGAAAAGCGTGGGAAAGTGCTTAAAGTATTTCCCTGGGTGCAGTCCGCGATTTCGATGACACATTTTCTCGAAAAACACCATTTCCCTGTCTCCATCATTCGATAGAATCATGTGGTTCTTATCCTTGCTATAACAATGTACACTTGAGCTGAAATGTACGTAACTTTTCTCACAGGAACACTCAATATGATTTGTGGCATTCTTTGCGGCCAGCGGTGTGTAAACAGAACCGCACTAGGCCGGAACATATTTACTCTAAAGCGCTGATGTGCTGCCGTATAGTTTACAAAAGCACAAACACAAGGAAATATTTTTTTCAGTGTCTATGAGATGGTACATTCGGCAGAGTAAGGCAAAGTGCGTGCAATTCAAATGGGGAAAAAGTCAGTGGTGACTGAGCTTAGATTGCCACACGGAGCATGACTAAGAACCACGAACGGTTAAGGGACCGTGCTAATTCTTAGGTGTTCAGTTAGTCTCACTGCATATAACTTTTAGTGTGGATGGAGGCCAATAATGAATGATTTCTGTTGCATACAAACAAGGTTTTCATTTCGAGAGGGAGCAAATGTCTACTTTCTCTGCAAATCTCTAGTTGTGCACAATACACGGCTTGGGTAATCTCAACTGGCATTTGGTGACATTTGGAGGAGAGATGAGATGCTCACTTGCTAGTCCCTGTGTGTTGTATGTGTATGCAGCTCCACGTGTTGCACTAACTGTTTGATCAAATTGTGCATAAAAGTAGGTAGTTCATTTGTGCTGTATTCAAGGTACTTTAAATTAACAACTAATTTGCCTTAGTACTAAAGAATTAGTTGTAGGAATGCATGTTTCCCCATGTAAAGAGGGTGTAAATAATGGACAATAGCACCCTGAAAATGCTGACATGACGCTTTGGTGTAGTCACCATTGCTATGGGTGTATTAGGTCTTTGTGGACAGATTTTGTGCTTTGATAGCATTTGCATCAGTGAAACTATTTTAATTGTTTTGTGTTTTCTTCCCCCTTTTGGCAATCTCCGGCATTAATATTTAATGACGTTGTTGTACCTTACAGCTGGAAAAAAATGTTTGTGGCGAATTTGTTTTTCCAACGATGGTCGTATGAGGAAATTGGTGTATAACAGCAATGTACGTGCAATTATATTGGTCACTTCTTTAAGAAAAAAATGTATTGTATTCGTAATTCCTAATCCAGGTTTCTTGAGCCAAAGGGCTCTACTGTTGTCAGTGGTGTTTTGTGGGCCTGTTTGTGGTTGTCATTTTCTAGAAAACCTTTAAAGCCATATACTCCTTGTATGCAAACACTACAATTCATATGCTGTTTTTAATATATCTTGCCCCCACAAAGGTGGTTCGTATTGGGACGACCTAAAGCTGAATGCCCTAGAGTGTGGTTGTGCTCAGAGCAGCTTCATAATTTTTTGTGACTGAGTGAAGGATGACTTGGCACACATTACAAGCATCCCATCCATGCACATTTTATTATCTATACAAAGTGCTAGCAATGAATGATTATGGCCCATGTTTATCCTAATTTCAATATACATTCCACACATATTTATGCACATCATTTTACAAGACCATTATTAGCTTGAGTTAAGCCTTCTTGGTGGTTAGTATTGTTTTTTTTTGTGTGGAATTGTTTATTCATTGCTAGTTGGATAGTTTTCCTTCTGTGACAGAGTATTGTTTGAAGGCCACTTTTTGACTAATAGTTTTGTTTGATGGCGTATTTTGTTGCGTCTGTATTTGTACTACATGTTTTTTATTGTAGATCCACTCTGATCGGTACCGAAATTCAGGAAGCCAATACCTATATAATTAACTGTTCTTGAGCCCACCGCAGGTTTAACTGCATGTTCCTATCGAAGCAGCTAATGTGCTCTCAATTGAAGGGTGGTGTTCGCTTATGCAATTCATTTTACAGTTATTCAAACACAGTGGTGTTTGCAGCAATATTTTTTAGATTTCTGCATCATCTATGTTTCTATGGTTGAGAAGTGCCCCATAGTTCACAACCTGTAATATTTACTCCGGTGAGATAACCAGTGCTCTGGACAACCTAACATGAATGCCTTTGTGCTTGTTAGTGCTAGGCCTACAGCTCGTTTTCTTCTATCTCAGCCTTTTTGGGAGGCTTTCATTACGGTTGCCAGAAATCTTCAAAATTGTAATTATGCATTTCTGATAATTTATTTTTATGCAGCTTTATCTAAGGGCATTTCAATACTGGTATTCTCTGTTCATTTTTCTCTGTGAAAGGACAGGCTTTTGTGGGTATTCGTTTTATTTGTTCATTACTTGTGAATGTGCTACTGCTCCCATTTCAAAGCCAGGCTTGGAGTGGGTGGCGATGTACAAAAACAACACAAGGAGACAAAATAAACGTCTCTGCATCAACTGGTGCTGAAATATCTTTATCTAAATTAGCTTATCTGTGCAAGAATTCTTCTCGTTTTGCTTGGCTTGTTTTTTCAAAAAAATGTTTTGTAATGTTGCTTTACAAGATTGATGAATACCTGCTAGAGGTGTGCACGGGCTCGGGCTTACCCAAAAGCCCGGGCCTGGCCCGGCCCATGGGCCGGACTCGGGCCACCCGACTTACTTCTCACCCGGGCCCGGGCCGGACTCGGGCCGAAATGTAAATGCTTTGGACGGGCCGGGCCGTCCTGACGGCCCGGGCTGGCCTGGCACAGTGAAGGAGTACTAAAGTTTTCTATGATATCACAGAAACTACATGTTGCTGACGCAGTAAAAGCACGGATCAGGACTTGGTATGTTTAATTGGGGTTGTTTTGCCCGTTTAATGTTCGTTTTGCCTGTTATCAGTTCCCTTACGATGCATCTTACAGCCTTGAGGTAGTTTTTGCTTCCAAACGTGCCCCAATCAGGCGCGGGCCCCTACGGTATTTGGGTTGGAACCACGCAGCCGGGCCAGGCCAGGCCTGGACCATAGGGATGAGGTCTCGGGCTGGGCCAAGACGGCCCGTCGGCCTTCTTCGTCGGGTCGGGCCGGGCCTATTGCAATAAGCACCGGGCCCGGGCCCAAATTTTTGGCCCGTGCACAGCTCTAATACCTGCCCTAACTGGATTTGGGTGGTAAATTTTCGTTGTAATTGTGTAATTGGCGCGATCGTGAGCATTTTTTGTTGTGCACCGTGTGATGTACAGAAGAATATTTTCTGATGAATCTGGAAGCATCGATGACATAAAAACAATTTGTTCCGTTTAATATGTGGTCGTAAACAATTGTGGAACTGTTTTTAGGGCTGCCTAAGAAAGGTCGGCTGCCAGTAAAGTCCAATGTCGTCATAATCCAACTGAACACAGAAGCGACTGAACTTAGTGGTACACAAATGCAATTAAACTGGGTGGTTAACATTTTGGGGGCCATTTTGAGCCTTTTATCAGTAACAAAGTGAAACAGGCCCCATGAAAACAAATTTATGGGGGAGTATTGTAAAACATAAATGTTCAAGGTAAAACAAACTGTTTATTAGGCCTTATAAATGACCCAGGGTTCTTGCAGAAGTCTAGAAGCAAAAATTTCCTTCTGAATACTTATAACTTTACTTCACTTGCTATACCTGCTATTATTTGCGAACTCACAAGACTACATGGTGGTGGAACTCCAAATGTGCAGTAAAGGCCCAGTCAATGGGGCATCAGTGTGCACTGTGTGTGCACAGTAAAGTTCAAAGCAAACGAAATGAAACAGGAGAGAGTGCTAGCACTGCATTGTATCTGTTGTCAGGATGCCCCCTGGTTTTGCCATCTGTTAACCATGGTGGGGCAGTGCTGGCGATATTTCAGCTGAAAAACAATTTAGAGCTCTTACCGACTCATCCCCATGTTCGCCTTCTCCCAACAGATCCGGAACTCGACCCCGGGAATGGAATCGTGGATGAATCCGGGTGGCTGGAAATTGTGACCAACTCGCAAGCCAATGGCCAAGTGGTGCACCGGCGTCACCACCCGCTTCACCACCGTGATGGAGCAGTGTCCCATGTGGGTGGCAACCGTCCTTTCAAGTGCTCGCACTGCGGCAAGGCCTTTGCGGACATGTGGCACCTGAAGCGGCACGTGCGAATCCACACCGGCGACCGACCTTTCGCCTGCCCCTTCTGCCCGATGGCGTTCAACCAGAAGAACACGCTCATCGGCCACATGCGGAGGCACACGGGTGACAAACCCTACCGGTGCCAGTTCTGCCAGATGACTTTCTCGTGGAAGAGCACTTATGTCAAGCACGTCCAACAGCACGGTGTTGTGACCGCCCAGGGGAACTCTTTTTAGAAGGCGTCCAGAGATCTTCCGGATGCTTCGCAGCCATTTGCCACTGTTTGTGTTCCTGAGAAATGTTTTATCAAGTTTGGGGGCTGGTGTTTCACCCTGAGAGGTGTGCAGACGTGTATGGCTGCAGTCTACACTTAGTGACCCACTTGACCTTGCAGAATCATTCACTGTTCGCAAGGATTGTGTCCTGCTAGAGCTTGATGAGGTTTAGTGTAAGGCTGCTGTGGACATCAAGTGGACATCAACTGGACATGTAACAAAGAAGAGGCCCAATGCAGCTCCTGTCCAACAGTACTTCAAGGTGATATGAAAATGACCTGGATGTGTTCTACTGCTATAGCTATCATAACACACGAGAACTTTGTGACAAGGGCAGTGGATGGCAAAGGTAGTGGCTGACACTTTCACCTAGCATGTTCAGCAAGTGGTGTTTGCTGGATCTTCTGTCCTGCTGGAAATTTTTGCGACTCCCTGGAACCCTGAGCATACATTGACATGTGCTGGTGACAAAAGTTTTGGGGAGGCTGAGGTGGGTGCCCTAAAATGCTTCTGGAGAAACATTTGCTGAAGTCTAGCTCCCACAGAGTGTGGTGACCCTTTCGATGGGGTTCTCTGTGATGCACGAGTGCTTCTATGAATGTGGTGGCCTGCTGAAATGTTTGCCGCATGCTTGCTCCGCCAGATTTGTGGGCAAGGCTTTGTTGACTGTAGTTCTTGACAGCTCTGAAATGTAGAGTAAAGGCTGTCGAAGAATGCTTCACCGAAAAAAAAATTTCAGAACCAGCAGCATTCTGGGCCTAGAGATGTTCGGCACTCAATCTACTCCACAAACAAGGACTTGACAAGTAGAGATGAAAAATATGTGAAATGAACAAGTTCCTCCAGTCCTCGTCACCGTAGGAAGAGTTCCTTCGTTGAATGGGCCCTGGTTTCTCTTTCAAATGGGGAAAACTACCCAAGAGTCTTTTAATGTGACTTTTTAAGACATGCCTTTCTTTTTGTCATGTAATGCAGTTTCATGTGACCTGATTGAGTCAATAATGACGCTTTTCTTATAGTTGCATGCTGTACTGTAATAATGGAGTGGTTGGGTATTAAAGGGACACTGAAGGCAACCAGCAAGTTGGTTTTCAAACAAAAGAATGATTTTCCGAAAGCCACTTTAGCATTGATTTGGTGCCAAACGATGCCTTAATTGCTGAGAAATCAGAAATCAAACAATGCACTTCCTTTCCGCATTTTTCTTGCAGCAATTTCGTCGTACAAACAGTGGCTGCTGCCGTCACACTTTGCGTCGCAGTTAACCGGGAGCAAGCAAGCAGCAGTTTCGTATAGAGGTGTGGAAGAAACGGAATACAATGCTACTATATAACGAGCAGTTTCGCTAGTTTCCTCTAGGTTTCATTCAAATTAGTTGTGCTTTTCTGAAGTATGTCTTTTGCTGTTTTCTACCACTAAACAAAATATTTCTTTATGGCGTCCGTGATCAGTGCTGTATGCTTTGTTCAAAAAAAGCATGTTGTCATTTTTAAGCCATGTGAATGGTGGCGTCGAACCGACTGCTCGTGCGTAGTTCACCCTTGGCTCTTCCCATAGTGGAACCACCCCGGAAGTGTGGATAAGTAGTACCAGCCACCGGTAGCTGTGGAAGACATTGTGCATGCCAGCTGTTGTCTACACTTAGAAATACTAACCTTTGTGAAAAAAAATTGCCACCGCCTACACTACTGGTGCACAGCTGGAGAAAGAGCAGAGCTGGCGACCCCTCTCTTTTCGTCAGAAACGTGGCTGTTGCACCTCACATGATTTTTCCGAACTTACTGCTTAAAGTTCTTGACTGGCAGGCCCACATCGTTTTGTCCACAGGCTTTCACCTATCTCATAAAGTGGACCGCATTAGCACATGCTAGAACCGGCGGCAACCGGCTTCATTGGCAACAACCGTCTTCGCGAACTCAGCATCTGTAGAGCGAGCTGTAATGTGCTTCCCACTTCAGGCGCAAACGCACGTGAACTGGCGAGGAGAAGAGCACATGAGAGATCATACGAATGTTGGGCAGATTGCGCTTGATGATCGAGCCATGCTGGCGTGCGCCATGTCACAGCTATGCGAGGTTTGGCTCCGCCTACGCGGCTGGGCGAAGGTCGTGCCAGGCCATCGCACGGGAGGTGTTTTTTCGCGGTATTTTTTCCGATTGTCAACAGATCATGCTGAAGCATAAACATCCCTGCTGTTAAAAGTGTTCCCTTGTTTTCTTTATTCAGAAAAAGCGGCGAGAGTCATAATAAATGCGGCTCTTCTACAGTACAGTACAATGTTCCGCAAGTATCTGGCCGAGCGCTGCAAAATGTATTGCACTAAAACGGAAACGAACTTGTTGGCGTTTGGGGTATCTGCGCGCTCCAGCAGCTGTGGTTTCATGATATTGTTGTTAGCTTTCTCTTTGTTCTTCCATGTTAAAATGTGACACTACAAAAACTTCCATTTATAAACTTCTGAAGGTGTATTGTTAAAATATTTGGTAAGCAATTTTAAAGCACTTCCGGTGTACATGGTGTGGTATAGCCAGGGTGGCAACACCCGTTTTGATAGTTTCACTACTTTCCGCCTTATTTTAGAAAAGCTTCATGTAAGGGGGTACATTCATGTTCTCCATGAGCTAATGTATCGATCTAGAGCAACTCGGATTTTGCTTTCAGTGTCCCTTTAAGAGAGCATTCATGGTAATACATCTGCAATGGCGTCGTCCATACAGATACCTTGGTTGTGCAGTTTTCTTGTCACAGAGGGTATAATGTGTGATTAGGTGTTATCAACAGTGCATGTGATGTTTCTCAGTAGCAGACAGACAATGCAAATGCATACTACTCATGGCATAGAATGCTTTACATATCCGCTTCCTTGCCTGGCTAGAACTTGCCCTTGTACAAAAATAATTGTCTGAGGTACGAATATATGTCTGTGACACCAATATATGGGCACACGGTACATTTCAATTGTAATTGTTGCATTCTGCTTAGTGATGTATGTACTGGAAAGGCAGACTTAGGTGGAAAAGTAGGATGGCAGTTATTTGAAGAGCAGGGCGTACATTAAGCAAGCAGGTGCAAGTTTCCTAATTCATCTATGCATACTCTAAATGCACTGCTGTTACTTTACCTATATCCATATTCAACTGCTGTGTTTATTGTTTCGGCGTATCACGTGCTGTGCTGTTTGTTTGCTGCTCTCACAACAACCGTTTTCTACTCAACAACCAGCCTTTCACTTTTTGCAAAATATCCCAACGTGTTTAAGAGTTCTGTTCCTGCATCTAATACCACAGGAGAGATTTTTCGTGCAAACTTCCAGAGTTTTGATGCACACTGTCAATCATTTTCTTACCTTCAGTGTGTATGCCAGGGCAAATGTTTGAATCAAATGGTCAGAATGTAAATTTATGCATCCAGAAGGAGTCAGTTTATTGATAAGTGCACATGTTTATTGGTTCTTGTTAATAAAAAGCATTCTGGGTTTAATTCATTGGGAAATTAAGTTCTTTCAGCAAAAACAAAAAAGCTGTTTCTTGTTGCCCAACTGGAAGTGTATTCTATAGCACTTTCCGTTAGTACGTACCAAAATATATTCTACAGTCTTGCATTTTTTAGCTACTTCAATCATTGTAGTGATACGAATGAATTTTGTTGTTTTGGTCAAACTTGCCCAGATAACTTTCTTTTACTGCTTTGCAGGGGTTTATCGGTTAACGCCCTTTTTGTCCCTTGAGTGATTTCTTTGACTGGGTATTTAACAATGCAAAGAAAAGTAAGCTTAAAATAATTTTTTCAGATCCATGATATTATTTGCAAGAGGTGAATCTGGGCTGCTTTCGTTCGTAGTTGGAGCTAATCTAATGTAGTTGTACCCCTTATTGCTTGTGTTTTTCGTACACTTCGAACATTTCCCGCAGCACGATCTCAAGAACATATCTAGTTTCTGCACACTCTTGTCATTTGTCTACGGCTCTTGTTATACTGGCTTATATATTTTCACATTTCTGTTTTTAAATGGGAAGTGTCACAAATGCATTTAGTGATTATGCAGGTAAAGGTTAGTGGTCTACAAATACTAAAGTTCTATCTTTGCATCTGATGCATGAATAGGTTGTAGCTTTTCGTATTGTGATACCCTTGCGAGCTTCAAAGAAGTTTCTTTCCATGGTTTAAATGTTTTTTGTCTCTCTGTGTAATCCTTCGTGAAAAGTTTTGTTCGAGTGTTTTGTGTTCCGTTTTAAACTGCATATCCTTGCTTTATTCGGCTGACAACTCGGCGATCTCAGACTCCCAGATAAGGCCATGGTAGCAAACACTTGTGTACACTTTTACTATTTTTCACAGCTTTTGAACCTTTTTATTGGATAGGCTCTGGATGTCATCCACTGCTGTTGCGTGTTTCATGTTTGTGTTATTCTATACTGAGCACCATACCTCATTTTCTCGTATCTTCGGAAGTTTGTTTAAGACGTTGTGTGAACCAATAAAAACGATAAACCATGATGTCCCCGCAAACCTAAGACAACCATTGTCGCTTGGGCACTCATATTTTTTCTATGCTGCTCAAATGGTTTAATTTTGCACACACAATCTGTGGGCAGAATGAGCTCAGAAATTTAATTTAAAAGGCCAGCTTTAAAGCTTTTGCTAGCTGAGAAGAAAAAGTTGTTTATCAGGCATTGCTGCATGCCCACACCTTCCATAAGAAAGCGCTTTAAGAAGTGCACAACCCAGAATGGAATAATGGCTTTCAGCCTTGGAAGTGGCAGTGACAAGAATTGGCTGGGGTATCTGTTTGTCCACAAATGTCATCAAACTGTACAGGTTTGTTTATGATTTGATGGTTGTGCTGCGGAGGGAGGTGTCTAGCTTTACAGATGCATCAACACTTGGAGGGCTCCAAGAGTGCCTGAACCTGATTTAAATAACGCATAAAGTTCCTGAAACACATTGAAGTTTTTCGACATGAGTCTCATGCTTATGGACCACCACGTTGTTGGAGTTATGCCACTTACAGCCAGAAGCTTCTGTTGCTGTAGAGGTCTGCCCACACGAAATTAGTGAAGTACTCCTAGCGATCATGTGATTCAGTAACGCCCTGGAGATGTCCTGTGTTCACCTTGTGCCGAGGGCTGTAGAGGCTCAGGTTCCTCGGCTGAGACCAGGCCATGAAGACAGAATAGAATTTTAGTTCATTAAAAAGGCGGTTGTGACCCGATAACAATGACACCAATCATCGCCAACTCTGAACAAATAATGGAGATATTAAAGAAGACAGGTAAAACCCTGGCAACGCCATAGCCACATTCCAACAATTTCTTAATGACGTCACAGAACCTTGTTTGAGTGATTGGTGATCGTACACCTAAATTATAGCAAAAACGCATGGCTGAACGATTGTAGCCGGGCCCCCTTTTGCTGTAGAAGCCTGCCCACAACAAATTAGTGAAGTGCTCTTAGCGAGAACGTGCTTCAAAAGCGCCCTGGTGAAGTCCTGTGTTTACCGTGTGCAGAGGGATGTAGAGGCACAGGTTCCTGGCTGAGGCCAGGGCCAAGAAGACAAAATACAATTTTGCTTCATTAAAAAGGTGGTTGTATTCCGATGATGACACTAATTATATCGCAAACTCTGAACAAATAATGGAGATATTAAATGAGGCACATGAAACGTGTGCTTCGAATTCTGTTTATTGCATCACTTAAATGCTAACGTGCCGTTAACAGACTGGAAAGGTTTTAGCGTTGGCACATATGACATCACTCCTGTCCATAACTCATCACTGTTGCGGAAGTTTAAAAGCTTTTAAGCACTTCCCCAGTTTTTTCCCGTAAAAAACAATTCGTTGCTGGAATGTAGTTGAATGAGGTACTGAAGCCTAGTTCGGTCTAATTAAAGTTGTAATTTGTCATCATGTAGGTAATTAGCTTGGTGAGACTGCGGTTCCACCGCACCTGCATGTAGCCACAGATAGGCTAATGAAAATATTGCAGAAAGGTGGAATACGGGTCATCTTGTCTGCACCACTGAAGTTGAGCGGCTCTGTAAAGCTAAATGTCCAGTCGAAAAAAAAAGCCAAGAGGGGCTGTAGCATGAGGCACCAAGAGAAGTACGTCGACTGTGATAGTGGAGTTCGTCTACTGTGTTCCGATGGCCTGTGAAAAAGTACATGTAGGACAGACGGCACGGTGCGTCAACTCTAGGATATTCGAGAATCAAAACAACGTGCAAAAAGGAAATATTGGGCACATTTCAAATTACTGCGGTTAATCCGTTTGTATGCTCTGTACATTAAAAATTCCGCCATATTGTTTCACACTTTGGACCAACGAACGCGCGAGGTAGTATAGGTGACTAAAAGGTTGCTAGGAATTTCAGGTGTGTCTGTGACACACATAGCCTCGTCGGAAAAAGAAGTAGCGTTCTTAAATACGAACTCCTGATGTTTTTGACTGGCACGTGTCGAGTGGCCCCAAGTTGGTCTTCTATGCTTACCTTTTGTGTACCTTTTTGGTCCTATATATTTCACCCTCGGGCACTTAACTTGCGGTGGAAGTTACAAATATTAAATCTACAAATGCAGAATATTAACTAGCCTGAGCCGGAGCCCTTCTTTAGCATATAACTGGCCTACCTAGCACGCATGTCCGAATCTATAGGTGGCGTATAGCCACCAATAGAACACCACTGTTGCGCACGTTCTCCGGGTTCATTGGCAGGTGTAAGCGCAAAGCAAAGGAGCCAAGCCCAGGACGAGACCAATCGAGCTTGCCTGCAAGAATGTCCGAGTTGGTCCTCTTTCGTCCTCACGATAATGCTCGGAGCATACCAAATTTGCCAGCTCATGCATGCGTCCACTGTTTTTGGAAAAATTAGCAGTGGCTTAGCTCGGCTATGCCAGGATATACGTAGCGTGAGCTTAAGGTTCAGCTGGTTATTCTTAGGTTTCCTGGTTGTCTGGGATTAGCTGATTAATCATGCTTACTGCTGCTAAAACGACTTCCGATCCAGTCTAATCCAATCCAATCCAGTCCATTCCAGTCAGCTCCTCGCGTATGCGCAGCACGTCTCTCAAGGAGCCACGCGAAACGGCTATCAAGCGGCTCCGGCGCAGCGTCAGACTTGGCTACTGCGCAACAGAGGCGCACAGCTAGGCACGCGCCGGCGCCAGTGCGTCTGCCGCGGCTATGACGTCACTTCTCTGGAATGCGCAGACCGGCGAAGGTGCAGACCCACTACTCTACACACCCGTACTCCAATTGGATTGGATGTCAATCTAACACAATCCAATTTAATCCAAGCCAATCCAATCCGATCCGATCCGATTTCATCCAAACCTACCCACTGCTCCTCGCGCTTGCGCAGAACGGCCCTTGACGGCACACGCGAAACTGCTCAACCTCAGCCATTATAGCTTACGCTACAAAAAAAAAACAACAATAAACATCAATAGTGAATAAAACAAATGTTCCCTTAGCATTTCGTAAAGGAAGCTGACGAAACTTCCTTCAGTTGAGGTAATACTAGCATACTCGTACATCAACCAAACAGACCAGTGTGCAAACAGATTGAATGGAACCTGGCACAGTTACTGTGGCACTCTAATCTGTCGTCTGGGAGAAGAGCCGTGTTGTCACCGTCCATGAGATCACAAAGGCTCTTAATCAATATGTAGAAGAGGGGAGAGGGGGGACCTTTTTGCAAGGAAGGCACTTCACCTTTTTTTAAATGCAGAGCATTTCTTTAACTAACATGTAGCGTCCGCAGTCCGTCCGCAACAGCTCAGCGCACAGGTGCGCCCTCTCCCCACTCCTCCTCTCCCGCATCACGCTACCCTCCTCGCTCTCAACAACAGGTCCGCACCCCTCCCCCTACACTATATAAAAAAATAATAGTTATCGGCGCCTGGTTTCGATCCCATGACCCTGTGGGCGGAACGCGAGGTACATGGTGCTCTTCCCACAGCGCCACAAAAGCGACATAGAATCAAAGGGTACGAACGCGCCTTATATCCCTGACTCATTCAAACTACGTCAAGAAGCTGCTGATACACGGCAGCAGTTGCATCGATTTCGTCTTCACCAGTTGCTGCAACGCACGACCACTGCTTAAAGACCCCTTAACAGTACACTTTAGCGACCACGAAGCCGTCGTTCTGAGCGTCCAATACAACGACAACAGCAACAAATAAATAAATAATGACTTACAACAACCTACTCCTTGCCTTCACTTCTTGCGTCACAAAAAAAAGAAAAACCCATCTCTCCACGAGGGGGGACTCGAGTCGCAAAATCACGAAAGTAATAATAATACATGAAAGAAATAATAATAATTAATAGTCATAAGCAATAATAGTTAGCACATTCACCACCACCCCACCACCACCCCCCAAACACTAACGTTAATGCAATACACCCACCCCCTACGCGACGCATTTACTCGAGTCCCCCCTCGTGGGGAGATGGGCCCAATTTTTTTTCTATAGAAAAGCTATTTTTTTACACAGACCCAGGTACACGTATGTATGTTGCTATAATGCACGCCCAAAGCACCGAAGCACCTTAAAGGGACCCAGAAAAGCCTTTTGTAAAAGTCACAAAAGGCCTTTATTGTCGCGTAGTACCAATATAGCGATGCAATGCCGTTGGAATTATTGATCTACATTCAGTATTAGCTGCGCCAGAAGCAATTCAGTGCACCTCTTCCACCTTGCCGATCGATTCCTCCACCCTCTCTGCTTCTTTCAAAGCAGCTGGAAACACTGGGAATAGCCATGTGACATCGGGACGCTCGACTTCCGTTCCCCGCTAGCTACATTCCTGCGCCTAGGCACGCCTCAATCGCTGCAGACCCGCCTTTGCCTCGGGATCGCGCAGGAAGGAGGAAGAGCAGCCGGAAGCCAATGGCAGTGACGTTGCCGGTGACCGACGATCGGTCGAATCAGGGGGGGCGCCTCGCCGTTGGGTCAGCCGCGGTTGGCGTTGCGTCAGCCGCGGTCGGCTCGCTGCGGCGGCGCGCTCATCGTCTGAGAAAGGCGATCTTCAAAAATTGTTTACAAATTATCCGTACAACGTATGGGGCTCACACGTGTCTCAAAAATCCCCCGTTATGTGTTCTACCACCTAAATGCATTTGATTGCCACCTTCACAAAGCTTTTCTGGGTCCCTTTATGGTGGTCGCTTCGGAAACTCGGCTACGGCTCTAAGCTTCGTATCGTTTGGAAGAATCCCGTCATCGGAAACGACGTGGCCCAGGAGTGTCAGCTTGCGCGCCGGTAAAAACTTGCAAGGCAGGTAAAATCTTTCTCCAGGCGGGCGAAATGCGTTTGAAAGTCCTAAGAGAGAACAACGACGTCGTCTTCCATTTGAGTACGTTGAAAATGCTGTCCGTTATTCGTTCGAATGTGGCATGTGCGCTGCAAAGCCCAAACAGCAATACATTAAATTCATAAAGGCCGTGAGGGGTAACAAAAGCAGTTTTTTTCTCGATCAGCTTCCGCCATCGGGACCTGCCAGTACTGGGATTGTAGGTCTAGCGATGAAACCTATGTGCACCCTGCAAACAATCGAGGGCGTCGTCGATGCCTGGGACAGGATACACGTCCTTGCGGCTTATGGTGTTCAAATGGCTGTAGTCGACGTAAAACCGAATGGACCTATTTTTCTTTTTCACAAGAACCATGAGTGAAGCCCACGGGCTCTTTCAGGGACGAATAATGTCGCGCTGAAGCATGTCATTTGTGCAGTCTTCAGTGGTCCGTCGCTGAAATCGTCGTTGTCGAAGCGGGGCATGTGAGCCAATGACAACTGCGTGGCTCACAACGGGCGTGCGGCCAAGAGAAGTTTGTCCATGGTCGAAAGACAAAGAAAACCATCTCAAAACCGAAGGATGCTGGGCTGCTTTAGTAGCGTTCAAATTCTCGTCGATTAAGGTGCGGGAAATTTTGGGAGATATTTTGTCGGGTGCGCATGTAGTACTCAACTCGTCGATTTGCATATGGGGCGAATCATCAAGAAACTCCGCAACAAGATGGGGATCAACCACCTCTACAGAATCCAGTGTTTCACATTGTAATAAAATAACGCACGAAGTCGTCAATGAGTTCGTAATCATCATGGAACTCGTGCCACTGCGAACTGTCAAAAGGGCGACAGGCAGCGGAAGACGTCTACGGCGGAAGATGTCGGATGACGTAAAAAGTATATTGGCCTTAGGGATAGATGTGCAGCAAAAAGGAACGGAAACGGAGGAACGTGGTGGGAAGGCTTTGTCTTCAGGGGTGCAGAGAGTATGCCAGCATGACGGCGCGACAAAAAGTTCCATCCTGGGGTTACGTTATGAGAGCAAGATACCAATGTGACAAATTCCGCGGTGTACAGAATTTTCTGAATAACGATACGTACCGTGCATGCTGCTATGGGGATACTCTGTTGTGCATTGGCGGTGCGCAAGGATAGTCCAGAAAGTGGCTTGAAAACCTTACGAACTATACGGCAGAGGTCGACATGAATGACTGATACAGGAACTCCATTATCGGTTAGGGCAGTAGTAGGAACACCATGAACAAACACGTGAACAATATCTTCGGCTGAAAAGTAAGGGCTTTTAGCTTTCGCGGGCGACAGCGCTCTTTCCTCGGGAGCTACGGCTGTTCGTTTTCCTACCCTGTGACGGCAGTGCGGCACCGCATAGGTGCTAGGGAGCGGTGAAGTGTAGAAGTTGAGCGGCTGTTGTTGAGCCGATTACAGCGGTCAGGCGGCAGCTATGTCATCGGCGGCTCAGAGGCGACTTGGTACGTTGGCTACCGCACAAGATACGGAGGGGCGTAAGTGTCATTTATAGGTACTTGCGTTGCTTTATCCTACACAGAGATCGCGGTTCTTTAGGATTGACACGCCCTTGTAGCACGGGGGAAGATCGTGTGCGTAGGCTTAGGATTACGACACGTAGGGGAGTCCGGCAGTCGTGGCTGCAAGGTGCACGGCATATGGGTTCGCGTGCTTCTTGGTCGGTGCGTCGTTATCTTCTAGACCATTGTGTCTGTTGCGTATTCTGCGCAGCCGTCACCCTTGCGTTCCGCACGCGGTTTAGTAGGCATCCTTTGTGACGTTGCGGCAGCAGCTATCGCCGCTCCTCTCCATCGCCCCCCTTCCTCTCTTACGTTGGAACTATGTATAGGCGAGCCTGGTTTTGACAATAGCGCAAAGTTATGCTCTCTTACTGACCGGCGTGGGCTATGTCCTTCCGCGCGCCTCTGGGAGGCCCGTGGGATGCTACACACGGCGACAACCTCTGGCCGTCTCTCCCTGTGATGACGTACCGGATGTCTCAGGAATAATCGAATCATTTACGATGGCCCAGCCCATCGCGGCCATTGAAGAACCAAAGGCGCACTCTTCTCGAGGTTATAATGAAATCCCATATTGGCTGTTCAGGAAATTTGAGCTATCCCATATGAGCTATTCAGGAAACTACTCTAATCGCTGAATGATGTGTGGGCTAAAGGTGTCACTCCATCCGAGGGGAAACGCTCAGTGATGGTGCCTGTCCCCAAACCGGGAAAACCTCCCACGGGTATTAGTGCATTTCGACCCATTTCCTTTTCCCCTGCAAAATGCAAGATAATTGAACGAAAAGTGGCAAATTCGGTTATTCTGGTGGCTGGGGCAAAAGAGGAAATACCATCCCGCTCATATCGAATTCAGACATCACCTTGGTGCAGAGGATGACCTGTCTGTTCTGGTTGACGATATCTTGCATGTTTTACCCAACAGTCACCTTGTGTAAACTGTGGTGTTTACTGACATTGCCTGGACTTGTGACAACGTGGACGACAGGATAATACTTAGAAACCAAGAGTCTTTGGGGGTGCATTCATGTAACGACAGTTTTACACTGCTTTATGTGCTCAAAAACGTTTCTAATACGAGTGGACGGAAAGCCTGTAGGCTTGTTTACATTGAATAGTGAGGTATCGCAAAGTTCCATGCAGGCGTCCCTTGTTCAACATCGCATTTGCAAAATTAGCATGGAAGCTTGAAGACATACCTTGTGTGAGATTCCTCATTTACGTGGACGATGTCGCGCTGTCGCCTACAAACCGACGCATAGATTTGCAGCTTCTTCATCTCAAGCAAGCCCTGGATGTTTTTGATGCCTTTGCACAAAAAGCGGGCCCGGAAGTATCTGCTGGGAAGGGTTGCTATGTACAAATGGCTAAAAAGGCGTAAAGAAAGTTAGCCTCCGAGGCTAAGGGGTATACATTTGCTCCGAAAGGTACAGGAAGACTCTTCCACGACATTACACTTGATCCACCGAATTGCAACCTGGAGTAGAGGAGCACGCACGGAGGCGGTTCGACGACTTGTACGCGCTCCTCAAAAGCCACGCCTACTTTACCATGCACAGTTTCTTAGACTCACAGTCCAATAATGGGTGGAGCTTTAGGATATCACCCGACCAGCACGGCAGTTCATCGTCTTACCCGGATTTCTATTTTACAGGAACACGCCAAGCTCAATACTATCCCGGAGCTTGTAAGCCAGCAAGAAGAAGCAAGAAAGCTCAAGCGTTTTTATATACGTATGGTAGAACCGCTTCATTTTCATTTCTGCAATGAGCCTCTCGTGACTTCAACCGTATACAGACGACCTTCCATAATGAAGGCATAAAGAAATAACAACCAATAAGACAAAGAAGCTTTGTCGCCGTGACCATCCAGCGCCAACCTCAGGTACCACGGTCCCTGAAGGTTACTGCGTATTGTACACACACGCACGGCCGGACTCGACTCTCCTCCTCCCGCGCTCCCCTTACGGCCTTCGCATTGAGGCGCCTTGCTGCCTGCCGCCGCAAGTTGGGGTGGCGCTGCTAGCTCACTGTTGATCCGCCGCCGCCAAGCACGTTCACAGCGCAGTGACTGCGCCGCAGCGCCGGTTACTGCCACATGCCAGTGTCGCGGAAAGTGCATGGTTGCACATCCTCCCATGAATATGCGCTGTTGCCCAGTAAGCTGCTAGCATTTTACCTACTAACGCTGGCCTACACCCATAGCGACGAAAAATATTGGTGGCGCCATGAAAAGATGTCGTGAAGATCGACCGCAATGTGGAGAAATGGCTTCGTGTTCTGCAGGTTCAATTGAAGGACTTAAAATCGCTACATTAACATAGTGGCTGCTGTATTGTAGTGCTGTTGCCTTCAAACAAGCTAGCATTATTTCGTCAGTTGAAGCATCATCGCCGAACTGCTATACACTCAACAATCGGATTTACGATTTGTCAAGGAGGATTGCCAAGCTGTATATAAATATGCAGGACTCGCCAATTTTTCCGAGGAATCAACCGGAAAAACTCGCACCATGGGGTAGGAACACTACAGCTCACAAGGAATATATATTTTTATATATACACTGCAACTCAGTGCACATTGCCGGAAATGCGAATGCACGCCTCTCTTTAATGAGACTGTAGGGATAGCAAAGCAGAAAAACCAGCTCGCACAAGAAAGCATTTGGCGTTGTAGATGACTCGCCTTGGTCACACTCCCATACGTATGCCGTCATTCGGTTTATCTTGCACCTGAATAGTTCCAAACGGCCGCACCCTGCTTTATATGCCTTGTTTTTTTTTTTCCTTTTTTATGTCTGGTACCGGGTGTCACACAGTGGTCGGTTGTTGCCTAGTCATCTGTACTCACGAGCTGTGTCAGAACATATTGCCATTTTGTCGCCTGACAGATGGTTACATACGCTGTGGAATGTAATTGTTCGCTGATGTGCGCATTTTTTGTGTAATATATGAGCGTTTTTATGAATAAATGCTGTCTAATTGATTATGGGGTTAAATGCGCCGACGCTACACAGGCGATTAGGCGCACCGTAGAGGAAAGCTCCGGATTAATTTTGACCATCTGTGTATCTTAAACGTCCTTCGAAATCTCAAACGCACAGGCGTTTTCGCTTTTCGCTTCCACCAGAAAAGCAGCCGCCGTGGCCGGGATTTGAATCCGCATCCCTGCGGTACGAATATAGTCGGAAGTAGCGCTTGTGCCTGTCGTCCTTTTTCGTCCTTGGTGTTATTTTTTGCGTTTTACACGTCTACATTAGGCAGTTCTTGTGAGGAGTGTTGCTTTTTTTATTCAGGCATAGTCATACGGGATATACTTTTTTCCCAAAATTGTATAAAGCTGGGCATAAAATAAAACTTTATGTGTCACGGTGCGCCTCAAGTCAGGAATATTGTTGCAAGCAAATATAGTATATACGCGAACAACTTTCGCTTTGTTTTTATTGCGTAGACAAGTGCCTTCCGTGTATATCGTTTTTATACCAGAACAAAAAAAAATCTGGGCCATATCAGTTACACCAACTGCCCCGTTTCACGCGGAAATGCCACCGCGAAAGCTGACTGTTTATGTTGTCGACGCTCAAGCTGCCTTGCTCTTCCCTTGCGCGGAGACGCGGCGACGCGGACCTTTCGGTGAGGTGGTGCTGCCCTCGTGCGGTCAGCCGCCCCAACTACGCGTCAGAAAAAATCCCATGCGCCGAGCCGGTTTTGCGAAGGCCGTAAGGGGAGCGCGGGAGAAGAGTCGAGCCCGGCCGTGACACACGCAGTATTTTCTACTGCACGTAGGAATGACAGATTTCGTCAGTGCCACGCAGCCGGAAATGAAATTCTCGCGCCGTTATATCACCGACACGCCAGGCACGCTGCTACTGCAGACCCAGGCCGTATATGACGCAAGGAAAGCTGCAGGTGCACTCCCTAACATCACGGAGGCGCATATATACACAGGTGCACACAGTGACGCACCTGAAACGAATGAAAAAGTCTCCTCTTATCAGCCAGCATATTCACAGCCTCCACACGGCAGTACCGCTTATGATAGGCATACATTGGGTACAGGGGCACGGTCAGAATTTTTTTAACCAATTAGCGTACACTCTTCCGCACTCTTCTTTCCCACCTGATTCTGAATCCAGCCCTAGCCCGCTATCTTTTGATCCACACTCCTGTCTTCCAGCCAGAAAATTTCTCCTGAGAAAGGACAGACGTGCCCCAATTACCCCGTGTGCCTGCTTACTCCCCCCTAATCTTTCCGGGTGAAGGAAGTTTCTCACGGGAGGCTTCGGTCTGGGGTGGCTCCCACACCTTCAGTAACCTGGAGTTGGGTATACTCACCAGAAGACCGAGGAACATGTCCCAAAGGTCCGGCTCCAGCGGCTGAAGCGGACGTCAAACATCTCTTGTGGATGTGCAAAGGAACAAGGAATGCTCGGTGAAATGCGCTCAGTGTGGTTGGTACTCTGTGGCATAAACGGCGTGACTTCAACCTGTGGGTGCAAGGAAATCGCTAGTGCAGGCCGCTGATCAACTTTCTGCACGAAACCGGTCTGCATGCCGACCTGTCGACTTGACCAGTGTTATCGGGTTCCGCTCTACTTGTGATTTTCGCACCCCTACTCTCTCTTCTTGCCTACTTTCATATCTTTCTCTTACTTTGACATTTTTTGTTCTCCTTTATTCTTTCTTCTCTCTTTCCATCTTTATACCTTCTTCTCATGCCGCATGGCAAAAAACATGAAGTAAAAAACAGAACGCTGGGGTAAACAAGGGAAGTTATGCAGGCACATGTAAACACAGAAGCCCCAA
The DNA here is from genome assembly GCF_048455015.1 of Haemaphysalis longicornis. Lineage (NCBI taxonomy): Eukaryota > Metazoa > Arthropoda > Arachnida > Ixodida > Ixodidae > Haemaphysalis > Haemaphysalis longicornis. The sequence continues at coordinate 74,196,298 of NW_027526204.1, forward strand.
CTGCGCGCTACCCGGGTTATAGCTGCACAGCCGTCCGGCGCGTTAGCTTGCCCTGACCAAGTGGCATTAGCGGCGTTATCCTCTGTGTCTCTTTGTCGAGTATACGCCATGTTCCCGGAAACCGGTATTATCAACCGTAAAAAACGTTACCCAGGCACAAATCCGGTCAAAAACAAAGCGAGTGTAGACAGACAGCGATTATGAGCTTGTTCTGAACAGTATAGCTGCGCCATCTAAGAGGACGAGCGGTGTAGCGTTCGTATATATATATATCATCCTCCAAGATGGTGCCAAAAGGTAACAAACATGTTTGGGCGTTCGCTGCAGTCCCAGTCACCGTAGTAGCAATTGTTTCTTCGATACGCCATCTCAGACATCACGAAACACACGACTAAGCGAGAGAATCAAAATTGTGGCTTAATTTGTTTAATTTTATAGTGAAGAATAAGTCATCGTTTGGTGCCGGACAAGGGCGAGGGGCTCTATAAAACGCGAAGTCTTTCGAATAAACCAAACTTGTACTTGTCCTGTGTGTCCCCTTTGGTTGTGATATATTCGTCAAACCAAATGCCCTATCCCAGCTATTTGTACCCCTCCAATGGCCCGGCGTTGTCGGTTTGCCTGGCTTTCCAATTGCCCAAACTGAGATTAGCTCTCCGAGGACGTTCACGTTTACGGGCCCGCTCCCGTTGTCGTTCTTTCACAATTACCGGCTCTTCGGCGCGACGGACAAAGCGCGGCCTACTCATGCCGCAGCTGGCCTTGAAGTTAGGAGAAACTGGTCGTGCGCAGCTAGCAAACGCCCCTTCGGCGTCTCCGGAGGGAGGAGCGCCGGGGATTGGTTCAGAGCATGGAGGAAGAAAAAGTTAGGAGACGGCATGACGTCACGCAGCTAGCCTTCGCAAGCCCAGCTCCGTTGAAGCCGCTCCCTCCGCCGTTTCTCTTTCTCAAGCCGCCGAAGTCGGCCCAGCACGTGACCTCCATGGTCGGGTGGGCCGGCGGCGGCAGCGGCGGTCTCCGACTCCGGCGCATCTCTCGTGTTCGGTTAGCGGTAGCATTTCTCCTTCCTTCCTGCATTTGTCTGCTCGGTGATCTCATGCCCGCGTGCGGGCAGGAGTGCCGCGTATGTGTGAAAGACAAAAGCCGTGGGAAAAAAAACCAACATATAGCAGGCTTCGCGACAACGGGCAGCAGAGTAGTTTCGAGCAGACGAAATTGAAGAGCTCGCGGCGGCGGCGCGATGGGGTCACGTGGTGCAGTGACGCCTGGGCCGACTTCGATTTTACTTTTTATGTATAGGCCTCACGTTTCTCCGGTAGCGCCGTCTCCTAACTTTTCTCTTCCTCCATGGTTCAGAGTATGGGGTGACCGGCGCGCCACTTGTGGGATAGGGAGATTTCGAGCCGCCAGCTGCGTGTCAGGAGTGAGCATTGGCGGACCCCGCCAACAGCGACATTGACGGCGTTACGAGTAAGCCAATACAACCTGCGCTTGTAAGATGAAGCGACGCGTCGCACGGCCGCTCTTGCGCGCGTGCTCATTCTGAACAGACGTGCGCGTGGGAGCAAGGCCTCAGCACCAGCTGAAGCACCCGGAGAGACAGAAGAGGAAAAACAGCTTTTCTGTAGAAGCATACTTTCCTTACTTCCGCTAACAGCCCGTTTCCCGGTAGCCGTAATACTTACCAGGGTCGTGCAGCGATACATTCCCGGAAGTACAGAAAAAAGGTACATCTGATTCGCATACTCGCCGTATACTTTGGTCGCGAGTTTTTATGCGTTGCCCGGTAGAGTGAGCATGGCTTCTAGCGTTTCTCTCCGAACGATGTGAGGCCGCCCGAACTGATATCCGTGCGTTGGTTGTTTTTGACTGATATGTTACCACCCGAAAATAGAGGTAGAAAAAAGGATGCGGGCGCCAGCAATCACTGGATTCAAGTACACGTCGAAGTTTGTCCCTGCATAGTTGCCAAGCAAGGAGGGCCAATTGCCGCTCGGACTGCCCCATAGCGCTGTCCTCCACCACGCAACTTGTTGCATGTGATCCGAAGACACTTTCTCACTTGCCGTGTGGCCCTCGCTGGTCCACCCCTTGTGGGGATCAATGCTTCCATCCACGAGGGCCCACTGCTACCAGCCACCTCGCGATTGGTGACGTAGTCTGAAAAGCCGGGTAGGCCCTGTTCACTTTCAACGACTTGTACACACGCACACTCACACGCCACGCGCGCGCGCGCTCTTACACACACAGGCACACACTCATGCACACACACAGGCGCACTCGTATGCAGTCACAGTAATGCCTCGCCTCGCATCTCAGACATACACGTCTTTAAAGCCTATTTGTGTTTACAACGAAAGGTGTGGTTGAGGGACTGCAAAGCCCGGCTGATGCAGAATGCCTAGACCTGGTCTTCTGAGTTTTTCCTCCACTACAGCCCCCGGCCGACGGGATCCTTGAAATCGATTTCCCCATGTATAAGCATTGCAGAGTCCTCCCATCAGCTGGATAGAGGTAGCAATTGGAGTGGAGGAGGGACTGAATACGGCCCCAAGTATCTGTCAACTACTCTGAAGGGGCCATTTTGAAAGTGAAATAATGACCATCTACACCTTGGATCGCGTTGTATTCAGGTGCTATAGATGTAATACGCTCACGCTAGCCGTTTGTCGGGGATGGAGGGTAAAAACCGACTAAAAATTTTACATAGTTCTTATAGTACCAAGACATGCTAACGTTCATTGAGAACGTCACCAAGAAATGTCATCCTCAGATGCGGACCAAGCCATTTAAAAATGGCGCCAAACGCGGCCCCATGTGACTCCGCCTGGTTACTGCAAGTTTTGCGTGACGTGCAGTGATATTTGCAATGTTATTTTTTCTTTAAGAAAGCCGAATAACGTTTATTTTTGTAAGAATTTACAGATATAGCGCATAGTTACTTACATTTGTCTGTAGTTCATTATATGCCGCATTGGCGCTGCGTTAGTTGAAATAGTCCGTCGCTAGTCTGACACCCTTTTCTGACACCTCTTGCTTAAAACTCTTAAAGCCAAAAGGATCGAGGGGCCCCGCGTCTCGAATCGTACTGAAATTCAAGATCAAGCAAGCATTTGCCCTTTTGCTCTACGCGAGGTTTCTGTCCTCGCTGAGCTCGCCTTAGGACACCTGCGTTACCGTTTGACAGATGTACTGCCCCAGTCAAACTCCCCGCCTGACACTGTCCTCGGAACAGATTGTGCAGGCCCACCGAGCGCACCCGAAGGAGGCCCGGGGGCCCCCGTACTTGGCGCTAGAAGCGTGGAAAAGTTACGACCCCTTCCACCGGGGCATTTCCCCACAAAGTCGAGTAACTTCCCAAGCACGAGATCCCCTGTGCAGGGGGTGCCTGTACCAATTTTTACTGGTTGGTGCCCTGCGGTACCGAAGTACCTCCAACATTCTCGTACCCCATGGTACAAACCGATGTGGTGGAACGGTTTCCAGTACACTGGATCCCCCGTACGGGGGGCGCCTGTCCCATTTTTATTCTGGTGGGTGACCAGCGGCTCCAGAGGAACCTACCACGTCTGCCGTAGTGGTAGTGCGTGTCCAAGCCCTTCATCCCCCGCCGAGACAGGGATGCGCTTGTACCCTTTGAACTGATGGGTGCCCAGAGGTCCCAGACCCCGCCCGAAGGGGTTCGAGGGACCTACCACATGGCCTCCCATGGCTGCTTGTGGTCAAGCTCCAAGCGTTTGTTCCACCGTCGAGACAAGCTACGTTACGGGGACGCTTGTACCCTTTAAAGAAACCGGTGGGTATCCGGCGGCCCAGGATTCGAACCTGGTACCTCCCGCTTACGATACGAATGTTTTACCACTCGACCATCGCCGTCGGTTCGCGAAGGTATTTGGTTCCTTTTTCGACAGACTAGATGTATCATTCACGCGTTCCCGAGCAAGAAAAAAATTTCTGACTTTACTGCTGAGTATGGAACCGGACGCCTGGTTTTCTGGTTCCCTTTCGCCACACAAATTGCTGGTGCCGAAACCCCCAGCCGTCCGGTCCCGCCGAGTAGTAGTAGTAGAAAACTTTATTATAAAGTCAAGCTATCTAGCTCTCAGAGGGTGGTGCCCTTAGTCCAGGGCCCCATTTGCTGCCGACTCGCGCCATGGAATCGCTTCGTTGCCGCCGGGGTGTTCTCCGCAACACCGTCACGAAGAAGATGACGGCACTCGACGCGCTGCTGCAAAACTCGGCGGCACCGACTCTCGACTTGCAGACGCTTCTGGACATAATTCTTGACACGCAGCGAGCCTTGGACGAGCTGGACAGCCAGATTCTGGCGAGTCTCACGGAAGAGGAATTTGGCACCGGCGTTGTGGACGCAATACTGCGACGAATGCATCTGCGCCCTTCGCATGCGCGCGCGCTCCGTCACGAGCCCGGCCCCTTCAGCCAGCGCAGCTACAGCCGAGTCTGGTGAGCCTTGCGGAAGCGCACCTTCGCAGCCTCGACCGGGCATTCTTCAGGCAACGCAGGGAACCCGTTTCGCCGCACTGCCGAAGCTCCAGATACCGACGTTCTCGGGTGACCAACGCGACTGGCAAGGGTTCTGGGACCAGTTCTATTCCAGCACCCACTCGAACGCGACTTTGCTACGCATCGAAAAGTTCAAGTGCCTGCTTTCGTACTTGACCAGTCCCGCCAAGGACGCGATCGATGGCATCAGGCTGGCAGTTACGACTTCGCCGCCAAAATCATCACCAACCGATTTGGGCGGAAAGATCTCGTGAACGACCACCTGGACAAATTGCTTGTCCTGGAGCCGGTGCAGAAATCGGCCGACTCCGACAAATTGCGGGTCCTCTACGACACAGTCCTGTTTCGCATAAACGCGTTGGAGGGCCTGTGGATCTCCCCGGACCAGTACTCCGTCGTGCTCAACCGCATTCTGCTACGGACCTTGCCGCACTTCCTGGGGCTCCTCTACCGGCAAAGGCTAAAGGAGGCGCAGCAGGACGCAGCCGAGGTCTCCACGTCCCCTTCCGCCAGGTCCAAAGAAATCGTAGTGATCCTGGACTTCCTCCGCGTACAGGTGGAAATTCGAGAGGAGAGCACGTCGGATCACACTGTTTCATCCACGCGTCGCAGCCTGGGGAGACAGCAGTCATCGCCTCCGCGCATCGATCCGCCAACCGCGATGACTCTCGGTACCCAATCTCCGTCTTTGGGGCCACCTGGAGGTCAAGATTCCAACGCTAGGGACCATTTCATCGCCTACGGCACAGCAACAATATCGCCCGAGGAGAAGCGGAAGCGTATGCAGGCAAGAAAGTGCTGCTTCAGATGTGGCAAGTGCAACCATTTTGAAGGCAGTGCAGGTCAGCGAACAGCCGGTATGCGGTGTTGTTCACGTCGGCATGTCACGACGCTGTGTGACATTCTACGCCCTACGGGAAGGTCAGCAGAAAGCCAGATCACAGTCGCAGCGACAGGGCGACACTCGAGACCGCCAACGCAGTGACGTCCGCTTCGACCAGCGCTGCTCGACCCACACCAGTAGTTCTGCAGACAGGCTGTGCCTGTGGCCTCGGCACAAGCCGCCAGCTGCTCGTTCACTTTTTGTTGGATTCTGGAAGTCACGGACCTTGATCCGACGTGATGTGTCCCGTGCACTCGCTTGTCCCGTCGACGGTGTGGAACGCCTCGCCATTGCTACTTTCGGAAATACTCACACGAGCGCACCTGTTTCGTGCAACCGGGTGTCCTTGACGCTTCAAAGTCAGCACGATGGCCAGCACATGACAATCGAGGTCATGGAAGTCCCCAATATCTGCAACGTCACAAGCCCGCCCGTCAGTGAAGAGATTATCAATTCGATGGCCGCTAAGTGTCAAGTTGCAGCTGATGCCCGGCTTTCGGCAACGTTTTAGGAGCATCAGGTTAGCGTGCTGATCGGGTCGTATGCATATTGGAACGTGGCCACAGGACAAATTTCTCGGATTTATCCGTTGCTCACAGCCGTGGAAACAGTTCTGGGCTAGACTGTGCAAGGTGCCCAAATGGAAAACCCAAGCCCTTCGACCGCGCACTCCAGCGCGCTGTTTTTATCCCTCGGGGAAGCGCTATCTGAAGACGCCGCGCTTACGTTGAACTGTCGTCCATGTGGCGCCTGGAAGCAATCGGCATACATGGCACATTAGAAAACTTAGGGTTCAACAACCCCGCCGTCTACCAGCAAATTCGCAAAGTAAGCGACCGCTATGAAGTGCACCTTCTAAAGAGCCAGGGCTCGATGCCTACGACGAGAATTATCGGCTTGCAGAGCAGAGACTCTTCATGCAGCTCAATCGCTTCCGCGGTCAGCTAGATTTGCTGAGGCAATATAACAAGACTATCCGCGCATACTTTGATGAGGGAAACGCGGAACGAATGACCTGCGACAAAGAGGATGGCAAACCAAACACGTATGTGCCACACCATGGCGTTGTGAGTCGCGATGCAGTGATGACCAAACTTCGAGTTGTCTTCGACGCGTCGTCCCATGTTCCCGGTCATCCTTCCTTGAACAGCGTGCTACTGAAAGGCCCAAATTTAGACGCGCACTTACTGAAGTTGGTGGTTGAGTTCCGGTGCCACCACGTCGTTCTCGTGGCAGACATAAAGAAAGCGTACCTGCAGGTGGTTATTCGCGAGGAAGATCGGAACGCATTGAGATTCCTCTGGGTGGAGCACCTTCCGAATGAAGACCACCCTCTCCCTCCGATAGTTGACTGGCCCATGACAAGAGTGCCATTCGGAGCCACGTCTAGCCCATTCCTACTCGCCGCATCACTTCGTCACCACTTAAAGGAATCCAAACAGCAGTTTCCACACGGTCGCCAAGCTAGTCGACGCACACGACCTTGTAATCGGGGCTGACAATGCTGAGCAAGCCAATCTGGTCTACGCCGAATCAAGCTCCATTTTGGCGGGTGCCGGTATGGTACTAAGGAAATGGGCTTCCAACCTTTTGTCCCTGCGAGACCAGTGGCTTTCGAAACGGAAGACAACGTGGCTTTCGAAACGGAAGGAGGGGACCCTTGTAACATGAAAGTGCTCGGTATGTACCGCTCAGACGACAGCGTCGTGCTAAGTGAGGGCAATGTCGCCACCGTTGTGTCCACAAAGCCTGTGACAAAGATGACGATGCTGCAGTCGTTCGCACGGCTGTACGACCCTCTAGGATTTCTGGCCCCTTTCACCGTTCGAGCTAACATCATCTTCCAAGACTTATGGAAACTGCAGCATCCGTGGGATTCACCACTGCCGACTGCTCAACTCAATGCGTGGAACAGCTGATGCGGCGAGCTCAGCGACCTAAGACGCATTTTCTTGCCACGGTGGTCAGCAAAGGCTGCTCAGCAAAGGCCGAATTGCACCGATCGAAACCACCTCTCTCCTACGCCTTGAGCTCCTCGCCTGTTTGATAGCTGCCCGCCTATTTGATTTCCTGAAGCGGCTACCGTGCCTGTCAGGCGTTAATTCGGTCTTTCTTCTGGACCGATTCCAAAATCGCCCTGCGTTTGATTGCGGGGGAATCGAGCCGACGGCCACCGTTCGTGAGAAATTGCGTGGCCGAGATACAGCGTCTGACACACGTGGGCACATTGTCGCTGCGAGGATAACCCAGCCGATTTGATTACTCATGACCTTGCCACATCCCCTGTCGCAGCCACAAAAATGTGGTGGCATGGCCCATTTTGGCTTGCACTGCGCTCTCAACCGACAGAGATGAAGCTGCGGATGTCGGTGAACCGCCATTTTCCCAGATAGCTTGATGCGCGCTAGTAACACCGCCAGTTGAGCCGTTCCTGAGTATCAGCACGTACAGTCGGTATTCAAGGCTTCTTCGGGGTTACTGCCTGGATGCATCGCTTCGTTGAAAATACGTGAAAGCCAACGCATCCAGCAAGAGGACCACTGACGAACGATGAAGTTCTCAAAGCAGAACGCTACTGCTCCGGTTTGTACAGAATGAAGCTTTTCTCGAGGATAAACGAGCGTTGTCACGTGGTCAGCGTGCCAGAACTGCAAGTCGCCTCATTTTACTACGGCTGTTCTTGGACGACGATAGAATCCTGCGCGTCGGCGGACGTCTACAGCACTTGGGATCCTCTCTCGACACCCACTCTTCCCGGCTACTAATCATCGCAACCCACCTGTCGCTAGCGGGTGTTGACAGCACTGACACATAACTGAGAGACCGATTTTGGATTATCAAGGGTCGTCAGTGGTGAAGACAGTGCTGCATGTATGCTTACTTTGTCGCCGACACACTCACACCAGAAACAGCTCCAGTTGAGCCTCTACCCCGAGATCGTATCACTGAATGCAGTCCGCTCGACGTCGTCGGTGTAGACTTCTGTGGACCGTGGTTCTGTCGCACGAAGAATTCCACGCAAACAAAAGCCTACGTCGCCGTTTTCTCTTGTGGTGTGACATGAGCCATCCACCTTGAGCTTACATCTGAGATGGTGTCATCGAGCTGCTTGTCTGCGTTCAGGCTGTTTATCACTAGACGCGGCATTCCGTCAACAATTTACTCGGATTACGCCTTAGCCTTCCACCACTGTGCACGCTTCCTCCTTTTGGCTCCGGAAGACCCCGTCCTTGATTTCTGCAGCATCCACAACATTTCCTGGAAATTGAACATCGAAAGAGCTCCGTGGTGGGGTGGTTGGTGGGAACGTTTAATCCGGTTCACCAGGGAGACACGAATCCTCGGCCGCAGTTGCCTGACTGCTGAAGAGCTGCAGACGATGCTTTGCGAAGTGGTGGCAGTAATTACCAGCCGGTCCCTCACCTATCTCTCGACAGACGCGGCTGAGCCATGCCAGCTTACCCCTGCGCTCTTCTGGCTAGGCAAAAACAACAAGTGCCTGCCTCAGGAACTCGGCCTTCCAGAACCGCTGTCCACGGGCAGTGAGCTGCGCGGGCGAGCTCGACACCGTCAAATCGTAGCGGAGCGTCTTTGGCGTCGATAGAAACGAGAGTACCTCCTGTTGCTCCGATACGCTCACGAGGCAACAGCGCAGCTTTCCTCCAGGCTCCAAGTGGGTGACGTAGTGCTCGTACAGGACAATTCGCCCCTGCCTTCTGGCAACTTGGGCGCATTCTTCAGCTATTTCCCGCTCGCGATGGAGTTGTGCGCTCGGCTTCCCTGCGCCTGTACCGGGACGGGAAACACGTCATCCAGTGCAGCAGCTGTGCTTTTTTGAAGCAAGTTGGGGCCGCGGGAGTATGTTGAATAAATAGTGTGTGTGTGTGTGTGTGTGAGAGAGAGAGAGAGAGAGAGAGAGAGAGAGAGAGAGAGAGAGAGAGAGAGAGAGAGAGAGAGAGAGAGAGAGAGAGAGAGAACGAAGCGCGCCACGAGCTCAGGCAGCGGGAGCTCGCTCCACGAGCGCGGCTCACGCGGCAGTCGTTCGTAGGCATCGTTGATATTCAGACGCCTGGTTTTCTGGTTCCCTTTCGCCAGAGCGCAATCTGGCATCAGTGTGCAAAACAACCAAGATGGCTGCCGCAAGCAGGGTAGGGGCGCCATAGTTTCCTACATAGGGGAACCAGACGCCAGCGTCAATGCAACTCTCTGGCGGCTGCCCATATCGTAATGCGTCAACCATGCGACGCAGTTGGTCCAGGAGCGTTGCTCAGCTATGCATTTACCGTGGTGGAAATGTTTTGTCGTATGTATAAAACATTTATTCTGCGACGGCCCCTCGATTAAGCGCACACGGCCTTGGCTCTAGAATTTTATTCTTTTAAAATAACGGCCAAATGATTAAGAATGTGTCTTCATCGGCTATTGCGAAAGTTAAATGTAACAGCTTGCCTGTGCCGTCAGAATCGCAGACGTTCGCAGACGACAACGTACACAAACTTCCACCTACAAAGTCAGACAGAAAATTGGAAAAAATGTGCTTTATTTTTCTGACATGCTTTTATCTCCTATGTATGTAAATAACCAGTTTTATCATCAATTTTTCTTACTTTACATAGTTTGAAATTCTCTGAAACGTTACAAGGCAAGCCAATTACGAGGCAAAGTGGTGAACTATACTCGGCCCATAATTCCCATGGCGACATGCCTTTTCAGCGACAGTTTCCTCTTGTAAACAATATGAGCGGAGCATTTCTTTCTTGCTTCCGGGCAGTGAGCTGCTGTGCAACCATGGGCCTCTTTCGGAATCATCAAAGCGACCCTTCAGCAAGTTGTATAAGCTAGTAACGAAGACGAAGAGCAAAAATGGACCTAAACTCTCCAGTGGGAATTTTAAGACGGGCCGTGTCAACCCTATTTAACGTATAAGCATGAACTAAAAAAAAAATGAAACACCTTAAGCAACACTGTGTTGCGTCTATAAGTGCCTGTTGTGAAGTACATGTCGATATGGGCTTTTCAGTTCCCAAAAATGCCTTTTCGGGTTATGTACAGTTCCAAAAGAAGACGAAGACGAAGTGTCGCCGACGAAGAAGAAGCTGTTTGCGTGGAGCAGCCGGCGCTACTTCGGTGATGGCCGCCATGTAGATATTGTGAAGAGATCGTTATCCTTTCTTTGTAAATAGATCCGTTCACCATCAGGAATGGTTCGCCCCATAGTTTGTCCTGCCGCCACGTAACAGTATTTTTTTTTCTTTTGGGGGGGAGGAGGGGGGGGGGGGGTTCTCGCGACCGTGTTCCACGAAAGCTGTTCTCGCCTCAGAAGCACGCTACTCCGCTTTTAAGTGCGAATGCACTTCTTAAGCGACCCTGAATCACGCGTCCACCGCCGTCCGTCCGTCCGCACCACATACCCACTTAGGGCGATTGGCCAAGAAGAATTCTTTCGCATCACCCGTGCATTCCCACTTCCCCATCGACGACTGCTGCTTCGCCAGGAGCGGAAGTCGGGGCGAGTACTGCGGCGTCTACCTCGTCGGTCACGCCTACGCGAACCTCGTGTCGCACGCCGTGTCCACCTCGCCGGTCAGGGACGAGTCGCCGTACAGTGCCGTCTACACCGACGCGTACTCGGGCGACGGAATCGTGGTCGTCACCCTCTACCTCGCGCCAAACATCTCGCGCGACGACGTCGTCGAATACGTGGACGCGGCGATGGAGAGTGTGGCCAGGCGCGTAAAGCCCTCGGACCCGGTCGTGGTTGTTGGGGACTTTAACGTGGACGTGCGAAAGGGCGGCGAGTGGTTGATGGAATACATGCTCGCCAACCACTCCATGACGTGCCTACCGCTAGAGGCTCCCACCACCATCAACGGCAGCTACATCGACCTGGCCTTTGCGAGGAACTGTCTGATACGCGCGGTCTTGCAACAACTCTTGACCGTACATTTCAGTGACCACAAGGCGCTCATAATGACCGTCAACTACAACGACAACACCAACAAGTGCTGAATAAAGAATACTGTCGTTTCACTTTACTTGCGTGTGTGTGTGATCTCCTCGAACATACACTTTAATTCACCAAGATTTCCAGAGAACGACTAACGGGGTGTGTGAATCCCCACTTGATCACGCGGGGGTGTTAAATGCAACTAACGGGCGAATGCCAACACAGTTCAACATAACTCCCCCTCATAGCATCACCCGTGCATTCGCACTTCCCCATGCTCCCCTTCGGGGAAATGCGGGTGTTTTTTTGTCTCACGCGGCCCGGGACTTGCCAGGAGAATACACGCGCTGTAACAAGCACGCCGAGACGCGGAAACCTGTGCTCGCGCCGCTGCCACATTTCCTGAGGAAATCCCGAGCAGCTAAACTGGCCACCAGAGTCCCGAACACAGGGACACCGCAGCCAACGTCACCGCACGGTGTCCACGCGCGCTGTTTTGTTCCACGTTTTTTTTTTCGCAGTGTGTCCGTGAATTAACGGCGAAAGGTTTTGCCAACTTGCCTGAACCATTGATAACGCAATGAAAAAAAAAAAAAAAAAAATAAGAAACGAAGGGAAGCTGGCCACACTACCGCGCATCTGCCACTCAAGGTAAAAGATGCCGACCAGGAAAACCCCGTCAACATGCGACACAAGAAAGTTTCAAGGTGACGCCACAAACACGTGCACAACCAGCAGCTGATCACGGGGACATCGCAAGCCGTCAAGACGCAGCGCTTCTAGCACTGGGGAGGAAAGAGGGACGCAGCTTATGGAAAGAGCACCTCAGCACTTTTAAGTAGTCTCGTCTAAACAAGGGTGATCTGCCGCCTCGGGTAACTTTCAAGGGCGCTTGCAACCTACTGTTATTTGCAAACAATTTCGTGTGCTGTCTAACGTAGTTAATTGGTATGAAGTGTATACCTACTGAGGGGTGTTGTTCGCAGCAGCTTTGCTTGGCACCCAATTCTGCAGAACAGAATGACTCAATTTGTCATCCAGAATTATTTCACTTTTCTTCGCTATCCACGGGTTTCATCGGTGTTGTCGTCAAGGCAGTCAAGGGGCAGTTACCGATTGTGCCTCTCCCACCAGAGCCTGTTATTACCTTGTGGAAACACGGATAAGGGTGCAAGACTTCTACAACAAACACTTGTGGCTTATTCACAGCTTTGCCGCTGACAAGAGCGTCGCGGCTCACACTATTCCATAACACGTTACACCTCAGTGCAACTTGGGACATTCGTGAGCTTATTTCACATTCTGAGCAGAAAGGATCCAGCCGCGGAAAACTTGGGGACCACTCTATATCAGAAAGCTGAGCTCATTTCGAAGGTATGGAACCCGTCCACCACCATCCCCAAAGTACCGGGTGTGACACATCTATTCCAAAACTTAAATTTGTCTCGGACATATCACAATAGGCTCCTGGATGCTCTGTGCTAAAAGAAATTGCAAAGGTTCTGAGCGGCAGACATCTTTATTCCAAATGGAATTAGATAATAGAGTGTACGCTCATAGAATTAAATCATAGATTGTAGCAAAGAAGTACGCTCCGCCAACTTCCGCGGAAGAAACACATTTATTTACGAGCACAGTCAGTTGACGATGGTGGCCACCATTTTGGCGGCAACCGCGGCCGCCCGGGCGACCAGTGAAGCTTGAGCCTCCTGGTCTGGGCAGCGACACGCCTTCTCCCACTGCTCACATGTGATTATTTTCGGATAGGGATCTCTCGGGCATCCCCACGTAAGGTGCTGAAGGGCGCCGAGGGACTGGCAGGCAGTACATCAGGGGAAAGGTGCAGGGCTGGCTGAATTAGGTGTAACTTAGCAGGATTGGGAAATGTGTTCGCCTGTAAAAGACACCATGTGTGTTTTTGCTAGATGGTGAGTTGTGTGTGTGCCGGGGGATATACACGGTGGGAGAGGCGGTAATGGGTGGCAATTTCGTTGTAGGTGATCATCCGGTCTCTAGCGGATCTAGCGCCATGGTAGGGGAACGAGCTGGGCCCGGCTCGGATGGTAAGTTCTCGAGCTGTGGGCAACTTCATTCCCCTCCAGGCCAGCATGCGCCGGAGCACAGATGATTTCTCCGGGGGATGTTGGGGGTGCGTGTTGGAGTATTTTGAGTGCCTCTGGCGAAATAAAGCCGGAGGCGAAATTTTGAACTGCCGTTTTAGAATCGGTGATGATTGTGGAGGGGGTCGGCTTTTGAGTTAGCGCTAATGCTACCGCTGCCTCTTCCGCTGTGGCTGTGTTGGTGGTGCGGATGGTGAGGAAATTGCGCTGTACCTGATTGGAAGGGCAATGGGAGGCGATTGAGAAGGCGCCAAGCCACCGAAACTTCCGCGGACGTTGAGCGTTCTTTTTTTGCACACACGAATATCGACTGAAATCAGGCAAAACTTCATGCTGCAAAACATTGTCACGGCTTGTTTGTTCCGGATTCTACGCCGTTCTTTTATTGGCGATTCACCCACATTTTACTTAAATCTTTTGAAATGACGACTCTTGTGTGACGCACTTTCACGAAAAACTTCAAATTACTTTTCACAGCGAAATATTCGTTCGCTGTTTCGTATGCTAGTGATGGAATTTGTCCTAAAATACTCTGCTGATGTAAAAACGAATTGGGCTTATACAGGGTGCTCAAAATTAAGTCGACAGATTTTTTAAATATTAGGCGCTTAGATGTACATGAAGATCACCGCTACAGTGAAGTTATGCGCCAAGGGGGACACATAATTAGGTGGAAAATATTGACACCGGTGGTTTAATGAACTAAAATTGAATAACTATCTGTTTAGTGGCTGCAGTAAGCAGGCATGATTGTACTGAATAGTTAGACGCAATCGTATTTACACACAGTTTCGGCACGCAGAATTCTTTTAGCACAGCCATACTCCGGGATATTCAACTGCGAAGTTTAATTGCCGTTCGCATGATTACGCATGGTAGATAGTGGCGACCGGCGCAAAGCTCCTACCTTTTGTGACGTGCCTGCAGTGTACGGCGTTTAGTTTGACAACGGGTGGCGCCATAGGCAAAAGGGATAACTTGCACCCTTTCTGTTTTGGCTTCCGTTATCGCAATCTGCTCTAGGTGGAACCGCTATGGAAACCTAAGAACAGAAGGGAGGAGCTTTGCGCCGGTCGTCGCTACTGAGTGGAAACACGGTTGCGTCTAACTCTTCAATACAAACATGCCTGCTTACTGCAGCCGCTAAAAAGCTAATTATTCAATTTTAGTTAATTAAGCCACCGACATCCAAAGTTACTGCCTAATTATTTGTCCCCCTGGCGCATAACCTCGCTGTAGACGTCGTCTTCACGTTATGCCAAGCTCCTAATTTCAAAAAAAAAACCTCTCGACTTAATTTTGATAACCCTGTATATGCCTCAACTAGAGTTTTTGATTTGTGTATCCTCCTAAGTTCCAGCTATGGAAATTTGTTCAATTTATTGGCCATCAAATACCATGACACTATGCCGACTATTGCGTATGTTTCTCCGTAAAGCCCAGTTTTTCAATATTTTAGACGCCCACTAGCGCCACCTATCACGTTTCGTCGAAGTTGAGTCAATGGAGGCGGCAGTAGGGGAGAGGACATAGCGGTATTCAGCAAGAAAGTGTTTTACGGCGACAACCGGATAAGCAAGGGCTGTTTACAGTGTTTCGTGGCCGTTTTAATGCGATATCGATGAATCAGTGAAAAGGTGATGATGCAGTGAGCAAGCTGAATGGGAAATTTTGGTTGGGCACACGCGAGCTTTTCTGTTCTTGTGATTTCATTTTGAATTTTTAACAGGTTGGACAGGGGCACTCAAGGCTGTCATTTCGAATGCACTGCCAACTTTAGTGCATTAAACGCGCGTTCATTTTGCTTTCACGCGGCAGCTTTTGTTATTTCTTGACATTTTTGTTGTACCGTGCAGGAACGAAATGGCTGCTTTTTTATTCAGGGACAGGTCAACCGGATACCTGGGTCAACCGGATACCTGAAAAGTTAACAGCAGACCTGTTTAAGCTACCGGTTGCGCCATAAAAGAATAGAAAAAAATGGCTGGCGATTACGATACTCCCTAATGCGATATTTGGGCTCAGCAGCAGCGCACTGAGGCAACACTCACTCGCTGGTTCTTTCTACGGCAGCGATGATGAGCCTCGCGTCGTCGGCGCTAAGTGCGTCTCAGGAAGGGACCGCAACCCGCGTAGTAGGCAGAGAACGGACACCATCGTCACCAGCACGCCCGCCCCCTTCACGTTTACGCCAGCGTGGCGCAGACGAGCGTCTCGTGAGGGCGCAGTATACTGCTCCCTCTCCCCCACCGCAAACTTTCGGAGAGCGCTCGCGCCGCCACGGCGAACCGCCCTCCCTCACAACTTCGCGACACTCGCCTCCTTGCTTTCTTTCACTATTCCATCTTCGCGACACTCTCCTCCTTTGCGTTATTGCACTATTTGGGCTTGCCATCGTTCGCTCGGTTACGACGCCAACGCGGCTCAGCCCACAGACGGCCGCCAAAGGGCTGCGCCCTAAAATATACCAAGCAAATGCCGAGTTCACGTGACCCAGAATTAAAGTCGCGACTCCCGACACAGCCTCCTCGTGAACTGGAAACGTTGTACCATCGTCTACGCCTGAACTGTGCCTACACAAATAGCTACCTATTTCGCCTTGGAGCGACGCCAAATCCGCACTGCGACAATTGTGCTTGTGTCGAAACAATTGAACACATTTTATTAGAATGTGCGGCCTACATGGAACCGAGATCCCACTTCCTTGAAAGCATGGAACGTCTAGAACAGGGACCAATTACTCTCAGAATTATTTTAGGACCATGGATTCATCCGTCAAAGCAGCGCCAAGCTCTACGGAGTTTATTCTCTTATTTGGATGAAATTGGCCTAATTTCAAAATTGCAAATTATGTGACCCAAGCTCAGAACAAAAATATGCATGCAAGTCCGCTAATGCGCCAAGTCCACAACAGTTTTTTTTCGTTTTCTTTTCTGCCCAGCTCTTCCTCGGGCTTTTTCTTCCCGCATCCCCAACCCACCGCAGAGAAGCCTGTAGGCGTCTGTAAATGCCGGCAAACCCCTCTGCTTTTCCAATAAAGAGCCTTCTCTCTCTCTCTGTGTGTGTGTGTGTGTCTCGTGAGAGCGCCCGGGCGGCATGTAAGCGTTAAGGGGATAGGCCAGGAATCTGGCGCAAGCAGGGCTAATTCGCCAGCTATACATAACTGTAAATTCAAAACAAAGTACTTGGGTGAAGAAAGAGCATATAGTCACAAGCGAGAAGTGGTAAAAAAACTCTAAAGTACAGCTTGGAACAAAATAACGAGCTTTGCGTACCGAGAGAGCGCCCGGCACGGTGCACCCACGTTGGAGAGTGACCGAAAATCCGCGCGTACGACGGGCTGATGCCCCCCCTACACAAAAATGTGCTCGTAAAACATTGAGGAAACGCGGTGGCTGCGCCACATCTCTGTGCCGCGCACATGGGAGGTGGGGCGACCAAAGAAGATCCGGATGCCCGTTGGGGAGAAAGCTTATATGCAAGCTCGCAGCGCTGGCAGGCGAGAGACTAGATTATGCCAAAGGACGTACTTGCGCATTCCCAGCGCAGGCATGGAGGACCTTCTGCTCCCGAAGGGGCCTGCGGTAACGCAACGGGAAGTCTTCGCTTATCTGCTCCATTTCCTGTAGCCCGGAGTGCAGTGATTTACTGATGTGCCCGGACTGACGGCCTTCTAGGACTGACAGCTCTCTTTATACCTTTCTCTCTCTCTTTCTACTTCATTCTATCACTCCCGCTCTACTTCCCTTCCCCTACACTGGGTTGCATGCAGGTGAGCTCCCTGCCGAGCTCAAAATATCCCCAGTGATTTTCCTTTCCTTTTCCCGTCGCAAACCACAACCACCACCCCACGTACTTGCGCAACAAAAAAGAACAACAACAAAAAGTAGTAGTACAGGTGGGTACGTCCTGAGGTTGGCGCATGGTGGAAACGCCAGCCGTTGGAGTTTTTTTGCACGAAGGGTCAGCTCTTCTACGTAATGGAGGAGAGGCACTGTTTCGAACAGGCCCACAGAATGTGAACTTGACAAAAGAACTGGAGAGAAGGAATTTAGGAACCAGTTCTCCTTGTACCTTTTTTGACATTTGTAGAATTTTGTAAGAAGCAGTTCTTCAAGCTTTTGTAATAGTTTTCTTCGCTAAAGTTTGTTCGTAAAACTGTAAGCCCTCTAGTTCACAACTTACGTAATAACGTTCTACTGTGTAATTAATTGGCCATCATTCCATACTGAAACCGCAGAGATCACTGAAATAAGAATAGTCGCTTTTCATCTTTGAATCATGCACTTCTTAGTTTAAAATTTTCACGAAAATTTGTGAAGCCGAATACAATCCGGAAATCACGAGGGCACAGAAAGAAATGTCACTTTTCAGTGCCTATTATAGAGCTTAAACTCTTAATTGTTCGTGGCTAAATTCCGGTCTCTAGTCATTAGTTCTATCGCAGTCATACAAGTCAATACTCATAAAAAATGGCAGCATCTCCACTCCGTGGACGATGGCGAGGGTGCGGAGTAGGGAGACTCGAAATGACATCGAAGTTGCTCCCCGAGTGACATCCGATCTGCGCCCCGCCCGTCATTCGATTTTAGTCGCTTTGCCTCCGCTTGCCCCGCTTTCGTATTCGGGGAAGCTCGTTGTCTCCGTAGACGTTGATCAGCATCGTGACGGTTATTACGTTCGTTTCCGTCCATGGTGGGAAGATAGTGTGTGATTTCCGGAACGAGCTTATATACGCGGTGCACCGCGGCGCCATCTCGTGCTTACGCGTAGCGCCATCTAGCGTAGTTCGATGAAGTCACTGTGTATTACAACTTGACCACAACCTGACTACACCAGTTTTTTGCGGGTTTTCTCCTTGCTGGGTTATGTTTGTGCCTGTTTTCGAGTGTTTAGAGTGTTCTTGTACCCTTTTAGGTAGTTTCAGCACAAATTTTCGCTTGATGGGGGTGTGCGCACGGATGGACGCGGACGGCCATTGGGAGGTCCTAATGTACTCCGCACTAAAAACTGTTTGACTCTGGGGTACTAACTCAAGGTCGTAGCCCATTGTGTAAGACGACTGACACTAACTCTGTCTAGTGTACCAGACAGGCTCGAATCCTGCCTGTGCCTTTGTGATGTTTCGCGATTGTAAATTCTATGCGCACGGACGCGGACGGACGTTGTGCAGTCCTAAGCTGCTCCGCACCTAATATGTGCACCGCACTCCCCCCACCTACACGTATGAAGCGTTATTCTCAAGCGGTACAGAAATACGGGCGAAAGATTTTGTTGGTAAGAAGCCTAAGCATTTAGTCTTTGAGGCATTTGCAGATGTCGTCTTCAACAAACTTTGCCGGTTAGTGGATATGTAAGCACTTTCAACATCGCCCACTACCGTTCGCTCATAGGCGTAGTTACAATTACACTGTAGGTACGCGCTACTCCTGTCTTTTCAGGACGAAGGACCCACAAACAGTGAGGTATGGCAGAGTATACACCTCGAAAAAGATGAGGAAAAGGGGAGACCGTGCTACTCAGTGCCTACACAAGTACCCAGACCACTCATGTCCGTAGTATCGCGACCGGCACCCGCAATCAAGGGCTCCTGAGTGACGGCCAAGTACAAATCTAAGCCAAGAAATCGGAACCGCCAAATCTCCGATTTTCTATTATGTGAAATTTCGCAATGGGCAATCCCTATGAGGCACCAGATGCGCAAAATGCCACCATAACCACGCACCGCCACCCCAGCAGCTCGAGCCCGGAGCGGTGGAACGCCGCATAGAAGCTGTATTTGCTTGACTTCAGCCGCCCCAGTTCAGCCCGCTTGGATAGTCATCGTCGCCTACCGCCAATGAGTTCCACCACGCGAATACTCATGGGTATCGACGAATCCCTGGACTGGCGCCCGTTGGAATTTGTCGACAAAATCCCCGAAGCCTTAGTGTGCACACTCTGCGGCGTAATTCCGGCATTCTTACTGAAGATCCTCTCTTGCTGCCACGTATTCTGCCCGGCTTGCTACGAGAAGATCACCCAGAGAGAACGGATCTGCCCTGTGGACCGCCGCTCGTTCCTGAGCGAAGTCGTCGAGTCCCTTGGTTCGAGCCGAGCCAACCTAAAGGAGCTACGGGTCCGCTGTCCCAACTCCGCCCACGGCTGCACTTTCGTGGGTAAGCTGTTCAAACTGAAGCACCACTTCCTGGAACAGTGCCGCTTGGGAGGAGTACAGTGTCCGCAATGTGAAGTGACCATGCCGCAGACGGAGGCGCTGGACCATTACCTCCAGCACTTCTCCGGGAGCCCGGCTGGCATGCCCGGTGTGGCCCGCAAGTCAACGTCCTTCAATCTTGAGTCGGAGGCTGCAGCACCCGGCGTATCGTCTCGCGACAACTCGTCCGGCTTCTCCGGTGGTAGTTCCTCCAGCCGTTCGAGGAGGAGGAGGGAGAAGAGAGGCGACGAATCTTCTAAAGACCCCAAAGCCTCTTCCGCTAAAACCGTTTCCGCGGCGGAAGTGGGAAAAGATCCGCTTGTCGCTATGATAAGGGATTACTTGCAAGATGACGCGGCAAGTTCCATGCGCTCAGTTTCGAGCGGCTCCAGCAGAGGCCCGTCGCGTAAAAGCTCGTTGGTACACAGCAGCAGCAATGCCAAACCTTGCCCGCATAAAATGCCGAACGCGTTGAAGAGAATGGACGGTGTCTCGAAAGTTCCCTCGGAGGAGGAGCACTTTATGGGGAAGGTAGACTCGGCGATCAGCAATGCCGACAAGGCCTTGTCCACCGCGTCTACGAGCAATGAGCAGCAGTCGTCCACTTCCGGCGCTTCTAGCATGCCGACCACCGTTAAGCCGACCCAGGGACCACCGCTAAGCAAGACTCCGGCCAGCGCTGCGCCGCCCGGGTTCGCGTTCTGCTACGTGACTGGCCTGGAAGACGTCGAGTCCAGGCTGATTTGCGGGGAGGAGGTGGTCCTGCGGAGTGACAGCTTTCCCATGGCCGACTGCTGCTTCCGGGTCCACGGGAGGCTTCGTCGCGACAAGGACGGAGTTGTGCTCGCCAGCTTCGCGCTGTTCGTGTGTGGCGGCACCTGGCAGAGGATCGCCGAGTGGTCGCTGTCCATCGTGGTGAACCTGGTACTGGTACACCCGTGGGACCAGTCGCGGAACAAGCGCCTACCCTTGGTTCCTAACTCGGACGCCGTGCCGATGCCTCCGAATGCCCGCTTGGGCCGTTGGGACTTCTGGTCGCCGACGGAGGAGTTTGAACTGCGTGACCTCAAGGGACGGGGGTTCCTGTCATGTGACTCCGTATGCATCGCTGTAGAAGTCGAGGGACGATAGCCGTCGCTGCTGGTCTTTATGGAATTTCTCAGGGCCCCGATTTTGCTGCCTGCCTCAAGCATGCGCGAATGACGGTCGTCTTTATGCTTTCTGATACGGATAACTTTTGTGATAAATTTGGTGAATTAGCGACCTCTTGCACAGTATTTTTGTTTCCGTGGCGACTGGGCAAAGTATTTGTTCCCAAGCAGCCATGATGCCTGAGTAGATCATATTGTCCCCGCCAATACATGTAGGTTGAAACCTTCCTCGACTGTATACGTCAGCCGAATTTCTTCGAAGTATCATACGTGGTGCCAGGAAATCAAACCTGGGAATGTCACCTGCGTAGCCTTTCTGGGACGCGAAATAAAGGTCCTATTATGAGCAATAATAAAGGGAACACAGGAACGCGTGGATAACACCTTCAGACCCACCTATGAGTGATACTCAGCGGCCGCTGTCGGAAACGAAGTGGAAAGGGGGACGCTGTTCTGACAACTGTTCCCATTCCCGCCGTGCGTCTTATCGGCTGTTGGAAGATACCGTATTATCGGTGAAACGACGTAAGCTGCTGCTTTGCAGAAAGACCAGCGTGGTGGTGGGGGTGGGGGGGGGGTGCCAATATTTAGGGGGAGAGAGCCCTCCTTTCCCTCTTTGTTTTTCACAGCGCGATCCACGTATCGCTCAAAGTGTATCAAGGCTGTTTGCCACGCGTTCCTGTGTTCCCTTTCATATTGCTCTTAATAGTACATCTATCATTGGCAAGATAAATGCGGGAGAACCCTGAATACAAATAATGAGGAACAGAAACATATATGCCGAATGTTGTAACCCATGGAAGAAATATGCACTGCGCGCATAGTTCACCGGATCGGCGTGCGCACCTAAATCAGTCTGCGAAAATCAATGCCTTCAGAATATTACAAATACCTAATATCGCGGTTAATTTCGTGGTTCACGTTTTTTGTGCGTATATTTTTAAGTGCTAATAAACTGTAGCAAGCGTAATTATGGCATCTTGCGTCTTTCGTTGTTGGTTTAAAAGTACAAACCCCAGCGATTTCTTTCAAGTAATTTTGTGCAACTGGACATGTTCGCGTGTGTTATTGCTGTTATTTTTCGAATTTGCCGGTACAGTTGAACGTACAAAGCGATTGCAGCAGGGTTTATTAGTATAATGCACCGAGCAAGATTTATATTATTCCGTGGTATAATATTCCCCTGTTAGGAGAGAAGCCTTTAGGGGCTCGGGCTGTCGGCGTCTCATGTGTCGTCGTAACATCCGTCTCATGTAGTTACGGTACTAAAACACCGTGACACTCGTTCACACCTCGCGCTGGAACGTAAAAAAACACCGGGACACTCGTTACGCCTCACGTGGGAACGTTTCTTAGCGCGTACTAAAAAACACCGGGGCACTGGTTTACGCGTCGCACTAGAAGGAGTCGTGGTTCAAAGCTGTATACCTCTGACCCCAATGGTTTAATCAACGTTAGCAAAAACGCCAAGGCGCCAAGAATACGCTTATACACTGCATGCTTCGCCCCTCCCCAGTTTAACGTTAGTGGAGATTTCCCTGGATTTTTTTTTCCTCCGCGGGAGTTTCTAATGTACGGGTGCGGAAATTGTTTTTGGTCAGTAAAACTGCTTCTGCAGTGGGCCTCTGTGATCTTGCATACTATAGTCAGAAAATGAACACTGGAAGGCGTTACTCAAAGCAAGCAATGTCATGGTAAGGCAAAAGATTTGTTATCCGGAGCCACGTTGGTGCGTTATTCTGTTTTATCGTTTCTGCCGAGGAGGCAACAAAAGTTTAAAAGAAATGTGCGGGCGGGTGCCAAGCAAGATAGACGGGTTTCTGTTGGTACGATAAGAGTGTAAGTGTATCCAAAACCTGCAAAAAAAAGCGGTTCAGGAGATCTAGTTCAAAAGACCCGAATTTGAGCGAAACTCGGGCAAGGCGGAGCTGTGGTAATAACAATAGGTTCATGAAAACATCTCGAAGCGAGGTTAAAACTTTTTTACAAATGCGATTCATGCTATTTGCTGATTATTGAGAAGACGTAACCGCTTCAGGGCAGAGCATTCCAAGGAGGCACGACAAGGGCATGGCGCATTTTTAGTGCGTTTTCTGGCCCCATGGTTGCACCGGCGGCTATTGGGGCAAGCTAATCCACCTAGCGTGTACTTGCGATTCTAAGCACCCTCCCCCTACTTCCAAAATTGGAAGAAAAGGTTGCATGCGAATTTAAGTACCCTGCTTTCTACGCAACCATTGCAAGGCGGATTTCAGGCGCGTCGAAGCAGGCCAGAATTGACGTTGTGGCCAAGTAATTTACATAACTTTGAATTACAAACCACTTCAACGGAACAGAGGACGACCTGCTGGGACATACTGCGAGCAGAGCCCTAGTTGCACAGCACATTCAAATTGTACAGTGAGGGCACAGTGTACAGTGATGGTAGAAATTGTACAGTGACCTAGTTTTCTTTTGAATGTTTGCCGAATAAATAATTATTCCTTGCGCCCGGCTCGTCGAGATACGGCCGATAAAGAAGTGCCGGCTGGAGGAGGGGTAACTTATGTTTCTCGAATCTTAGCGAAAAACATGTCGTGATAGTGGAAAAAAAGGGGTGTTTAGAATCGAAAAATTTGGTACTTTATTTTATTGCACTTTTGCTTTATTAATCTGTATTTAACTACAAAGTTCATTTATTTTTTATTCCAGGCAACCATATGGGCTTTTTGTTAGAAATTTTTCGTCCTACGAAGCAGTTTCTGCCGTCGGTGGCAGACAATGCGATCACGTGACTAGGGCGGACTAGCATAAAAAAGAAAGCGGGTGATGAAAGCGCGCCACATTGAAAACAGTTGCTGCTGGTATTTCGTTATGGGGACCTCCGCTTGAACATAAAAAATTTCCTCCGGGCACTGAAGTCTGCTTACGTGGTTTTAAGGCGAACGGTTGGGAATACGTTTCAAAGACTTCTTTACCGATACATTGTACGTGCGCCTTTTTCCAATCCTTTTTTTTTTGTCTCTTTGTATGGGTTACTTCGACGAGCTGCATCTTTTCTGCTATAGCGTGTTTGAGTCAGTCTTCTCTCTTTTGTTTGTTCGTCTTAAAGTGTGAATTACGTCAGACAAGCAGATAGGAACACGCCACAGCCTCGCTAGAATTGGGGTTCTACGGGGGTGGTGTGCACTTGCCCTACTCCCGTGACGTCACGTTCAGGCGTCACGCGGAGCACAATTCTGCATCTTTTACTTTTCAAAGACACATTGTTATGAATTTCGGGAACCGGGCACGTTATATCCTGAACGCTCCCGATTGCGGGCCAATGCCACGCCATGTGCGATGAAGGGGTAGCAACAACAACAGCTTTTCAGATTGGTTTACTTTATTGGCACGAAAGTGATTCATGCCGGGATACACCAAGATTTCACTAACATCAAATCCGTCACGGAAATAGCGCCAGTACAACAAACACAGGAGAAACGGCAGACAAAAAAATTGACGGGGAAGGTGCTGCCTTCTACGAGAGGAGAATCGAAGTAGTGCGTCATGACGCCAACGAGCGCCGACTGTTGGCGCCTCAATCGGGCAGGGTAACCCGCGTACAAAAACTGTTGCATTATGCGCCACAAAAAGGCAAAGACGCTGACGGGCTAATGGCGCGAACGTGACTGATTTGGGGCGAAGAAAAACGCCTGCGGGCAGTGGAATGCGTTCGCGCGTTTGCGGGCCTAGCTACGAACTCTGCCCCTCGCGTTTTACAAGATGAGCTCTTCGCGACGCAACCGTCGGCCGTAAATACCATGAAGCAGGAAGCGAAGTGCTCGCGCCTTTGCCGAAGTGACGCACCAGCAGGACGTCGCTCGCCAAGCACATCCACAAGATAGCCGCCGACGCGCAAATCATGCTCCTTTCGTTGCAGATTTCGCTTTACATTTCACTTTCGTGTTTTACCGATTCCTGTGACGCAGAAATCGAACACAGTTTTTTGAGCGGTTTCTTAAGAGGCATGGTTTGGGTATCCTATTCACGAATTATTTGTTGCGTGATTTTGAGAAGCAACTACTTTTGTTCGAAAAAATTTCTTCGAAACAGCAAGCGGCTTCTCAGAGCAGCAACAATCAATTTTTTTTTTGCAATGCGTTTCTCGAAAATGCGATACCATGGTGACACTGTAGGTCCTTCTCCATTTCAGGAGGTTAAATTTTCGCTGCCGTACGCACTAATTCATTTGCATATTATACGTGAGACAGAGACATTTGCTACGGGGATTTATCCGATATTAATAATGCGGAGGTAGCAGCAAACACCGATCTTATTCCTTCTATATGTCCGTGATCCAAGATGAAGCGGAGGAGTAGACACAGTACATGCAGTGCACACGGGAGTATGCAAGAACGGTTTCGGTAGCGGCAGCAGATACACGATACTCTAAGTTTGACTAGAGAAAGAAAGAGATTTCCGGCGAAGAAAGGAGGCGGTGACATCCCGCATTGGTAGGATCCCGGTTGTACTACGGCAGTGTCGTGTATGGGTCGGCAACGAAAGCGACAACGAATGCTTGACCCGGTGCGGAATTTGGGACTTCGCCTTGCCTGTGGCGCTTTTCGTACTAGCTCTGTTCAAAGCCTCTATGTAGAGTTTCATAAATGGTCCCAACATCACCAGAGGCTATACGCTGAGTGGCTGTATGATTCAAAAATCATGTCTATGACAGATAATCCCTTTCATTCAACCATTTATGATACATCATCGAAAGAACTCTTTTAAATCGTCCATCCATTTACATGCCATTCCCTCTGAGAGAAAGAGAAGAAGTATTTGAGCTAACAGTCTCCTTTTCAGCCCTCCACAAGCCACCTATCATTTTAATGCACCATGGAAACTCCGGCCTGTGTCTTGTGACCTGCCCTTTATGTAACTGGACAAGAAGAGGGCTCCAAGAGTAGCTATTATGCAGCATTTCCTCTTTTTGCAGAAGTACCAGTACGCGATGCATCAAAGACTGGTAGGGCTGTGTCTTGTGCTGCGCATGGACCAATCTGTGTTGTGTGTAAAAGGATGTACTTCCACAATAACATTTCTGCGGCTGAAGCACACGGTATTCTAATGGTTTTGCATCACATTGTCCAACATCACGTTTCAAAGTCCTAATTGCATACGGACTCTCTTAGCGCGGTACGTGTACTTTCGTCTAGAAAACGCTAACGAAAACTGTAATTAATCTGTTTATAAGGCTGTTATGACGACATATGCCTCAAGTCTCGAGATAACAAATGCTGGGTTCCTGGCCACTGTGGGATAGCCGGGAACAAATCCGTGGATCAAATGGCTACTGCTCCTACACTCCTGAATACAGTCGACATAACATTCATCATCACCACTAGACTATCTTCGCCCACTGCAGGGTAGGCCTCTGCCATTAATCTCTAATTATCCCGGTCCTGTGCTAACTGCGACCAATTTATCCCCGCAAACTTCTTGATCTTATCTACCCATCTAACTTTCTGCCGCCCCCTGCCACGCTTGCCTTCTCTAGGGATACACTCTGTTGCCCTTAAAGACCGATGGTTATCTTGCCTTCGCATTACATGCCCTGCCCACGTCCTAATTTCTTCTTAATTTCTACCAATATGTCCTTAACACGCGTTTGTTCCCTGACCCACTCTGCTCTCTTTTTGTCTCAATGTTACACCTATCATCTTCCGTTCCATTGCTCGCTGAGTCGTCCTCAAATCAAGTTGAACCCTCTTAGTGAGCCTCAAGTTTCTGCCCCGGGCAGTAGGTGAGTAACAATAAGATACAGCTGTCATACACTTCCTTCTTTAGGGACAATGGTAGGCTGCCATTCATTATCTGAGAATGCCTGCCGAATGCACTCCACCCAATTTTTATACTTCCAATTATATCTGCCTCGTGGTTTTGATGCGGAGTCGCTACTTGGCCTAAGTAGAGATATTCCCATACAACTTCCACTGCCTCGCCACCTATCTCACACCGCTGTGGTGTCCCGAGGTATTGATCACTACTTTTTTGGGATGTTCTGCAGCGGACTCTTAAAAAGGACATAGACATCACCCCTTACAGTATACGATTCCTGCCAGTGATGAAGAACTGTTCCGTGCCATATGACCTTTTCGTGTTGATAGGATTGTTTAGCCCATGGAAGTGTCGCATGATTGACCGCCATGCCGAGGAACCTCGTGGAACTAAGTCAATTTTTCGCGAACAATGTGCGCTTGTGTACAGTGTCTATGCGGCGCAATCGCAGCCGCCGGACTGATTGCATCTTCTTGAAGCGTGTGTGTGCCTCCTGACTTTTAAAACGTATTAGTAAATGTACCGTTATTGTAGTTAGGGTGGGACTTTAAACTATTCGGGCTAGTTTCCCATGCAATAAAGAAAAAAAGCCACCTGACTGGTTCGCTCTTGTGAACGCTTGTGTGTGTTTGCCTGAATTTTGGATGTATTTGTGCTTCTCCTAAATTCATTGTACCTTTTTGGTTGCTCAGCCATGTAGTCCTCGTACTGTGACGTGTGAGCATACTCTCCCATATAATAGCCAAAGAAAAAGGCGTTGTGGTGTAGGGGTTTCGACATAGCTTCCTGCTGCCAACGACGGTGGTTCGAAACCGGCTGTGGCCTCGAATATTGTTTTTCTCCTGGAAGTTTAATTTTAATTTTCACGACACAGTTTAGTTTTTGGCGTTTTAAATGATTGCTTCCGAGTCTTCCGAGTCTGCCTCCTGCGAGTTCACATGCGAGATAACAACCTACTTCATCACAGGCGCGGAGGTTCACGTTGGCTTTGCACTTTTACTTGCACCGTCCACGGCACTGTCAGCCAACCATGGGGTCGCTATGCTCTTTTTCTCAGTCCCTAACATATGTTAGGTGCGGAGTACCTTGGGACCATGCAATGTCCGTCCGCGTTCGTGCGTATAGCATTTAAAATCGGAAAAATCACACAGGCACCAGCAGGATTCGAGCCTGCCTCTGGTAAACCAGACAGAGTTAGTGTCAGTCTTCTTGCCCATTGGGCTACGACCGTGCGTTAGTACCCGAGAGTCACATGGCTTACCCCCTCCCCCGTAACGGTGCGGAGTACCTTAGGACCTCCCAATGTCCGTCCGCGTCCACCTGAGCGCACACCACCATCAAGCGAAATTCGATTTGAGCCGTGAGTTGCAGTTTAATTAAGGGAATAACCAAGGTGCAACTCACGGCTCAAATCGAATGATGGTCGGGGCGCAAATGAGATGTCACTCGGAGCGCAACGTGGATGTCATTTCGAGTCCCCATACTCCGCACCCTCGCCAAAATCCACGGAGTGGAGGTGCTGCCATTTTTACTACGGCTTTTTTGGCTAGAGTAATTACAGCCTACGCGCTCAGCTCTTAAGCAATCTCTAGGGATTACACCGCAACAATTCAAATTA
Organism: Haemaphysalis longicornis; assembly: GCF_048455015.1. Taxonomy (NCBI): domain Eukaryota; kingdom Metazoa; phylum Arthropoda; class Arachnida; order Ixodida; family Ixodidae; genus Haemaphysalis; species Haemaphysalis longicornis. The sequence goes on from NW_027526204.1 coordinate 74,224,536, forward strand.
CAAAGTTTTGCCCTATCGCATGGTTTGACTAGTCGCCTTCCCGGCGCCCCTAATGCGGCAGAAGCATGTTGTGTTCTCAGCTTCCACGCGTATTTGTGAACTTGCGGCGTGCTCTTTCTTGTCTGCATTGCTGTGGTGTCATCTCACCCTAGACCGGCAGCGGCCTGTAGATCCCTCATCAATACCGCAACGCAATGTCGGTTCTCGATCGCAGCGGCGCGAGTAAGGGCACATCAGAAAAGCTGCTCTATTTTAGCGCAGAGTCTGTGCGTTCGTGCAACGTCGTGCTTCTTTTGATGACAATTTTTTTTTTCACAAACTTTATGACTGCATCAGTTCGGTGTCATTTTTGCGACAGTGACACATCCACCACACTTACCCGCCGCGGTGGCTCCGTGGCTAAGGCGTTCCGCTGCTGAGCACGAGGTCGCGGGTGCAATTCCCGCGGCCGTGGCGGCGGCTGTTCTGATGGAGGCGAAAAGCAAAAAACGCCCGTGTGTACCAGATTTCGGTGTACTTTAAAGATCCCCAGGTCGTCAAAATTAATCCGGAGCCCCCCACTACGGTGTGCCTAATCGCCTGCGCTGCATCGGCGCGTTAAACACTACAATCAATCTGCGAACATTCACCCCACTTGGTGCTTTGATTCCGGCATGCGCTATCGGTAGAAACGAATTTGAGGGACCATGAAACGCGGGATGATACGAAGTAATCTCGAAACTTTCTTCTTTACTTTTTTCGCTTGGAAACACAGTGAGATGTATTGTGTTATCCGGTGTTATCCTCTTATTAGCTTATGTTCTTAGGTCGTCTCTAGCGAGTACGGAAGTGCCTTTACCGCGTGGCACGTTTGGCCGTTGTCGCCAAACAGTTTCATCGCTGTGTCTGAAATAAAAAGGCCGAATTTCACTTTCGTATCACTTGTTACTCAGATCCCCGGTAAATGACGCATTCGAAAGCGATGAAAATTGCGAGTACTTGTGATTTCAGGTTTCACTTAAATACTCCCATGTTTGATTCCTTTCTAACATATCCTTTTGTGAGAAAATACCACTGGCGTACAACTGTTACTCAGATGACCCCCGAATATTGCATTTTAAGGTAGGTAGGGAAGAATGCAAGGGTTTCAAAACATTTCAGCTTCTGCTTACTACATGCCTAGCTTTCTCGTTCAAAATTCCGACCTCTCAGGGACCGAGAAAAACCACATTAGGAAAGTGATATTTGGCATAAAGCAAGAAGTCAACAAACACGAAAAGGATTTTCTAGGATTCCGAATATTTTCTGTGTAATTCGCTGTCAAATCTTCCTCCCCATGCATTTCTATAGGATAGTTTCGACGGCTCCGGAACCCGCCGCGGTGGCTCAGTGGCTAAGGCGTTGCGCTGCTGAGCACGAGGTCGCGGGTTCGATTCCCGGCCGCGGAGGCCGCTTTTCTGATGGAGGCGAAAAGCAAAAACGCCCGTGTGTACGAGATTTCGGCGCACGATAAAGATCCCCAGGTGGTCAAAATTAATCCGGAGCCCTCCACTACGGCGCGCCTCATCGCCTGCGTTGCGTCGGCGCGTTAAACCCCACAATCAATCAATCAATCGATGGCTCCGGAACTTTGTCGCGCAACGTTCGAGACCTGAAACTGCACAAAAAGCAAGTTTTCAGATCCATTATTAGCTGCGGAAAAGGTTTCCATTTCGCTGTAAAAATACAGAGTAATCACTGCTGAAAGAACTGCCAAGCTGTACATGAAATTCTTCCCGCGTTACATTCAGGCCTGGCATATCGTTTTGCCGCCAAAGATAGTGCCGCCATGAGTATACTATAGATTAGAAGGCGAGAACGTCGTTTCCCAATGCAGCAGCCTCAAACGTCAGCGTACGCGTGTCATCCACTTTCTTCTGGTGTCACGTGGTGCAACTTATCCAGCCCTGCGTGCACCGCCAAAGGCAAACATAAGCAAGCGGGAAGCCTTTCGAAACCAGTGCGCGGGCTGGTAGGAATTATGAAGGGGTTCAAAGAAGCACAGCCACTGTGCGTGTACGGCCTGGAGGGGTGCGAGTACCTGGAATGGCGTCCCATCACGTTCGTTAGGCCACCGCCCAAGAGCTACATGTGTCCTTGCTGCGGCGTCGTCCTGGGCACCTCGCACGGCTGCCAGCGGCGGTACTCGTGCGACCACGTTCTCTGCCGGCCATGCGTGGCCAAGCTGGAGGAAGACGGCATCTCTGGGTGCCCACTGCACCCCGGCAGCAAGGTTGCGGAGGCCTTCCCTTCCTACGACGCGGCGCACAGGGAAGCCAGAGCGACCACCCTCAACGCCATCGCGGTAAGACCCTTGAACCCCGCTTGAGGGGAGAGCGCAACTTCAGTGTCACGGGCACCTTAGCAGTGCTGTAAAACGCGCCAGGAATTTATGGTCTCTCGTGAACTCTCGCCCAAGGCCATCAAAGTCGCGCTGAATATACCAAACGATTTGAAATTGCACATGACGGATCATCTACGGACCGTATGCACGTGCTTTATCGCAACTTCCTTTCGTGCGAAAAGTTCACGCTTGACGAATTCTGGAGTCTGCAGTAGTACTATTAGATTCTCGTAGAATACAACTGTGCAGAACATGAACTTGCCGTCGCATAGAATCCGTGTTTTACTTTCGTTCATGAGTGTATTGGTTTGGGCGAGTTGGTACATCTGGCGTATTGAAGCGCAGCAAAGACGAGGACAGGAACACAGACGACGACACACAGAGCGCTGTGTTCCTGTCCTCGTCTTTGCTGCGCTTCAATACGCCAGATTTACTTCCGTATTTTATCGCGTGGCGTTCAAGATAGTGGCGTGTTAAACTGTTCCCTTTCCAACCCAGGTTTTCTGCATCAATCGCCGGCATGGCTGCACTTTCATGGGAAGGCTGTGTCGGCTTGTGCACCACGTGCAACACGACTGCCGGTTCAACGAGGTTTCGTGCCGTGAATGCGGTCGCGTCGTTCCGCACACGGACGTGCGCCTGCATCTCGAAAGCGGCTGCTCTGCCGGACCTCGGCGCCTCTCCGCAAGTAATGCCAACAACGTAAACGGAGCGGCCAGTGGCAAGGTAGGCACGGAGTTACGCCCAGAGCGAGCAGCAGACGTCCACGAAAGACAAGACTGCCAGCCAGAGTGTGAGGCCGATGCCTCAAACGGTGTTGGGTCCGGCCGTTCTAGTGATTGGACGTTGATTGGGTCGCCAGACGAAACCGCATCTCGGGCTTTAGTCCCGAGCAGGAGTGACGATCTTGAATGTATTCTTGTGCTGAAGATACCGTCATCCTCCTGGTACGACCGACCAACAACAGCGCCTCCAACGGCCCTTCTTGAAACCGAGACCGCCAGAAGCAGGCAGAGTTCTGTGACGAGCGTTCCTGACGATCAGGTGTTGATCGACTGGCCAGAATCGCCAGACCGCCCTCCCGTACCTGAATGGGGGGTCGATGGCGATGAGGAGGCTTCCCTGCGCGGATTCCGTTTCAAGGTGCGTCACTTTCGCGCCGAACTGGACGACTCCTGCTCGGGTGACCGAACAACCAAGTTTGTTATCTTCGAGCTTCTGGTGAAGAAGGCTCCTGGTAACGACGTTGTTGAGAGTTGCGGTGTCGAGTCAACTGTTAGGTGGGAACGGGTGAGCTTGGCACTCAAACACCCGCTTGGCGAGGAAGGCTTTCGACTGCAGGCCTTCAACAGTGTCCCCGCGGTTCGGGGACCCGGCGTGGCTGACCAGTGGTCGAAGGTGGCCGTAACGACTCCGGTCGAGTGGGTGACCGTCCGCGAGTTCATCCTGTGCGACCGCGCTGATATCGTCGTCCGGTTCTGCTGAGTCTTTTCCCCACGCACGTCGACGTTATGACTGTCTTGAAATGTTTTTCCACCACCTTACGTTGCATGAATAAACGTACACTATCAAGCACTTATTCAGCAGTGACCACTGTCTGCGCTCGCACCCGCCAGATTCTCTAAAGCTGTGTAAAAACTGTGGGCTACGGATTCCTTCGTCCTGTCTGCTTGCTGCTTTCCGTGCTTCGTCGAGGTTTATGGGAAATCCCTTGCATAGAAATTGGAGGCACCACTATGGAGTCCATTGCTTTATTTCCCTGTCTCGACAAAATTTCTGATCCACACCTGCCATTTTCACGCTTCCTTCGAGTTCGTCTATCCGGAGTTTGCTGCATGTATAGGCAAGACCGTTCCAAACTAGGCAAAATGGTGGCGAGCAGCATGCATATCAGCACCATTCAGAAAACACTAGGCATATCTTAAACAAAGTTAAATACGGAACAGGAAGGAGCACCGTTCTTTTGATTGGTTTAAATGCATAGGCTTTAGAAACGTTGTCTATTACAAGCGAGGTAAAATTCCACCCAGGTCTACTGGGAGAAGACTGATCCTTGACAACATTTGTAGAGAAGCAAGTATACGCGCGGCCCTTTCTTTAAGGCTGAAAGTTGGGCTAGTTGGTGTTGACTTAGAACTGTTTCACCAGCGAAAAAAGACAGGTACCAGAAAGAAGTAAACAGGACAATCGCTAGCTGTTTGCTTCTTTTTAGGTCCGTTTCTTTTTTCGCTGGTAAAATGGTTCTAGGCCATTTCTTTATTTCAGTGTATTCTGGTGGGCTTGGATAGCCAGCCCGGACAAGGACATCCCGGTTCTGAGAAGGCCCCACCTGAACAAGACACTGAGCATGTGAAGCTCGTTATAAAAAAATATTCATTACTGCACAACGAAGACCTGCTTTCTGAAAGCGATGGGCTGGACTAAGTTAACTGCGATATGTCTTCACGTTTTTGTGGGAAGGACCACTGGTTGTTCAAAGATCGTTCTCTCTCCCTTTGAAAAGACTTGATTTAGATACACTTGAACTATGCTGATTCGACGTATAACGACCATCTGCCGTTAATGGAGAGAGAGATCGGGAAAAGCAGCAACAGAGGGAAAACAAAAGTTAAATAAAAATGGCACGCAATGAAGTGCAACGAAAAAACTCGAAATAAAGTTAAAGAAAAGAAAAAAAAATTGAGCGAATGGAGCCCAGGAAGCGCTGAGCGAAGACTACGTCACGATTACGTAAGACGTTAATGGTACGTTTTACGTAATCGTGGCGTGGTCTTGGAGAACTCGTCACCATTTGGTAGGATCCACCCATTTTTGCTAAAGTGATCGAGTGGCGGCGCTGGGGAGGGGCTTCGACTAGTTAACCGAAATGTAGAAAGAGGGTGTCAGTGGTCCCATATATACGTGACTGGATAAAAATTCCCCGCATTTCCCCGAGGGGAAGAATGTGAAAGTGCGAATGCACGAGTTGAATTTGCGTGGTTCGGTAATGTTCGCGAAAGAGAGATCACACACACACACACACACACAACTACAAAGAAAGAAAGATGCATTTATTCACAGACACCTATTTGTGTTGTCGTTGTACTTGATTGCTAGAGCGGATCTCAGCTTTGAAATTTCGTGTCAGTACTCCTTTAAGCGGGTGCATTAGCCCTTCTCACGCCCGATTCCTGGCCAATCCCCCACGTGGGTATGTGCCATGTCAGCGGCCAGGCAGCGCGCGCCCATCTCCCCCCGTTGCCAAGGAAGACGAGGAGATTCCTGGCCAATCCCCCACGTGGGTATGCAATGCGGACATCGCCAATTGATTGCTAGAGCGGATCTCAGCTTTGAAATTTCGTGTCAGTACTCCTTTAAGCGGGTGCATTAGCCCTTCTCACGCCCGATTCCTGGCCAATCCCCCACGTGGGTATGTGCCATGTCAGCGGCCAGGCAGCGCGCGCCCATCTCCCCCCGTTGCCAAGGAAGACGAGGAGATTCCTGGCCAATCCCCATCTCCCCCCGTTGCAAAGGAAGACGAGGAGATTCCTGGCCAATCCCCCACGTGGGTATGCTATGCGGACATCGCCGGTGGACGCAGGTTCAGGGTCGCTTAAGAAGTGCATCGCACTTAAAACATATCACGCTGCACTTGGCCAGCTTTCTTTCGACGGGTCGCCGTGAAGGTAGACATCGGAAGAACCTATTGTTAACACAAAAGCGATAGTGCTCTCGTTTTTTTACAAATGTAATCGCAATGCACTCGTTTCCAAAACGGTCCAGAAGTACACTTTTGAGATACTTAAGCCTATCGCAAGAAAATAACGCATGGACTCAGCAGCTGAAGATCTTTTAAAGAGAAAACTTTTTCAGTGTGGCCGATGGTGTCCTGTCAAAACGCTAATGCATTTCCCCATAGATCGGTCGGTCGACCGAAAAGCTCCTTGTGCTGCTGAGCCCAAGGACGCGGGATCGATTTCCGGCCTTGGCCGGTGCTTTTCTGATGGAGGCGAAACGCAAAAACACCCGTGTGTGTTCGAGATCTCGGCGCTCGTCAAAGATCCAAAGTCAGAATTAATCCGGAGCCCTCCACTACAGCGTGTCTCATCGCCTGCGCAGAGTACGCGTGTTAAACCTCATAATCAAACAAACCGAAAAGCTCTGCTGAAATCTCGGGGCCCACGGCGAGTTCATGAAATTGGGTGTCCGTTGTGCCAAAAGGGTTACTTGAAAATGGCGAAAAAGGAACGCTTCTAGATGAGACAATACATGCATCAATCACGAAGAAGGCGTACAACAGTAAACCTTTATCTCATAAACCACGAGTCGCTACACATTTAGATCTTCCATAGATTTCTTTCAAAGAAAAGCCACCAGGGGGCCTACCTGAACAGACGTGCTTCGAATGGGCTCCCGTCTAATTGACCTCGAACTCCGGAATTCGACCACGCAGCGAGCCGTGAGTGAAATCAATCGACTTCCCGCCGGAACGCGATCACATTGATACCTGGCAAACACCCGGGCGTCGATTTTTTTTAATCAAAGTCTCGCCTTCTGTAGACCCCAGGTGGCTAGGCCTATTTGGAACAACTCACGAGTACGGGAGCGATCTCAGCGCGGCCGGCCCACGCCGCGGCCTGCGTCCCTGCTGCCTGCCGTAGTCGAACTAAGCCTAAGCATGGCCGACATGGAGCCCAACGCAACCGCCCGAGAGGACACCGATCATGAAGACAACCAATGCACAGACGAAATGGAAACGAACGCACCAGTCCTCTCCAAAGGCGAAAGGGACGACACCGAATACTACGACGGGGGATATTTGTGCACTGTGGCCCGCAAACGCCGACAATCCGCCCGTCAACCACTGATGGCAACAACCATGACCGCAGGTCCAGCGCTGTCGGGCAACCAGAAACAGGCATGAAAGCCTCGACTTGCACCCCTTCCCATGTCTGATTACAAGGTCGTCTTGCGTCCCCGAGAGGGCCTGAACTTCGGCAAGTGGCAAAGCCACCACGTCGCTCGAGCAGATAGGCCAATCGGCCCGCCTAATCGCAGCCGAATTTCAAGCATTTACGCTGAGAAGTCGTGACGATCAGAACCTAGCCGTGGCCAGCACGCCAAAGGAACAGCTGGCGCACCGCATCCGGCTACTCAAGTCCATTCAACTAGGCGATAAGATGTGAAAAGTGACCGCGTACGTGGCAGCCCTCGACAAGTCGTGCAAGGGAGGCGTCACCGGCATCGACAGTGGAGCTCATTACGACGAACTAAAGGCCAACTTACGCTACCCGAGAGTACCCAGACCTTACATATGCATGCCCGGAAAGTCCAAAGGCGCTTTGGTGAACTTCGACAGTCTGGAAGTCCGGAGAGCAATTTATTGTTACGGAGGAGAGCTTCGATGTAGGCTCTACCACCCACTATGACAGATATGCAGCCTCTGCTTCAAGACGGGACACAGAGCGGACGTCTGCCCCACGCCGGAGAAAACCAGATGCACAAGGTGCGGACACGAAAACCCAGAGGAAGCCCACGACTGCCAACCAAAATGCGTGTTGTGTGGAAACGCACACCCGGCAACGAACCCGACCTGCCCAGCCAGACAGCGCAAGCCGTATAAGAAGCCACACTTGCTCCAAAACGCCGAAAATGTCAGCAACTATAATGACACCGGCGCTACCACTAACGGCTACCGTCAACCCCAAAACCCAATGTCATCGCAAGTTGCTAAGACGGCCAAGGCAGAACGAGGACAATTCCCCCGATTATCTCTGAAGAAAAGAGAAAAATCCAGGGACAAGTCCAGGGACAAGTACAGGTACATATCAAAAAGGTGCCCCCGCGTGAAGACACCTAGGGATGATGGGAATGAGCCAGCATCAAGCGACCATGAACTGAAACTCAGCTCACCCACCCAGGCATCGGAGACAGCGAAGACCAGAGGGACCAGTGCCCCAGGCCAAATGCAAGCAAGCGGCAAAGGTAAGCTGGGCTGAGCGGATTTCCATCCCTTCTCCCTGACATACCCACATCGCCACCTTTCCTCCACTCCATACAACACCGATGTACACCGGTGCTGTACACCGGTACACCGGTGGTATATTGAAACACGTCGTCGGGTAATGCACGGAGGTGACTCGTAAGAGTGCAGGCTTAACTTTACGAGTTTAACTTTAAAGGAGCCATGAAGACAAAATACAAGTTGGGTTTGTTAGAAAGACTGCTTAGTCCCGATAACAATGATACCAATATCATCGTAATCTTCGAACAAATAACGGAGATATTGCAGAAAACGTGTGAAGCAGTTGCGACCCCCTAGCCAATTTTCCGCAACTTTTCTATGACGTCACGGAACCTTGTTTGTGCGATTGGCGGCCGCCTAACTGACCTGTCGCGACGACACATGACTGGACGTCTGTAATGGGGCCTCCAGTTCCATTTGACCGCATCACTTGAATGCTAACGTGCAGTTAAGGCACTGAAAATTATGTTTTATTGTTGGCCCGTATGACGTCATTAATGCTCATAAGACGTCACTGTGGCGCAAAATTTGAAAGTTTTTAAATAATTCTTGCTTTTTTGTCGTTAAAAAAACATCTTTTGTGGCTGTAATGGAGCTGAGTGAGATACTGAATCCTAGTTCCTTCAAATTAAACGAAGTTGTATTTTCTCTTCATGGCTCCTTTAAGGGTGACGGGCGATTCCAGAGATAGGATTGCGATTTCAAGAAAAACAAGGAAGCGGGAGAAAGTATATCCCACAGTCAGCCATGACCCGGTTGTTGCTTAAAGGGACACTGAAAACAAAACCGAAGCTGGTCTAAATAGATAGGTCGGCATCCCCAGAAAACGAATATACCAGTCTGTGGGGCAGTACCTCTAAATTAATCTAGTACATAATAAAAAAAATCACACATCTCCACGCCGTGGAAGACGCCGAGAGTGCAAAGCACTGGGACACAAGTTGTGTATTGCCTGTGCGATGAGCGTCATCGTCCGTGCGTGGTGATGCACTCGGAGATTTACATTTTTTTCAGGTGCAGTAAAGGCACTATAAATGACAAGCGCCACACGGAAGACAATTCGCGTACCAGTACTTCGTACCCTCGACATCGTTCACGGTGTGATCGAGCTGCGCTAGATATGCAGTTGGCGAAGACGAGGTCTATGCACGTTCCCCTGATGGTCGTCGGTTGATTCCGGAATGCGCTTATATAGGCATTTCACCAGCAGCGCCCTCTCGTGTAGCTCGCTTTAGTCACTGTAGCTTCAACTGCAATTGCAATATCTCTTTTTTCGCGAATTATCGTTGGCAGTTTATGGTGTTTGCTTTGTTTTTGCGTTTTGTATCCTTTGAAATTCGCGCTGTTTGATACTGCAGTTTGCGGCGCTCTCCCCAGATGGCGCGTGAATGGTACTGCAGTTGTACAGTGTGCGCCGCTCTCGATAGATGGCTTAGAATGATGTGCGCACGGACAACTCCAGACAACGGCACGGACATCGCGAGGTCCTAAAGTGCTTTGCACTTAAAAAATTCCCGCATTTCCCCGAGGGGAAGAATGTGAAAGTGCGAATGCACGAGTTGAATTTGCGCGGTTCGGTAATGTTCGCGAAAGAGAGATCACACACACACACACACAACTACAAAGAAAGAAAGATGCATTTATTCACAGACACCTATTTGTGTTGTCGTTGTACTTGATTGCTAGAGCGGATCTCAGCTTTGAAATTTCGTGTCAGTACTCCTTTAAGCTGGTGCATTAGCCCTTCTCACGCCCGATTCCACGTGGGTATGTGGCATGTCAGCGGCCAGGCAGCGCGCGCCCATCTCCCCCCGTTGCCAAGGGAGACGACGAGATTCCTGGCCAATCCCCCACGTGGGTATGCTATGCGGACATCGCCGGTGGACGCAGGTTCAGGGTCGCTTAAGAAGTGCATTCGCACTTAAAATGAAGCTGTCAGTTTCCCAGCACAGACGACGTAAACAGCGGCTGACCGAATGTGCCAAGAGTTACGTCAAGAACAAAAGAACTACAGGCGCGCACACATCATCTCAAAGAAACACGCAAAACATTTCTTTACACATTAACTTTCACAATTCATAAACAAATACAAACATACAGGTATAATTGAAGCCGTGCCGCGTCTTTCGCAAGCTGCCAGTCCGCGCCGCCGCTGGCGGTTGCGCTGGAAATGGCAGGTTCGGTCACAGGTCGCGCCGAGAGCACTACCAGTGGCTCTTTCGGCGCGACGCTTCGCTGGGAAGGTTTTAGTTTTCCCGCTAAACCACACCGCTCTCTCGTTCACTTCTGGTCACTGTTTTTGTCACGCGATGCGTCCTGAAATGGTGTGAGGGAAATAAGAGAGGGAAACGCATTTTAAAGCGAAGCTTTTGTGTCCACACTGATTCCGTTGCTCCAGTACGCCCTGCAGGAAAGCCAACTTTTTCTGACGATGATAATTAATGGTCGTGGGCGAAGTGAAAAAAAAAAATTAAAGCCGTTCCACTCAATGCGAAAGCTGTTGGAAGTTCAGAGCAGTGATTCGCCATAATGGGCTGTAGTGCCGTTATCCGCTCACTGCTGCATTTCAAGTTTCCCGCCTTCGCAGTGCTGGCGCGCCCCCTGCCTGAAACTGCGCCAGCGCGAGTTCTGTTCTTTTTGCGCTTTCTTTAATTTCGTATGCTGGAGCTGCTTTGAGGCATTTTCAACGCGCCATTTTTTTCTCTTGCGTGACTGCAGCTTTTCTGCGTCATTTCGAGGCGCCATTTATTTCTTGCGCTTCGGCTTTTTTCTCTTACTCTCGTAAAAAGAACCCAACGAGCGTTTCTAACTAAAGGAAGGCGGGGGCTGCCGGTTATATACCGAGATTTTGCCTGAAGTGTACCTGCAATTTTCTTTGCGATAAACAACGGGGCGATGTATTACAAGCGCCAGGGGTTATCTAGGTTTGAACGATTATGAATATGTAAACCGCATGGTTTTCGAAGTCGCAGCGTGAATCCCTAACCCCGGTACAGAAGGCTCTACTTGGGTACGTTATCTCGCTGCGCGCCTGATTCCGGCAGTCGCATCGACCGTTAGCGAGCTACGACGACAAGGCGAGCTCATAAAGTGCTCTGCACTTAAAAATCGAAACGGATCCCGTTGCCCAGAACAAAAACCTGGGTGTCCTGCGTTACGAAGAAGGCGTCTATTCGATTGCTCTAATTCGACATGGTCGAAGCGAACTCCAAGCAACAGGTACTGATTCAAGCCGTACATCCCGAACCCAAACGTTACGCCTAGGGAGTGCACACCCGATAGTTCCTGTGGGTGTTCTATAAAAGGGGTAGGTACCTCCAAAGTAACACATACCCGCAGTGTAGGATTGGCCAACCAAAGAATCCCTCACGAGCAAGATTTGCGTTCAACCATCGTCGTCGTTAGACGGAGGGGTGCGTGATTTTTTCAAAATGGCAATTTCTTCGCAATTAAATCATCTTTCGCCGCCCAGTAAGTGCTGGCATGGCCACGGGGCAGTTGAACGGTCGTCTGAGCCAAACTTGCTAGTTTCCCTCAATCCCCCTTTAAGTAGTCTCTAGAGCAACCTAAATGCTGGGCGGGAAAGGAGCTCGTAAGCCGGCACCAGTTCATCTGTTTTTTTTTATTAGCTGCCTCAATTACTCACTCTTGTGCTTAAAAATGCACAAATTTGATTGAGAAAAGGCAGTATTTTAAATGCGCCAGAGTTGTACTTAGTCTTTATTGTCACTTTGAAGTACAGTCAAACGCCTGTATAACGAAGCGTGTGAGACCGCGATAATTCTTCGTTATACACGTCACTTCGTTATACGCGTCACACACCCCAGTTACCTTTATCAAGTGGATAAGCATACTGCGAGAAACAATGATCAGATTTAAACTGCAGTAGGCGAAAAAAAAAGCAATTTTCATGACGTTGTGAATGCGAAACCACCGCCGACTTGATGCTGGGGGGGTTGACGGCATGCTGCGGCGCCAGGTCAGGGAAAGACGAGATTTGTAACTGCACCGCGTCAAATGACGCTCCCGCTTCACGGGTAGACGTCACAAAGCTTGGCTCCTCTGCAAGCTCTTCATCACTGATCGCAAGCTCATTTGTGACATCTCTTTTCTCTATGATGACCTCTATGACGTCGTGAGTTGTCAGGTAAGAGCAAACCAGGACATGGCCGTCCACCGAGACGTAATCGTCACCCGCCACAACCGATGCTGCGTCGCAACACGCACTGTACATATTCATCAATGCCTGCAACTGCGCGGCCGACCTGGATGACTCACGGTCATCGGCACACCTATCAGCTGCACGCTGCCACGTGTGCGGCTAGGCTTATTGGTTATCAAACAATAATTCAGCGATTGCAAACACACGAATTTCTTCGTTAAAGTGCAAATCCGTTGTAGTGATCTTCGCTGACGTAGCGTTCGCAATACACAGGAAATATTGGAATCTGGTCAGGCCATGTGGCATGCTTCGTTGTATCGGCCATTTCGTAGTAGAAGCCTTCGTTGTAGCGGCGTTTGACTGTACAAAATGTTTGTTGGCACTTCGCTAATATTTAAATCACTGAAGGGGTTCGCGAGCCGGTTCGGGTTGTGATTGATCCGAACCGTAACTGAACCGCAACGACATAAATTCACCCGAACCCGAACCGTAACCGAACCCGTATTTTTTTTAGGATGGACACACTGACCAACACCTAAACCAAAACTACGGTACGTAGGCAATCAATTCTCTGAAACGAGAGGCCGTCATTCTGAAACGACGGTCTCTAGTTTTAGAGAATTGATCCCCACGACTCTATTCTTGTCAGTAGTAACTAGCCCGTTTTCCCTTCCTTAAGTCTTCGGCTGTTTTGGCTTTCGTAAGCTACCGTTAAGCCTATTTCCCTACCCGGATCGAAGCACTAATTTCTGAATTACGGTTAAGTGGTCATGCGGTCGTAAGTCTAGCTAGTAAGTTTCTGGATCAAAGAGTCTTTAAAGGATGATCTTGGCAGTGACGCAGGTGTAGACGCTGCGTGTGGTAGTAAGTTTCTAACTACAGTCAGATTACAAAAACGAATGTACGCTTTGGTTGCGCCAACGGAGTAAGATTGTGCCGGAGCACATTTTCTTGCAACAGATTAGCAATTTTCGTGTGCCAAGTGGGGCATTACTACGTCGTTTGACCGGTTGCTAGTCTAATGCTTTGCGGTAGGGATTGCGTTGTTAAAAAGGACTGCTGCTTAATTGTTTGCGAGTATAGGCTTCCCTGCAACTTACGTTTTTGGAAATTCAATGAATAAAGACCAAGCCTACACCGACTTTCATACATTTGGCTTCACTTCCGTACCCAAATGCATAGCTGGGAAGGTATTCTTTCTGGGGCAACGCAAGCAAACGTAAAAAAGGACTATGAAAGTTTCGTATGCGTTCCGACTAATATTCTTTACGCTTGCTTCGTACGCGTTTGAGAATGGTGCAGTTATTCATTTTTGCTCCTTCCATTTCGACTGATAGGAGCAGTGGCTACACGCATCCTCACTTGTTACTGGTAAACATAGCACTGAATGTTGTCTTCCCGCACTCTTACGAATAAAACAATACTACTTAATATTCGTAATACTGTACTAATAATAATGCTAATAAATCACTAATTCGCGACACCGATATATATCTATGTGCGGTCCTTGGCGAGTAAATAATGGGCGCTGCCTGATCAACATACGTATTTTTATTATTATAGTATAATTCCGTCAAATGTCATCGCATCATCAGCCTATCTGCTCCCACTGCAGGGAAAACGGGCCTCTCCCATAGTTCTCCATTTATCCCTGTCCTGGGCTAACTGCGACGAATTTATCCCCCAAAACTTCTTGATCTCATCTGCCCTCATCTGGTCTCATCTCACATAACTTTGTGCCGCCCCCTGCCACTCTCGCGTACTCTAAAGATCCACTCTTTACCCTTAATGGCCTTCGCATTACATGCCCTCTCCACACCCTATTCTTCTTCTTAATTTCTACCAATACGTCCTTAACTCGCGTTTGTTCCCTGACCCACTACGCTCTTTTCTTGTACCTTATAGTTACTCTCTGTCATCTTCCGTTCCATTGGTCGCCGAGTCGTCCTGAATTTAAGTTGAACCCATTGAGTGAGCCTCCACGTTTCGGCCCCGCAAGTGAGTACCGGTAAGAAGCAGCTGTCACACACTTTAATGCAATCATTATCAGTGCTGCAAAGAACTTAACCGCCAAGTAACTCTCCCCACCCCCTCCCCCCCCCCAAATTTGCCGCTGGGTCAGAGCCTCTCCTCCGCACGCTTTCCTGCGTGCTCCTGGTGGTATGTGCATCAGGAATGCTGCGCTTTTTATCGCACTTCTTTTGCACAGTGCTCGCCAAACGTGGTCGTTGAAACAGTGCTAGACGGGTGGTGTATCATCTGCGACACTTCATCGTGAAATTGCACATTTGAAGCACCAAAAGATGGCGAAAATTTCACGGGAATACACAAGACAGAAAGACAGCTGCACAGGTTGAAAATTTCGGGGCTTGCTTAATCACTCCGATGTTTGATTATCTTCCGGAACTATCCTCCTGCGCCTACGCATACTACGGAAAAAAAAAACAGATTGAAAGGCGGTGGTGACTTTAGTGAATGCAGCATCATCAACGACAGCGTGCGTGCGCGTCGCATATCTGACTTGGCGCGTCCCGACAGACACAGCTCCCCCAACCTGCGGGTATATAGCATACTCTGCCAACGCCACGCATGAAATACCCGAGAAAGTGGTGGAGGAACAGCCCCGCCGGTAGCGTAGTGGTTATCGCACCAGACCGGTATTCTGGAGGTCGTGGGCTGGGATCCCACCGGGCGGCCATTTTTTCACCGCTTTCGTTCTGACTAAACATCCCCCTCGCGAGGGGCACGATCAAATGCAGAGCATTTCCGGGGGCGCACGAGGTTAAGTAGTTTGCGTTACGTTAATGTTGTTGCACTTGTTGCTGTTGGTTGTTGTATTGTAATTAAATGAGGAGACGTAATTACGTGGTCACGTGACATCATTTATTAGCAGGTGGGTATGACATCATTTATTAGCAGGTGGGTATGATTATTGTGGCGCAGTGGAAAGAGCACCATGTAGCTCGCGTTCCGCCCACAGGCAGTGAATGCGTTGTATCAGCAGCTTCCTGACGTAGTTTGAATGAGTCAAGGATATAAGGCGCGTTCGTAGCCCTCCATTCTGTGTCGGCTTTGTGGCGCAGTGGGTAGAGTACCATGTACCTTGCGTTCCGCCCGCAGGGTCGTGGGATCGAAACCAGGCGCCGGTGAGTATTATTTTTTTTTATATAGTGTAGGGGGAGGGGTGCGAACTACGATGTACAACTAGAACGGGTGACATCGTGAGTTAAAGAAATGCTCTGCATTAAAAACATTCCCGCCTTTCGCCACCCAGTACCGCAATCATGCCTCGTGAGGGAGTTCAAACGGTCCGGGTCTGCGGCGTGGGACCCGGCCCGTTCGTGGAATGGCGTCCCGTCGAGTTCCTCCGGTCGCGGCCCGAGAGCTCCATGTGTGCCGTGTGTCAAGTCGTCCTGGGAAGCCTTGCTGGCTGCCGACGACACTCTTTCGGTCACGTGCTGTGCAAACGCTGCGTGAACGGGCTCCTAGAGGAGGACGGCTTTGGCGGATGCCCGTTCGACCCCGACGCCCAAATGACGGCCGACCTCGGTTCCAGTCCAGAAGCGACCCCCGAAAACAGAGAGGCTGTGATGTGCGGCCTCAGGGTCAACGGTCTCAAGGTCAGGCCGGGTTCACGTGTTTTGGGTGCAATGTAATAATTGGAGAGGGGGTAGCTGAAGGATCCGTGATGACAAAAGGTACACCCAACAGCAAAATAAGCCGGGGCAGGCGAGGGCGTGGCAAAATGCATCACCGCGACATTAGACGTTGCACTTCTGGTGTCGAGACATCCATGTGCGCGTGCGCGTCCAGGCATGCTCGCTGCCCTGTATATCACGTTCAGCGTTTGGTCGTAGGGGTAACTTTCTTCGCCAACATGCCTCGCTCGCACACGCTTCGTCGAGAAGCCTACATGCACCGCGCCTTCGTCGAAGGCGCGCCGCATGTAGGCTTCCTATCTTCGGCCAGCTTCGGTGGGGAAGTGTGCGTTGCTCGCTCTGCCCTGATCCAACAGATAACATGTCTTGCCCATCTCGGCTACGGTTTTGTGGCACATATATTCCATCGCGTCTTTGTATTTTTTTTGCCTAAAACATGCAGTGGGTTGGTAATAAAAATGACCACACCAACACGGAAGCAAATTGAGGCGAGAAATCGATCATTTGAATAACCTGTGATGAGAAATAACCTCGCACAAGTTCTAAAGCAGGTATTAGTGAGAGAAAAAAAAACGCGAGAGGCGATCGGAGTGGCCCTGGGTTTGGGAAAGAACAAAAATAGCAATAGGTTGCAATACGCGTTGAATTGATTGGCACAGACACAGACCAAAAGTTTTGCGTTTAGAAAGCGAAGCAAACGCCATCGCCCTTAAAACTGAGATATCGAAATATCGTTGCAGTGCATTCTTTATCAGAGCCAGGCGTATTGAGCAAAGCAGGCTTCGACCACGCTGTTCGCCGCCGGAGCATGTGCCAGCAAGATGTGTTGAGTACAAAAAAGTTACACCTAGCGGCAAGCGCTCAGTGCTTTAGCTTTGCTGCTTGTCGCGAAATGAAGGACGGGGCGAGTATGCACGGGTTCGACGCGCGCGCGCAGATTGGTGTCTCCACGACAGAAGTGCAACGTCAGATGTCGCGGCGATGCAATTAAGCCACGCGCTCGCGTGCCCGGCTTATTTTGCCGCCCGGTCTACCGTTGTTCAGTTTGAAAGAAGTAGCCTTTGGTAGCTCGCTCAACGCCATTCTATTCCCGAACAATTTTTGTTGATCGCACCCCCCCCCCCCCCTGAAAGCGAGAAATTGCGAAAAACTTTCAAAATTTCGCTAGGCAATGATGTATTGTGGCCAGGGGTGTTGTAATGCGCCAGCACGAAAACACAGTGAGCAGTGTGTTGACTTACCGTTAGCATTCAATTGATACAATCAAGCGTAACTAAGAGACCCCACTACACTTGTCAAGTGTTTTCGCCCGCGGCGCCGGTCGTCCTAGTGACGTCATAAGAAATCGTCAGAAAATGGCTAGGTGGCCGCCACTGCTCCCTCTGTTTCCTTAATAGTTCGATTTTTTTGTTAGCAGTTTGCGATGAAATTGGTATCATTGTTATCGGCAAAACGCAGTCTTTGTAATGAACCAAATCTGCCTTTTGTGTTCGTGGCCCCTTCAAGGTTGCCGATTCAGTGAGAAGCCTTTTGCTTTGGTGGCCAAAGGATTGCTACAGACGTATAGGTCGCCCATTCACGGTCGGCGTTGATCTAGTGGCTTAAAACGTTGTGCATCCGCCACTCTAGTCCGAAGTCGAGCCGAGCCACTTGCGTCCCCGCCGACTGCGCACTGTTGGCAGTTATTTCGGACTTGACGGCGGTGCATTATTGGCATTTCTTGTTCAATTTATTTTGTTTTTCTGCGTGCTCGCACATGGAGTACTTTTTTTTCCGAAATCGCTTCGCGACAATGAGTCCGTTCAATATTAGGATAAAAAAAAAAGCTGGGTCCGCGTATTCTATCGCACATTTTTTCTCCCTCCGCCTTTGTGACTAAAGCCACGAAGACGTGCAGGATTTATACGCGATTTAATCTTCTTTTGCTGCCTTCTGTGACCTGTTTCAATTTACCACAGTTTAATAATGGGGGCAGGGTTTTGTGGCAGCCCCTGATACTGTTCGTCATGGCATACATAAAAGCCTGCCTCCTTTATCATCGACGTAGAGCGGGGTAAGTCTGAAGAAAGATTTCTATTAGGCCCGGCTACAAACTAACTCTTACCCCCACCGTACACTCCTCCACAAAATGTACCCTACCCAATACTACGCGACCTGTGCCTACTGCCCATCCCCTGGTAGCTTATACCACCTGGTATGGGAATGCCAGCAATCCCCGTCTTTATCTCCAATCCCCAACCCTACTTACGAGCAGTGGGCGGACCGGCTGACCAGCTTGGACCTTGCGGCGCAACAAGAAGTCGTCGCTAGAGCCCGGGCAGCCAGCCAGGACCAGGGCATCCCGGACTAAGGTTGCCCTCCACAGGGCTGGTGCCCCTGCCATCTAGCACCAAATTTGCTCGTTTTATTAAACGTTTATTTCTCTCTCTCTATTAGGCCCTTCTACAGATGTCATTTGTACCTCCGGGGCATCGTTAAACAGGGATAAGTAGATTGCATTCGCATCGCATTCAGCGCGTCAAGTATTTGCACTTTTTTGCCCGAAGTAAGCATGTAGCAACTGAATGCTTGTTTTTGATCCAGGTATTCTGCATCAATGCCCGTCGTGGTTGCGACTTCATAGGGAGGCTCAACCAGCTGATGCAACACCTGCGGGAAAGCTGCGAGCACAACGAGGTTTCGTGCCCCGGATGCGGCCGCGTCTTGTCTCACGAGGACGTCCCACAGCATCGCATACGGTCGTGTGTCGCCGTACGTAGAGTCGTGAATGGAGCGAACGCCGGTACGACGTCGGGTGAAGTAGTCGGTCTCAAGACCCTTGTGCAAGAATACCTCGAATGTGCCAGGGACGTACGCGAGAAGCTAATCCGACTCCTAACGCTCACGAATGCGGCTAGCAATGGCCTCGAGTCCAGCCGTTTGAACGGTTCGTCGAAGACCGCACCGCCAGTGGAAGTTCCGCCCCAGGCTTCAGTCTCAGCCAGGAGTGAGGATGCCGAATGCAGTCTGCTGGTGGAGATACCGGCGTCCCCCTGGCACAACCTGGATGTGCCTTGCTCTACTGAAGCAGTGGTTGATCTTGAAAGCCGTGCAGACAGATATGTGGTGCACCCCGTGGTGAGAGAAAACGTTCTCGAATATGAAATGTTCATCGACTTTCCAGAAGAAGACGACAGTGCCAGGTGACGTGGCTGACGACGTGGCCTGACGACAGTGCCAGGCGACAGTGGGAGGTGACGTGGCTTCTTTGGGCGGCTTCAGGTTCAAGTTGCGTCACTTCCGCGCTGAACAGGATTGCACTTACTGGTACCACGCCACGAAGTTTGTCGTCTTTGAGCTTCCAGTTCAGTCTCCCGCTGACGTCGTCGGTAAGGGCGAAAGTGCCGGGATGCCTTTTAACAGTGAGGTCATCTTGACCCTCAAGCACCCGTATGGCCCGGAAGGTGATCTTGAACTGCAGACGTTTAGCTGCGCCGCCGTGTTTGAAGAAGCCCGTGCTGCTGACCGGTGCGTGAAGAGGGCCCTAACAGCGCCTGTGCACTGGGCGGCTGTCCGACACTTCATCCTGTGCGGTCGTGTTGAGGTCGTCATGCGGTTTGTCTGAGTCTCTCATCCAGTGCAGCTAAATACATGTCATGCGTTGTCTTTGGTGCGCGTGCTTGTCGACCTTCTGCCCTTGCGCGTCTGCTCTTGAAATTCTAGAATCGGTGTTCGTACCGTGGCTTCGTACCAGTTGTCGCGAACCGATTTCCTACCAAATGAATGCTTTTTTTACTCACCCGCTATTTCTTCGCATTCCTGGTTTCTTTCCTTCCACTATCATCATTTGATCGAACAAACGTTTTTACGTCGGCTTCGTTCCCGCCTGGGCGTGGTTTATAATCGCTTACGCCTCGCACAGTCTGCAGGTTACTGTTACAGCAGCGCTCTCGCGTCCGATAGTGCTCCCTAAATTGGCTTTGCCAGTCTCATGCGCGCGTGGAACATACCCATGCGGAACGCCATCGTACTTGTTCCAACATGTAGCTAAAAAAATCACGCCATATCCACGGAATGAATGATGATAAGTGGGGCGAAGCTCGAGAGGGGGAGATCATCGGTAACCGTAACTCTCCCGTGAAAGTTCGCCCATTACATCATTAAGAAAGACGTAAGACTGTGTGCGTACATTGTACAAATCAACTTTTATTTTGTTCTTGTTCGTTTGTTGTTGTTGTAGGGTTCGTGAGGCTGCAAGCAAGCGCTCGTATCGGCAGGCAAACCCCGATGCAGTGAGAGCTCGCGAGGCGGCTGCAAAACGCATCAAGCGAGCTCAGCCCGAAGCTGCCGATGCGCGGTTTAAGCGCGACTTTCTAGACGAGATGCTTCGGCCTCTCTTTCGCGCATGGCGGGATCCTGTCGGCGAGCGCGCGCTGCAGCCGCCCTGCGAGCCCTCCGCTCCGCAGCCTTGTCAACAACCACCTCCTCCATCCGGTGACTCGTTGCGAAAGAGGAAGCGCGTCAACAGCGATTGCCTTTTATAGTGTCAGTCACGGGCGAGTGACGTCATCATGACGTCACTCACACCAGCGCCACCTGCGAGTGAGTCATCGAACTAGGCGGTCACGTAGCGCCACCTGCGAGTGAGTCATCGAACTAGGCGGTCACGTAGCGCCACCTGCGAGTGAGTCATCGAACTAGGCGGTCACGTACCACGAGACACAAGGGATGGACAGACCCATAGCTTTAGGAGCTTCGCCCCTAAAAAGAGCTTGGCTTCTACAATGCACCTCCCTGGCTTTGGAGCGCCCTGCGGCAAAGCCAACTTTATTCTGAATACTCGGCTGAAAGTAGCCGCAACAATTTACTATCGAAACCTTCCCACGAATAAAATGTGCCAATTATTGGGTAGTACGCGTTTATAATAATTCCGAATGTAATTTACTTTTCCTAATTAGTCCAAAACAAGGTTTGCAACTTTACAGAATTATACCGAGTGCTGTCCATACTTGGCCGCCGAAGGAGGGAGCATGGTTACAGGAACCGGTTGTAATTCTTGTTTTATCTGAATTTTTCCAACCATATGTATATATAATAACTCGTCACCAAGACGACCCCGTCATTATACCCACTTCCATTTACTTGTCGTGATTAATTTTTTCACATTGAGTTCGTACCCGGGTACCAAAATTACGTCATTTTTGAGTCTTGCTAAACAGCTTTACTTTCATTCGCCTTCACCGTAGGATGGCTGTTCATATATTTTTTTTTTGTTTCGGAACATGTCTTGTGGAATCGGTCCAAAAGCAGTGGGCTCTTTTTATCGACAACACGGGGCTGAGACCCCCCTGACCCCCCTCCCCTTTCCGGAGCTTCGGCTCCTCCTCCTCTTTAACCCTGCCAGTGACGCCAGACAGATCCTTCGCCACTGCGTTCCGCATTGTGCATTCATCAAATAAACATAAACACCAGAAGCATAAACATTTACAGAAAGGAACATAAAATAAAGGTTGGTTCATTAAAAAAAACTGCTGTGTCCCGATAACAATTATACCCATTTTATCGTGAACCGGAAATTAACAATCGAAATATTCAAACATAATGGAAGGTCAACGCCTCGGCCACTCTCAGGCGATGTATCTATGCTACGACAAAGACACTGCGGCGAGAAACGTGACTGGGCAATACTAGTGGAGGCCTCTACTTCGGTTTCATCGTGTAACTTAAACCCTAACGTGGAGGCATAAGAGCGATACCCGTATTTAAAGCTGGCCCATGATGCTTCAATGGGGCCCATATGACCCACTGTATCGCGAAATTGGAATTTTTTTAGCATTGTATGTTTGTTGGGGGACAAGACGAATTGCATGACTGAAATGGAGCTGAGTAAGCTACCGACGGCTCGTTCGTTCGACAAGAACGAAGTTTTATTTTGTCTGGCTTCTCTAAAATCATGCAGACCTTTTCAAACAGACGCGTTTGCAATGAGCACTTATGAATTTTCGGAAGACTGAAAGAGGAGCGAGAGAGAGTGAAAGGGTGAGGGGGGAGGAGAAGTAATACTTGAAGGTCCCGCAGAAGGCGCATCTTTCGACGACATTTGCAACGAAGCAAGCAGTTAAGCAGCCAGTGTTACTGAACGAAGTTTCTGAAGTAGTATCGAGGGTCTGCCAGATCGCATTAGAACGGTCGTATCCGTTACACCACCAGCCGTCACTAAATCAGACAAGGGATGTCTCAGAGGTGCGATGTACATCAAATCGATTTGTAGGATTGCAATGCAATCCAGGGATTCCCGGCAAACTTCGCGGCCTCTGACATTTTCTTGGGCGTTTGTGCACTATCCGGTATTTGAGAGAAAGTAGTTCCGCAGAAGGCGAGGCGCAACCGAGGATGACGGTTAAGGGAGTGGGCTTTAGGGACACCCCAAGATGAAGATGGTTGATCAGCTTCACATAAAATGACGCCAGAGCCTCTCCAGAGTATTCTTTCCTCTCTGTTCTTTCAGCGTGTGCGTCTCCTTTTTATCCCGTTGCATTTTTGCAGTGCTCGTCAAGCCAGTTCACTGCCTTAAGTGTTAGGGAACAGCACAAGAGAAGTGGGGTATAAAAAAAGAATCAAGCTCACACTAACGCGTAAGAAGAAGTTACAACTGGGCTAGTTGGTAATGCATATGGGACATCTTGAAGGTAGCGCACTTAAACAAGGACACTAGGGAAAGCGCTGTGGTTTGTCGTTTCTTTCCCTAGTGTCCGTGTTTAAGTGCGCTACCTTCAAGATGTCCCATAACGCGTAAGACTTGAAGGTAGCGAAGCTGTAGGCAACCTTCACGACAATCACCGCGTTTTACTTCCCCGCTTGTAGCCGATTTGCTTCTTCGCTGCTGCAACAACCTTTACTTCATCTTTGTTGCTGTACGTGTGAGCGTCTTTCAATTTTTTATTGGAATTGCTTATTATTGGACATCACCTTGGAAGGGCTCATGCTATGGCGAGTCTTTCTCGTTACGAGCGAGTGTTGCCACGATTACGGCGAACGCTGACGTTTTTTCGGCCGATAATGGCCAACCTCCCTAAGTGGGTATGGTCATAAACGTGCGCCGGAGACGCTGGGAGGTCACCGTGCGGCACGAACCCACGAGCGCTCGACATTTTCTTGGTTTATTTAGATGCCGGATGGCCGTTGAAATCTTGTCCGGTCTCCCTAACTGGTTATACTTGGCTTGACAAGCGTGCAAAGGGTACGCTGGGTGGTCGTTGCGAGGCACGCACACATGAGGGCTCGGCGTTTTCTTGGTTTTGTTATCGTTCCGGTGGCCGCCGCGACGCCCGCGCACACGTGCACGTGCTCGGCAATTGCTTGATATTTCTAACTGCGGACACAAAAAATTACGAATCGCTAAACAGCTTCGTTGTTTATATGTGACATTTAATTGTGCAGTTGTGCTTTTGGGGAAACAAACTATGTCGAAAATTTGGCAAAAATAAATAAGAGAGAAAGGTAGCCTCTGTTGCTCAGGGAATTGCTTCAAAGTGTTTGATTATCTAGTTCCCGAACTATCGCTCTGTCCCAATACATACTGCAGGCAGAAGCAGAGTGCGAGGCGATAATGCTGTCGGCGTATCGTCAAACTACGTCTTACGCACGCGTCGCCTCCCCTCTCTCCCAGGGTCGCGATATAGTGGCGCCAACCTTTCGGGTGTTCAGCACACTCTGCCAGTGGCACGTATACTAGCGAACTTGCCGCTCTTCTAAATCCTGCACCGAAATCATGGCGCTTGAGGAAGCTCAACCGCTCCGAGTATCCGGTGTGAGGAACTGCACGCTCTTGGAATGGCGTCCCATCGTGTTCCTCGAGTCGCCGCCCGACAGCTGCATGTGCGCTGTGTGCAGAGCTGTCCTGGGCGTCAATGCCCTTGCGTGCCGGCGGTACTCGTGCGGCCACATCTTCTGCAAACGCTGCGCAAAGCATCTCGAGAAGGACTGCGGTAGCGGATGCCCGTTCGATTCCGACGCTCCACCCGTCCCGGATACCGGCACCGATGGAAACTGGGAAACAAGAGAGACCGCGCTGAACGCTCTCCAGGTCAGACCGCGTCCTTGTGGTTGATTGCTATATTAACTAGATAGGGTGCGTAGGTTTTTGGGCGAAACACATTCGCGGCGTGTTTTTCCCTCTCCGTAATTTGTTCTGGTAGCCGTCTGGAACCCCCGTGGAGGATTCCGGGCCGTTTTCCGGAGGCGTGCGGAAACGTGGCGTTCTCCGCACACGTGTTTCGCCCTTTAGGCGAGTCAATTCAGGGTGAACAAATGCTGAAAAATTGTTATTGCTGTATACCCCGCTGATTAAACGTATAGGGTGTGCTATGTGCTGCTTTAAAAGTGCACCCCGCAGCTTGCACTGCGGAAGCATAGCCGCTTGCGGCTATGTCTGCTCCACAAATTTAAGGCGCTATTAGGAATGCGTTGGGAAGCAGCTTACGGCGTGTTCCTTTATAATTTGAGATTTCTACACGGTGTCACGTGGTAGTTTTTTTGGAATTTACTTCATGGCGAACGATGAACCCAGTTGAGGTTAAGAGGTAAAAACTACCGGGCTACATTGCCCAAAGTCGAACCTTTTTTCCTCGGCATAGGGGACTAAAACCATGACCGCGTGCTCGATCTCTTCCCGAGTTAATCGTTTCGCTGTCTTCTGTGACGGCTTGGAATTTCCCACCACGAAGGAAGTGGGCGGGTCGTAGCGGCAGCACTCGCAGGTCTTTATCTTCACCATGGCATACCTACTAGTCTGCATCATTTATACGCAGAAGCGATACAAGTCTGCAGAAACATTCTTGTTCGCGCTTACTTTGTACTTAATCTCGTGTCTCACCGGGCCACGCATCAAACGGGAATTGGTGCATAGTGTTCATAAAGTGTTTAGGACGGGTAGTACTCTTATTTTATCACGCGAAGTAAGCGTGTAGCGACAACTTAAACACTCCGTTTCTTACCAGGTATTCTGCGTCAACGCCCGTCATGGTTGCGAGTTCATCGGAACGCTCGGCCGCCTGCCGCAGCACCTGCGGGAAGAATGTCATCACAACGAGCTACCCTGCCCCAGCTGTGGCCGAGTCTTGCCGCATAATGACGTCTGGCAGCACAGCAAATGGTCGTGTCTCGCCAGGTCTGGAGTCGCAAATGAAACAGCTGCCGCTACCACGTTGGGTGAAGAAGCCGATCTCAAGACAGTCGTGCAAGAGTACCTCGAACGTGCCAGGGCCGTCCGCGAGAAGCTCGCCGTGCTTCTGAAGCGCACGAATGTTGCCAGCCGTGGTCTCGCGTCCAACCGTTCGAACGGTTCATCGAAGACTGTGCCGCCTGTGGAAGTTTCACCCCAGGATTCGTTCCCAACCAGCACATGGAACGCCGAATGCCGTCTGCTGGTGGAGATACCGGCGTCCTCGTGGAACGACAACCCCGAAGTGCCTTCCGCTTCTGGACCAGTGGCCGATCCGAAAACCGCGGGTGCAGTAGGCATTGTGATGGCGTCCAGCGCTCCTGAAGATGAGGTCTCTATCGAATGGCCAGAAAAAGACGACACTCCCGGAGTTGAGTGGGCAGATAGACATGACGTGGTTACCATGGGCTGTTTTCGCTTCAAGATGCGTCACTTCCGCGCTGAGCTCGAAGCGTTCTCCTGCTTTAGCGACCCTACGACAAAGTTTGTCATCTTCGAGCTTCTAGTGCAGCCCCGGGGTGACGTTGTCGGTGATGGTGGGAACGCCGGGCTGCGTTTTAACCGCGAGGTCCACTTGATCCTCAAGCACCCATCTGACCCGGAAGGTGATCTTGAACTGCAGACGTGTAACTGCGCCTGCACATTTGCAGGGGCGGGTGGTACTGGCCGGTGGGTGAGGAAGGCCCTCACGGTACCTGCGGAATGGGCGGCTGTCCGAGAGTTCGTCCTGTGCGGCCAAGTTGAGGTCGCCGTGACCTTCGCCTAAGTCCCTCGTCCCGTGGATCCAAAACCGTGTCGCGATTCGACTGTTGTGTGTGCTTGTGCATGCCGATGTTGTGCTGTAGCCGGTATTACCCTTGACGGCCGCAGTTCGCTGGAATAAATGTTCATACGGTGGTTTCGATTTTTCTGGGCTCTATTTTAGGGAACCTATTTCGTAGTCGTATTTTTTTGGCCCCGGGTATTACTGACTGTCCTTGAATTTATTTTTCTCACTGTCGCCGTTTGCTGGAGTAAACATTTTTCACAGCGACTTCATCACTGCTTGGTCAGCTGGTATATCCTCCCAGGTAACCGATGATTGCGTCACTAGCGCCAATTTGTCCCCTGGTGCCTGGTAGGCCAAACTGTCAAAACAAAATAACAAAAAAAAATCACTGATGCTGCTTCGGCCGCGCTTTTGTTGATGCATGAGGAGGAAGCCCCGTGCGGCTCATCGTCTGCTATGTGCTGAACTAAGGCGATTGTCTTTGTGTGGCGCAAGCGTGAACAAACACCGCCTGCATTTTACTTTTCAGATTGTGCACATCTTGTTTTTGACATCTTCCAGTTGTTAATTTGCTTGGACACTCAGAACGTGCACAAAACGTTTTTGGAAATCTTGTTAAGTTCCACACGAGCGAGCCAGCACGCCCTGAAGCGTGAACATTTTGTTTGGGCAAGCAAAATGAGTAGGCGGGAAATGTGGTTTTTCATTGGGATTATTAGCAGTGTGTCGCAAGCGAAGTTCAGTACATGCCCCAATAGAACAGAGCTTTGTATCTCGTATATTAAGTACAAATGTTCGCATTCTGTGTCGGTTACAAAAACATCAGACAGATCATCGTACAATTCATCGTATACAGAAAATTGCTGCAGCGGCCACCACGTTCATTTGCTGAACCCGATGCAATGATAAAGAAATGATGTGTCATAAAAACGCGTTCGTGAATAATAAAATGATTATGAAGTGAGACGACCAGCACATTTCGCCACCTTTAGCGACCGCTCGATATTCTTATTCTTGTACACTTGCTAGCCAAAAAAAAAAAAAAAACATTTTATAGCTTGCGAATTTCTGAGTAATTCAGCCATACGCACACCTAGATAATGGAAGAAATACCACCATGAATACCAATAAACAACACGCAAAAGCCAAACAAATATTTAGTGCAAACAAGGTAAAAAAATGTGTCCTAGTACTGGTTGAAAAGCGAAGCGCAACTAGCGGCCGTCGCGCAGGTAACTCAAACTTCCCGTAACACGGAATGGAAGCGGTCAGCTGCCACGTAAATAATATTGGGGTCTTCTTTCGCGTTAATAAACATTCAAATGTGGTAATATCACTATGAGAAACTGATTGTCGGAACGCTTTAAAGCCAAAACAGTTCGTTAAAAAAAGCATTTAAGCACATTCGGCGAACATAATTTCCATGCTTTTCTCTGGTGGAAAAAAAATGAAGAGCAACCACTGACCAAACCGACACCGAAACGGAATTTCCGTGTGCGTGTCCGCTGACATCAATCGGATCATGAGTTCCAAGAGGGACGAGGTTTGGGCCTGTTGGTGACACATAATGAGATAAAACGCGCTACCAAGACGAGGACGAAGAGAGAATACACAAAAAAGGTTGAAAGTTCGCGCTTGTGCTTGTGTATTCTCTCTTCGTCCTCGTCTTGTTAGCGCGTTTTATCTCATTACGGATCATGAGAAACTGTCGACAAGTAGCGTCACATGCTTACAA
Source organism: Haemaphysalis longicornis (assembly GCF_048455015.1). Classification (NCBI taxonomy): domain Eukaryota; kingdom Metazoa; phylum Arthropoda; class Arachnida; order Ixodida; family Ixodidae; genus Haemaphysalis; species Haemaphysalis longicornis. Next base: position 74,252,429 of record NW_027526204.1, read on the forward strand.
CATTACAGACAAATGCGTTGCACCAAGCAAAGACATCCGCTGTAGAGCAACAGCACAACACTTTTCGGTTCGCCCTGCACCTTTTTTAATAAGGATAGCGCTTGCTTCTTCATAACGTTGACTGAATAAAAAGTGTGCTGACCTGCCGCCCGCTGGAAACGGAAATATTTCGCTGTGCTATTCCTTCCCAAGTGGTCGCACCACACAACATCGCACCACACCACACGCGTTGTCTCCTCTTCTCAGTGTCCCTGAATTTTTCAGCCCGTTCGCACTCACAGACACCAAAATTTTCACCTTAAAGACAAACTACAAAAGTTCTACACGTGCACACAGTGAAAACGGCAGGAGTAGATGGACAGAATGGCTGAAGAAGAGATAAGAGCGAAAGCACCGCCCGTCGGCGCAGCGAATGAAGCGACTAAACAAATCAATAGGGTGTCACAAAAAGGAAATAGCGAAGAGCACATTTTATTTCTAGACATAATAGCATGACTCCACTTTATTGTTGCGTATTTTGGAAGCTTTCGAAGTGCCTAGTGAGTGGTTTCAGTAGGCGTTGAAGAAGAGACGATGAAAATAAAAGAAAACAATCAGGTTCCGCGAGTTTACGCGGCGAAGTTACCCAGGGTTACAAGAGGCGCCGTAGTTGAGGGTTATGGATTAATTGTGGCCAAGTGCAGGGAATCTTAAGCGCGTGCTTCGAAATTTGAAGAAATGGTGGTGCTTGTTTTTCGCTGCATCCAGAAAAACGGTCGCCGCTGCCGATGTCGCAACTGGCGTTTGCAGTAGTGCGGTGATACAAAAAAAAATCGCGCCAATCCACCCCGTGAATGTGGTTGGAAAGCAAAGCTGTAAACGGCATCCATAACGATTACCCATGCGACGCCACTTAAAGGGACCCTGCAACACTTGCCATCGACTACTAGTACTGTATTTTGGCATAAAGTCTATTGTCCCAGAAATCTCCTCCCGCAAGAATTATGAAAATCCGTTCACAATTAACGAAACTACGCGCGATGAGAAATCGCGCATAATCGTTCCCTCTCAACTCGAGCGCGGAGAAGGCGACGAAAGCTGCGCGCTCTCTCCCGGAGAGGGGGGCGGCTCGCGGCCTTCGATATATCACATGCCGGGTAGTTTTCTCCTTTTCTCCGCAACGCGGAGGGGCCTATTTCCGGTCTGGTGCCACAAAAAAGCAGGCATGGGTGCCTGCTCGCAAGTGCGCGCTCGGGCTGGTAGGGCGTTTTTGAAGCAATAAACGTTTGTAGGCGAGTGGTCCCGTTGAAAGGGAAGTATTGAGCTCATCACTCAAACTCCGCCCGCACTCAAAACACAAAATAAACGGCAAAACTGTGCCTACAGGTTCAGGCATAGAAGAGGTTCGTACACAGCGATGACGACGACGGAAATGGGAGAATCTACCCGCGAAGTTGACCAGTGACAGCCGATCGGGCAGCCATGGCCTATGTGACGTCCCTTAGGCCATGCATAATGAGGACAACTGAAGAGAGAGCTGTTTGTTTTTCCGCGTCTTTCACATCGATTTGCGCGCTCACCGCTTCACGTGCACGTGTAATATTTGGCTCAGGTATTCCTGGCAGTGTAATCTAAACGTCGCGCAGGTTTACTTGTACTGCTCAAAGAGTGTTGCAGGGTCCCTTTAAATTCCCTCACATCGCTCTACAAATAGCAAAACCAGAGAGAAGTGAAATGCACTGAACCACACCATTTACTACTTCAAAGAGATATTCTTGTTAAGGTTAAATCAATGCATGAAGCATGAAGGGTGTTTGGTTGAGTTGCATTGGTGTAGCACAAGAGTGGAAACTTTTTATTATAAAATTAAAGCAAGCTCCAACGCGGTGTTATACGATCTGTTTTCTCCGTCTCTGCGCCGCGGACGGAGGCGACGAGATGTGCGGCAGAGAAGGAGGAGGAGAAAGAAATACTTCTGTTCAGGTTTCTGAACGGCCCAGAGTGCAGACCTGGGGAGTGATTCCTTCTTCTGTGGGGTCCATATGCAGTCCGCGCGGCCTGTGTTCTGCCCACCCGCTGAAGCTGGGTAGGTAGAGAGGGCCTGCGGACAGAAGCATCTCCCATTGCTCTTGTTGGGTAGTTGAAGGAAAGAGAGGAAGGTGCTCAGGGCTAAAGTCGCACACCCCGATTACGCGGCGGAGGGTTCCTACTTCTGAGCAAAATTTACATTCAGCGTCGTAGCGATTCGGATGCATTAAGTGAAGACGCGTAGGCTATGGGAAGGAGCCCGGATTGTATGAGCCGTAGGGTAGTTTGTTGTTCTCTGGAAAGGTCAGGGTAAGGCGAAGGTACTCTCTGTCTCAGAAGGCGATAATGCTGGGTTATCTCCCTGAACGTGACGAGCGGGTGACTGTCCTCGTGCAGCTCCATAGCACGGGAGGTAAAAGCGCAGGCTTGTTGGGTGGGCGTATTTGTCGCCCTCCATTGAAGCGGGAGGGGGTGTCCAGATGAGCTGAATGGAACCGTTTGGGGTGTGGTTTTTTAGCACGCGCAGTGCAGGTCACGACAGCCAACTCTACTGGTAATTCGACTAGGCTTGCTGGGAATCGATGACTACCCTCCGAACCCCTGGTTGAGCGAGAGCCAAGGTGATGGCTACCTCTTCTTCTGCCGTCATTTCTTGGGTCCTAAGCGAGGCACACGCAAGGAGGTTGGTTCTGGAGGTAGCCACGATGATGGCGTATTGCTGCCCGCGATTTTTGGAGGCGTCTGTGTAGATAACTGCACGATCTCCACCGAGGGGGGTGTTTAGCGCTTGAGCCCGTGCTTTTCGGTGACCCTCGTCATGTGAGGGGTTAATATTTCTAAGCAAAGGGAGCATCTTTAGTTTTAGTCACCAAAAGTCTGGGAGTACGTCAAGCGGAGTGACATTCTGGGCTGCCCAGGAAATCTGGTGAAGCATGCGGTTACCCATCGCAGTTCTGAGTCGGACCTTCTGGTTAGAAATATGGCCTTCTATCAGCTCTTCCACCGTGTTGTGGAGCCCCGTGCTAAGCAGCCTCTGTGTGGACGCACTCATGAGGAGACCAATGGCCTGCTCGACCGCCTTTCTAATCATTATATAAAGCATCTCTATGTCTTCCTTGTCGAGAAGAAGACAGGGGGTTGACTTAAGTGACTCTCTAGAGGACAAAAGCTTCAATTAATCTAAAGGTACCGGACTCCTTTAGGCCTCGCTTCTTGGTGGCAACTCGCCTGATCATGTGTATGATTTGATTAATGCTGTTTTTGAGGCGCTGCAAGGAGACGTCACCCTTGGTGTTAGCCTCGAGATGTAGGCCCAGGATCTTGATGCTGGGGCTTGGAGTGATGGCCTGGCCATCAAGGAGTATTTGAATGTATTCCTTGGTTTGGCGTGAGGGTGGACGACAAGGAGCTGTGATTGTTTACGTGAACACTGGAGGCCACAGGCTTTAGCACATTGGCGTACTAGAAGTGAGGTGCGATGCATTGGTGTGAGCTTCCTTTAATTTTTGTAACTCTTAACACATGAGGAAGGTGCGCACAGGGCCGCTAGACGGGCGTGAATGGTCGCGTGACGCTTTCACGTGGCCTTCAGAGAGAACGCAGGGGGTAAACACGTAGATGTGCTTGGTGAGTACACCACCTGTCTTCCCAGTCTTCGCGTGGGCTCGTAGCTAAATCGGTAAGACAACGGGCTCTCGCTTTGTTAGTCTATTAGTTCCAGGTTCGGTTCCCGGCGGTGCCGGTGAATTCTTTTATTGGTTCGCCGGAGTTTTCTGGTGACACCAACGGTCGCGAAGGAACCCTTGTGGGGTAGAGGTAAAAAGCTTTGCTTTAAAACGGTGTTGCTGCAAATCCGGATGTTCGTTTCAACGATTATTCGAATTCGAAAGCCGCATAACCAGAGTGATCAGTTAGCGTACCTTGTTAACCGGGTTTGTATCCGGATATCCGGATTTCTGTTTCATATGCGGAAAATATCTTTGCAAATGCGAGTAGGTCGATCTTTTAACGTCACTGTTTCGCGGTCGGTTTTTTGAAGCCGATGTTTTTAGATGCGACTGCATCTCATTCACTCGCCTTGTCCATGCAGCGTCGTCGGCGAAGTTGTCGTCTGCCCCTCCCCCATTCTCCTCGCCGCGCGAGCTGCGCTCTCCGCCGCTCACTCCCCTCTCCTCTCCGATGCCCCTCTCTCGCGAGGGGCAATGGGATTGGATTCGAATAAATTGGCTTGGCTTGGATTGGATTTGGATTCGATTGGAAAAAAGTGGATTGTGTTGCGTCATAGCCGCGGCAGACACACTGGCGCCGGCGCATGTGCAGTACCCTCTCTTCAGCGGTCTCCTCTCCTTCGGGCGCGCTGCGCATATAACCGGTGTTCCACTCTCCGGCGGCCTTTCGCTTGACGGTTGCTCTCCGCTTGCGCTTGAACCCCCTCAGCGTCGCATCACACGAGGGTTCCCGCGAGGGGAGGTGGGCGTAATTTTTTTTCGTTCCTGCTCCACGGCAGAATTTGTTACACCACCAAACGTTAAAAACTACGATACCCGTTAGCCGGATACTATTGAAACCGGATGCGTACTGATTATATCTTGGTGATAATCCGACACTGGCATTCAGGGCCAAAGTCGCTTCGAGCCGGTTTATCTAGGTTACCGGTTTGACGGATATTTGCAAACATTAGTTTGCAGTCGCCACCGTGGCGGATGGAAATAGGAATATTTAGGGCGGACATGGATCTCAACCAGGCTGTGGGGTGAGGCGTTTATAGGCAACCAAATAAGAAAACGTGCAGAGAGCCTTCACATGCTGCCAAACAAGGTAACGTGGAGGGAACGTTATGGTGGAGCGGAGCTCGGCGTCTTATTTGTTCGCCATCATATGATGCAATGATGAATAAACTTTATTGTAGTCGAGGTGCTGACGTTGGGGCACCCCCACCCGGTGGGAGGCTACCTTAGTCCGGGATGCCTTGGCCTATGCTGGGTTTCATGCCCTCTCCACCAATCGTCGCTGGTGTAAGAGGTCGGAGCTAGTCAGCAGCTCCACCCACTGCTAGGCAGGGTTGGGGCTAGGGGCGAAGGCAGGGGGTTGCTGGCACTCCCATACCATGTGGTTATGGCTGGACGCAAATAATTTTACTGCGAGTGCTTTCTTATTGTGGCCGACGGGGTACCTGTTCAAAAACTGACGCTATTTCCCATAAACCGGTTGGTCGACCGACAAGTCTTGATAAGATTTCTGGGCACCCGGGATGTGCGTGAACCCGGGCTTCCACTGTGTCAAAAGGGTTACTTGAAAATCGCGAAAGAGGAACGGTGCTACGTAAGGCACTACAGGCATTAATCATAAAGAAAGAGTACAACAGTATACCTTTATCACATAAACCCCGTATCGGTATACATTTAGATCGTTGGTAGATGCGTTTACTTAGTGCGCGAAAAATCGTCGCATGGGATCGTTCTTCGTTTGCGATTCGGGTCTTTGAAGGTGTGGTGATCGATTGAAGGCGTTTCAAATTAGTTTAAATTTCGCGCTTCTCTCGGCTTTCTTTAGTTTTTCGCAGTTATGCTAAGACGCCAGGAATTTTACCTGACCAAAGATGCTATCGCGTAAGTGAGTAAGTGCAGGGGGCGATGAATGCAAGGCGTGCAACAAGTTCGGACATTGAGTTTGCTGGTTGTGCTACTCCGCCATATTTGCGACATGGCAATACACTTTCGCGCCCGCAAAGTCTTGCACGCGGCGACGTACGCTGTTGAAAATTTCCCGTCAAGTTCCCCGTGATGCCGATAACGCTGCCGTAATATGCGCGCGTCCACGTGGGCTAGGCTATTCTACGCAGGAAAGAGTGACTTAAATTATTCTTCCTGTGATTTTGCCCCTCCTCATTAAACACTGTTAATCAAACGGCATGGTTGCACTGATAGCACTGTGGACTCGGGCGATCTTTTCGTTTCCCGTTCTCATGTGATGCGATTGCTAATCTTTACGGGCCAAAAGTTTATCTTTTCTTTACCCTCACAGAATGACTGACATTAAGCGAGCTTTTCTAAAGCGTTTTAAACGTGGCTAGTGCGTTCGATGTGATAGATAGCTACTGTGAACCTGATTATATCACGTCAGTGAAAGCCTCTGCGCCCGAATAGGCGCATCTTTTTTCGCGTCTGCCCCTTTTTAAAGCTGCTTGCACCACCTCCATCGCTCACTCGTGCGCGCTCGTGCGCCGGGAATCGCCCCGCACTAGCCTTAAACTGCGACGCATCTGCAGAAAGGCCGTTATGACCGCCAACGGCGACTCGCTGCCCACTCTGCGTACCAACGCGCGAATCACGCTCACCGGCTTCGGCGGATTCTTGGACCGCCGGCCCTTTGCCTTCGGTTCGAAACGACCAGGGAAGCCATTCTCCTGCAGCGTCTGCGATATCGTGACTCCCGAACCGAGACAGCTAGGATGCGGGCACGTTCTGTGCGATTTCTGCTACGAGGAGATCTCTCGGAAGAACAGTCCCTGTCCGTTCAGAGACGGCGGCTTTTGCGACCCGAAGACCGACACCCGCACCACCGGCATGCTCAAGAAGCTGATACTTGGCCTCGACGCCCACTGCCCCAACGTCGTCCGCGGCTGCCCTTTGAAGGGGACGATGGACAGAGTGAGGATCCACTTCCTGGAAGACTGCGGCTTTGGCGAGGTCGTCTGCCGTCGCTGCGGTATGCCCCTTGTGCACAACGAGGTCGTGGACCACTGGTTCCGCCACTGCGACGGCTATCGCCGCGCGTCACTTCGCAAGAGAGTCCAGTCTTGCGGAGAGGACATCGAGGACACCGGCGACACCTCCGAGGGTGACGAGCTGGAACGTTCGCTGCGCAAGTTCTTGCTCTCGAACATGCGCGACCACGACATGTTGATCCGCTCACAGGACCGCATTACTGCGTTAGCTGAGGATCTAATGAAGAGCACCTCCGTGTCTGGAAGTGGCTTGCGATCGTCGGCGTCCACACTGTCCTCCAGCGGCGACGTAAACGTCCAGCTTATGTTCCTGGTCGTCTGCCTTCCAGGAGAGTTCCCGCTGGGCGAGGGTAACGTGGTCGTGCGCTGGAATCCAGAAGGGGCGGTGCAGTACTTCACGGCTTCGGGACGCAGTTTTCAGTTGAGGTACTTCAGTGTGGAGGATGAGGAGGAAAAAGAGCTGCTGTTTGAGATCCGCATGCTCGTCGGGGACGTGGAGCCACGAGAGCGGCGCTTCGGCGGGAAGCTGACGCTGTTCCTTGGTGGCGCCGGCGGCATTGGTTTGGAGCAGTTGCCGACGCTGAGGTGCTCCGCACCCGCGGGAACCAATCGGCGCAGTGGAAAGCCGGCGGCCCCGCTTGACAGGGATGTGTGGCAGACGGTCGCGGTGACCGAGCCTGTTGACTTGGAGCGTCTGCACAAGAGCGGTCTTTTCGGACTTGCCTGCTTTGCTGTTGAGGTGGCTTGACTGCCATGCTGACACTTATGTGCTTTGTGGTGCGTTTGTTTTTAGCTCGCGTCATGTGGTTGCTTTTGTGCCATGGCATAAACGGATCTTATCTGAAGGTTTACTTGTAAGTGTGCTTTCGTTGCCGTCTGGGAATAGCCTCCACACGTTTTACGCACACCTCGTTTTCTATTCTGGACTGGGCGACGGAATACTTTGGAAGTGGCCATGGTGAATCGGTCATGATTTTCTGGTTTCATAATTTGGGGACTTCGTTGGAATATCGTGCTCCTATTTTGTATTTTGCTGACGGTGGAAGAGGAACTTTTACAGTCCCGTTTCTGAACATAAATGGTTTCGTTTCCGTATGAACGCACTCACAAAAAAAAGATGCTCACACTAACGCATGATACTTGAAGGTAGCTATCACGACTGTTTAACTCCCCACTGCACCGATTTGCTTTTTCGCTGCCGCCGCAACGACCTCTACTTCATCATTGTTGCTATAGTGTGAGCTTCTTTCTTGGAGGAGAAACGCCATCGCCCTTAAAACTGAGATATCGAAATATCGTTGCAATGCATCCTTTATCAGAGCCAGGCATATTGAGCAAAGCAGGTTTCGACCACGCTGTTCGCCGCCGGAGCATGTGCCAGCAAGATGTGTTGAGCCCAAAAAGTTACACCTAGCGGCAAGCGCTTAGTGCAGTGCTTTAGCTTTGCTGCTTGTCGCGATAGGAAGGACGGGGCTAGTATGCACGGGTTCGACGCGCGCGCGCAGATTGGTGTCTCGACGCCAGAAGTGCAACGTCAGATGTCGCGGCGATGCAATTGAGCCACGCGCTCGCGTGCCCGGCTTATTTTGACGCCGGGTCTACCGTTGTTCAGTTTGAAAGAAGTCGCCTTGGGTAGCTCGCTCAACTCCATTCTATTCCCGAACAATTTTTGTTGATCCCCCCCCTCAAAAGCGAGAAATTGCGAAAAACTTTCAAAATTTCGCTAGGCAATGATGTATTGTGGCCAGGGGTGTTGTAATGCGCCAGCACGAAAACACAGTGAGCACTGTGTTGACTTACCGTTAGCATTCAATTGATACAATCAAGCGTACCTAAGAGACCCCACTACAATTTTCAAGTGGTTTCGCCCGCGGCGCCGGTCGTCCTAGTGACGTCATAAGAAATCGCCAGAAAATGGCTAGGTGGCCGCCACTGCTCCCTCTGTTTCCTTAATAGTTCGATTTTTTGTTAGCAGTTTGCGATGAAATTGGTATCATTGTTATCGGCAAAACGCAGTCTTTTTAATGAACCAAATCTGCCTTTTGTGTTCATGGCCCCTTAAAGGTTGCCGATTCAGTGAGAAGCCTTTTGCTTTGGTGGCCAAAGGATTGCTACAGACATATAGGTCGCCCATTCACGGTCGGCGTTGATCTAGTAGCTTAAAACGTTGTGCATCCGCCACTCTAGTCCGAAGTCGAGCCGAGCCACTTGCGTTCCCGCCGACTGCGCACTGTGGGCAGTTATTTCGGACTTGACGGCGGTGCATTATTGGCATTTTTTGTTTGTTTTTCTGCGTGCTCGCACATGGAGTACTTTTTTTTCCGAAATCATTTCGCGACAATGAGTCCGTTCAATATTAGGATAAAAAAAAAGCTGGGTCCGCGTATTCTATCGCAAATTTTTTCTCCCTCCGCCTTTGTGACTAAAGCCACGAAGACGTGCAGGATTTATCCGCGATTTAATCTTCTTTTGCTGCCTTCTGTGACCTGTTTCAATTTACCACAGTTTAATAATGGGGGCAGGGTTTTGTGGCAGCCCCTGATACTGTTCGTCATGGCATACATAAAAGCCTGCCTCCTTTATCCTCGACGTAGAGCGGCGTAAGTCTGAAGAAATAATTTCTATTAGGCCCTTCTACAGATGTCATTTGTACCTCAGGGTCATCGTTAAACAGGGATAAGTAGATTGCATTCGCATCGCATTCAGCACGTCAAGTATTTGCACTTTATTGCCATAAGTAAGCATGCAGCAACTAGTGAATGCTTGTTTTCGATCCAGGTATTCCGCGCCAATGCCCGTCGTGGTTGCGACTTCATCGGGAGGCTGGAACAGCTGCCGCAACACCTGCGTAAAAGGTGCGAGCACGACGAGGTTACATGCCCCGGATGCGGCCGCGTCGTGTCGCACAAGGACGTCCTAGAGCATCGCATACGGTCGTGTGTCGGCGTACGTAGAGTCGTGAACGGAGCGGACGCCAATACTACGTCGGGTGAAGTAGTCGGTCTCAAGATCCTCGTGCAAGAATACCTCGAACGTGCCAGGGGCGTCCGCGAGAAGCTAATCCGACTCCTAACGCTCTCGAATGCGGCTAGCAATGGCCTCGAGTCCGGCCGTTCGAACGGTTCGTCGAAGACCGCACCGCCAGTGGAAGTTGCGCCCCAGGCTTCAGTCCCATCCAGAAGTGCGAATACCGAATGCCGTCTGCTGGTGGAGATACCGACGTCCTCCTGGTACAACCCGGATGTGCCTTGCTCTACTGAACCAGCGGTCGATCTCGAAAGCCGTGCAGACAGATATGTGGTGCACCCTGTGGTGAGAGACAACGTTCTCGAATATGAAATGTTCATCGCCTTGCCACACGAAGACGACAGTCACAAAGCCGCGTCGGCGGTCGGAGGTGACGTGGCTTCTTTGGGCGGCTTTTGGCTCAAGTCACTTCCGCGCTGAACAGGACCGCACATCCTGGTACCATGCGACGAAGTTTGTCGTCTTTGAGCTCCTAGTGCAGTCTACCGGTGACCTCGTCGGCGAGGGCGAAAGTTTCGGGATGCCTCTTAACAGTGACGTCACCTTGACACTCAAGCACCCATATGACCCGTAAGGTGATCTTGAACTGCAGACGTTTAGCTGCGCGGCCGTGGTTGAAGAAGCCCGCGCTGCTGACCGGTGGGTGAAGACGGCCCTCATAGCGCCTGTGCAGTGGGCGACTGTCCGAGACTTCGTCCTGTGCGGTCGTGTTGAGGTCGTCATGCGGTTTGTCTAAGTCTCTCATCCAGTGCAGCTAAATACATGTCATGCGTTGTCTTTGGTGCGTGTGCTTGTCGACCTTCTGCCTTTGCCCGTCTGTTCTCGCAATTTCTGAATCGACGTTCGTACCGTGGCTTCGTAGCAGTTGTCACGCACCGATTTCCTGCCTAATGAAGCTTTTTTTACTCATCCGCTATTTCTTTGTCGGCTTCGTTCCCGCCTGGGCGTGGTTTATAATCGCTTACGCCTCACACAGTCTATTACTGTTGCGCTCTGGCTTCCGATAGTGCCCCCTAAATTGGCTTTGCCAGTCTCATGCGCGCGTGGAACATTCCCATGCGCAACGCCATTGTACTTGTTCCAACGTATAGCTAAAAAAGAGCTTCGCTTCTATGCACCTTCACGGTTTGGGACGCCGTGCGGCAAAGTCAACTTTATCCCGACTGCTCGGCCAAAAGTGGCTGTAACACTTGTATTATCTAAACTTTTCCACGAATAAAATATGCCGATTATTCTGTAGTACGCCTCTATCGTAATGCCAAATTTATTTCACTTTTCCTAGGTAGTCCAAGACAAGGTTGACAACGTTACAGAATTATACCTACTGCTGTCCATACTTGGCCGCCGAAGGAGGGAGCATGGTTAGAGGAACCGGTTGTAATTCTTGTTTTATCGGAATTTTCCAACCTTATGTATGTATAACAATTCGTCGCCAAGAACACCCCGTCATTATACCCACTTCCATTTACTTGTCGTGATTAGTTTCTTCACATTGAGTTCGTACCCAGGTTCCAAAATTACGTCATTTTTGCGTCTTGCTGAACAGCTTTACTTTCATTCGCCTTCACCGTAGGATGGCTGTTCATATTTTTTTGTTTCGGAACATGTCTTGTGGAATCGGTCCAAAAGCAGTGGGCTCTTTTTATCGACAACACGGGGCTGAGACCCCCTGACCCCCCTCCTCTTTCCGGAGCTTCGGCTCCTCCTCCTCTTTAACTCTGCCAGTGACGCCAGACAGATCTTTCGCCACTGCGTTCCGCATTGTGCATGCATCAAATAAACATAAACATCATAAACATAAACACTATACAGAAACTACCATAAAATAAAGGTTGGTTCATTAAAAAAACTGCTGTGTCCCGATAACAATTATACCCATTTTATCGCGAACTACAAATTAACAATCGAAATATTCGAACACAAAGGAGGGGCGACGCCTCGGCCAGTCTCAGGCGATGTCTCTATGCTACGACAAAGACACTGCGGCGAGAAACGTGAATGTGCAATACTAGTGGAGGCCTCTACTTCGGTTTCATCGTGTAACTTAAACCCTAACGTGGAGGCATAAGAGCGATACCCTTAATTAAAGCTGGCCCATGATGCTTCAATGGGGCCCGTATGACCCATTGTATCTCAAAATTTGAATTTGTTTTAGTATTTTATGTTTTTTGGGGGTAAGACGAATTGCAATGCTGAAATGGAGCTGAGTCAGCTACCGACGGCTCGTTCGTTCGACAAGAACGAAGCTTCATTTTGTCCGACATCTCTAAAATCGGGCAGACCCTTTCAAATAGGCGCGTTTGCAATGAGCGCTTATGAATTTTTGGAAGGTTGAAAGAGCGGGGAGAGAGAGTGAAAGGGTGAGGGGGGAGGGGAAGTAATACTTGGAAGGTCCCGCAGAAGACGCATCTTTCGACGACATGTGCAATGAAGCAAGCAGATAAGCAGCCACTGTTACTAAATGAAGTTTCTGAACTAGTATCGAGGGTCTGTCAGATCGCATTAAACGGTCGTATCCGTTACACCACCAGCCGTCACTCAATCAGACAAGGGATGTCTCAGAGGTGCGATGTACATCAAATCGATTTGTAGGAATGCGATGCAATCCAGGGATTCCCGGCAGATTTCGCGGCCTCTGACATTTTCTTGGGCGTTTGTGCACGATCCAGTATTTGAGAGAAAGTAGTTCCGCAGAAGGCGAGGCGCAACCGGCAACCGAGGATGACGGGAAAGGGAGTGGACTTAAGGGACACCCCAAGATGAAGATGGTTGATCAGCTTCACATAAAATGGCACCAGAGCCTCTCCCGAGTATTCTTTCCCCCCTGTTCTTTCAGCGTGTGCGTCTCCTTTTTATCCCGTTGCATTTTTGCAGTGCTCGTCAAGCCAGTTCACTGCTTTAAGTGTTAGGGAACAGCACAAGAGAAGTGGGGTATTAAAAAAGAATCAAGCTCACACTAACGCGCAAGAAGAAGTGACAACTGGGCTAGTTGGTAATGCATATGGGACATCTTGAAGGTAGCGCACTTAAACATGGACACTAGGGAAAGCGCTGTGGTTTGTCGTTTCTTTCCCTAGTGTCCGTGTTTAAGTGCGCTACCTTCAAGATGTCCCATAACGCGTAAGACTTGAAGGTAGCGAAGCTGTAGGCAACCTTGACGACAATCACCGCGTTTTACTTCCCCGATTGTAGCCGATTTGCTTCTTCGCTGCTGAAACAACCTTTACTTCATCTTTGTTGCATGTGTGAGCTTCTTTCACTTTTTTGGAATTGCTAATTATTGGACATCACCTTGGAAGGGCTCACGCTATGACGAGTATTTCTCGTTACGAGCACGTATTGCCACGATTGCGGCGAACGCGGACGTTTTTTTTTTGACCGATAATGGCCAACCTCCCTAAGTGGGTATGGTCATAAACGTGCGCCGGAGACGCTGAGAGGTCACCGTGCGGCACGAACCCACGAGCGCTCGACATTTTCTTGGTTTGTTTAGATGCCGGATGGCCGTTGAAATCTTGTCCGGTCTCCCTAACTGGTTATACTTGGCTTGACAAGCGTGCAAAGGGGACGCTGGGTGGTCGTTTCGAGGCACGCACACATGAGGGCTAGGCGTTTTCTTGGTTTTGTATATCATGCCGGTTGCCGCCGCGAGGCCCGCGCACACGTGCACGTGCTCGGCAATTGCTTGATATTTCTAACTGCCGACACAAAAAATTACGAATAGCTAAACAGCTTCGCTGTTTATATGGGACATTTAATTGTGCAGTTGTGCTTTTGGGGTAACGAACTATGTCGAAAATTCGGCAAAAATAAATAAGAGAGAAAGGTAGCCTCTGTTGCGCGGGGAATAGCTTCAAAGTGTTTGATTATCTAGTTCCCGAACTATCGCTCTGTCCCAATACATACTGCAGGAAGAAGCAGATTGCAAGGCGATAATGGTGTCGGAGTATCGTCAAACTACGCCTTACGCACGCGTCGCCGCCCCTCTCTCCCAGCGCCTCGATATAGTGGCGCCAACTTTTCGGGTGTTCAGCACACTCTGCCAGTCGCACGTATACTAGCAAACTTGCCGCTCTTCTAAACCCTGCACCGAAATCATGGCGCTTGAGGAAGCTCAACCGCTCCGAGTATCCGGTGTGAGGAACTGCACGGTCTTGGAATGGCGTCCCATCGTGTTCCTCGAGTCGCCGCCCGACAGCTGCATGTGCGCTGTGTGCAGAGCCGTGCTGGGCGTCAATGCCCTTGCGTGCCGGCGGTACTCGTGCGGCCACATCTTCTGCAAACACTGCGCAAAGCATCTCCCGAAGGACTGCGGTAGCGGATGCCCGTTCGATTCCGACGCTCAAGCCGAACTGGATTCTGGCACCGATGGAAACTGGGAAACGAGAGAGACCGCGCTGAAAGCTCTCCAGGTCAGACCGCGTCCTTGTGGTTGATTGCTATATTAACTAGATAGGGTGCGTAGGTTTTTTGGGGAAACACATTTGCGGAGAACGAAGCGTTTCCGCGCGTGGTTTTTGCCTCTCCGTAATTTGCTCCGGTAGCCGTCTGGAACCCCCGTGGAGGATCCCGGGCCGTTTTCCGGAGGCGTGCGGAAACGTGGCGTTTTCCGCACACGTGTTTCGCCCTTTAGGCGAGTCAATTCAGGGTGAAAAATTGCTGAAAAATTGTTATTGCTGTATACCCCGCTGTTTAAACGTATAGGGTGTACTATTTGCTGCTTTAAAAGTGCACACCGCAGCTTGCACTGCTGAAGCATAGCCGCTTGCGGCTACGTCTGCTCCACAATTTAGGGCGCTATTAGGAATGCGTTGGGAAGCAGCTTACGGCGTGTTCCTTTTTAATTTGAGATTTCTACACGGTGTCACGTGGTAGTTTTTTTTTTGGAATTTACTTCATGGCGAACGATGAACCCAGTTGAGGTTAAGAGGTAAAAACCACCGGGCTACATTGCCCAAAGTCGAACCTTTTTTCCTCGGCATAGGGGACTAAAACCATGACCGCGTGCCCGACCTCTTCCCGAGTTAATCGTTTCGCTGTCTTCTGTGACGGGTTGGAATTTCCAACCATGAAGGAAGTGGGCGGGTCGTAGCGGCAGCACTCGCAGGTCTTTATCTTCACTATGGCATACCTACTAGTCTGCATCATTTATACGCAGAAGCGATACAAGTCTGGAGAAACATTCTTGTTCGCGCTTACTTTGTACTTCATCTCGTGTCTCACTGGGCCACGCATCAAACGGGAATTGGTGCATAGCGTTCATAAAGTGTTTAGGACGGGTAGTACTCTTATTTTATTACGCGAAGTAGGTATGTAGCGAAAACTTAAACACTTCGTTTCTTACCAGGTATTCTGCGTCAACGCCCGCCATGGTTGCGAGTTCATCGGAACGCTCGGCCACCTGCCGCAGCACCTGCGGGAAGAATGTCATCACAACGAGCTACCCTGCCCCAGCTGTGGCCGAGTCTTGCCGCATAATGACGTCTGGCAGCATCGCAAATGGTCGTGTCTCGCCAGGTCTGGAGTCGTAAATGAAACAGCTGCCGCTACCACTTTGGGTGAAGCAGCCGATCTCAACACCGTGGTGCAAGAGTACCTCGAACGTGCCAGGGCCGTCCGCGAGAAGCTCGCCGTGCTCCTGAAGCGCACGAATGTTGCCAGCCGTGGTCTCGCGTCCAGCCGTTCGAACGGTTCATCGAAGACTGTGCCGCCTGTGGAAGTTTCACCCCAGGATTCGTTCCCAACCAGCACATGGAACGCCGAATGCCGTCTGCTGGTGGAGATACCGGCGTCCTCGTGGAACGACAACCCCGAAGTGCCTTCCGCTTCTGGACCAGTGGCCGATCTGAAAACCGCGGGTGCAGTAGGCATTGTGATGGCGTCCAGCGCTCCTGAAGAGGAGCTCTCTATCGAATGGCCAGAAAAAGACGACACTCCCGGAGTTGAGTGGGCAGATAGACATGACGTGGTTACCATGGGCTGTTTTCGCTTCAAGATGCGTCACTTCCGCGCTGAGCTCGAAGCGTTCTCCTGCTTTAGCGACCCTACGACAAAGTTTGTCATCTTCGAGCTTCTAGTGCAGCCCCGGGGTGACGTCGTCGGTGATGGTGGGAACGCCGGGCTGCGTTTTAACCGCGAGGTCCACTTGATCCTCAAGCACCCATCTGACCCGGAAGGTGATCTTGAACTGCAGACGTGTAACTGCGCCTGCACATTTGAAGGGGCGGGTGGTTCTGGCCGGTGGGTGAGGAAGGCCCTCACGGTACCTGCGGAATGGGCGGCTGTCCGAGAGTTCGTCCTGTGCGGCCAAGTTGAGGTCGCCGTGACCTTCGCCTAAGTCCCTCGTCCCGTGGATCCAAAACCGTGTCGCGATTCGACTGTTGTGTGTGCTTGTGCATGCCGATCTTGTGCTGTAGCCCGTATTACCCTTGACGGCCGCAGTTCGCTGGAATAAATGTTCATACGGTGGTTTCGATTTTTCTGGCCTCTATTTTAGGGGACCTATTTCGTAGTCGTATTTTTTTGGCCCCGGGTATTACTGACTGTCCTTGAATTTATTTTTCTCACTGTCGCCGTTTGCTAGAGTAAACGTTTTTCACAGCGACTTCACCACTGCTTGGTCAGCTGGCATACCCGCCCCCCCCCCCTTCTTCCTGGTAACCGATGATTGCGTCACTAGCGCCAATTTGTCCCCTGGTGCCTGGTAGGCCAAACTGTCAAAACAAAATAACAAAAAAATCACTGATGCTGCTTCGGCCGCGCTTTCGTTGATGCACGAGGAGGAAACTCCGTGCGGCTTATCGTCTGCTATGTGCTGAAGTAGGGCGATTGTCTTTGTGTGCCGCAAGCGGGAACAAACACGGCCGGTATTTTACTTTTCAGATTGTGTTGATGCTGCACATCTTGTTTTCGACATCTTCCAGTTGTTAATTTGCTTGGACTCTCAGAACGTGCACAAAACGTTTCTTTTGAAATCTTATTAAGTTCCTACGAGCGAGCCAGCATGCCCTGAAGCGTGAACATTTTGTTTGGACAAGCAAAATGAGTAAGCGGGAAATGTGGTTTGTTCACTGACTTTATTAGCAGCGTATCGGAAGAGAAGCTCAGTACATGCCCCAATAGAATAGAGCTATGTATCTCGTATATTAAGTACAAATGTTCGCATTCTGTGTCGGTTACAAAAACATCAGACAGATCATCGTACAATTCATCGTATACAGAAAATTGCTGCAGCGGCCACCACGTTCATTTGCTGAACCCAATACAATCATAAAGAAATGCTGTGTCATAAAAACGCGTTCGTGAATAATAAAATGATTATGTAGCGAGACGACCAGCACATTTCGCCACCTTTAGCAACCGCTAGATATTCTTATTCTTGTAAACTTGCTAGCCGAAAAAAAAAATTACAGCTTGTGAAGTTCTGCGCAATTAAGCCATACGCACACCTAGATAAAGGAAGAAATACCACCATGAATTCCAATAAACAGCACGTAAAAGCGAAACAAATATTGAGAGTGCAAACAAGGTACAAAAATGTGGCCTAGCACAGGTTGAAAAGCGAAGCGCAGCCCGGCCGTCGCCCAGGTAACTCGAACTTCTCGTAACACGGAATGCATGCCGCCAGCTGACACGTAAATAATTTTGGGGTCTTCTCTTGCGTTAATAAACATTCAAAGGTGGTGATATCACTTTAAGAAACTGATTGTGGGAACGCTTTAAAAAGCTAAACCTGTTCGTTAAATAAGCATTTAAGCATATTCGGCGAACATAATTTCCAAGCTTTTCTCTGGTGGAAAGAAAATGAAGAGGAAACGCTCACCAAACCGACACCAAAACGAAATTTCCGTCTGCGTGTCCGCTGATATCAGTACGCTCATGAGAATCTGTCGACAAGCAGCTTCACGTGCTTACGACATTACTGACAAATGCGTTACACCAAACAAAGACATTCTCTGTAAAGCAACAGCAGATGACTTTTCGGACCGCCCTGCAGCTTTTAGATGCTACGCTCAGAGCAGCTCTTGTCGGCGGCCCTGTCCTTCCTGCGTGCGTCCGTTGTTCCGCAGCCACTCTCCCCCTCTCCTCTCCGATAGCGAACACACTCTCGCGAGGGGCATTAAATTGGATTCGATTGGCTTGGCTTGGATTGGATTTGGATTGGATTGGATTAAAGTGGATTGTGTTAGATTGTGTTGCGTCATAGCCGCGGCACTCTCTCTCCGCGGTCTCCTCTCCTTCGGGCGCGCTGCGCATATAACCGGTGTGCCGCTCTCCGGCGGCCTTTCCGTCGACGGTTGCTCTCCGCTTGCGCTTGAACCCCCCTCAGCGTCGCATCACACCAGGGTTCCCGAGAGGGGAGGTGGGTGTAATTTTTTTGATAAGGATAGCGCTTGCTTCTTCATAAAGTCGACTGAATAAAAAGTGTGCTGACCTGCCGTCCGCTGGAAACGGAAATATTTCGCTGTGCTATTCCTTCGCAAGTTGTCGCACCGCACAGCAGCGAAGCACGCGTTGTCCTCTTCTCAGTTTCTCTGAATTTTTCAGCCCGTTTGCACTCACAGACACCAAAATTTTCACCTTAAAGGCTACACGTTCACACTCAAAGCGGCAGGAGCAGACATACAGGATGGCTGCAGAAGAGATGAAAACGGCGCCGTTTTGGCGCAACGGATGAATCGACTAAACAAATCAATAGGGTGTCACAAAAAGAAAATAGCGAAGAATACATTTTATTTCTAAAAAACAATAGCATCACTCCACTTTATTGTTGCGTATTTTGGAAGCTTTGGAAGTGCCTAGTGAGTGGTTTAAGTAGGCATTTAAGAAGAGATGATGAAAATAAAAGAAAACAATCAAGTTCCGGGAGTTTACGCGTCGAAGTTACCAAGGGTTACAAGAGGCGCCGTAGTTGAGGGTTATGGATTAATTGTGGCCAAGTGCAGGGAATCTTAAGCGCGTGCTAAGAAATTTGAAGAAATGGTGGTGCTTGTTTTTTGCTGCAACCAGAAAAACGGTCGCCGCTGCCGATGTCGCAACTGGCGTTTGCAGTAGCGGGGTGGTACCAAACCGGTGTTGCTGCAAATCCGGATGTTCGTTTCACCGATTATTCGAATTCTAAAGCCGGATAACCAGGGTGATCAGTTAGCGTACCTTGTTAACCGGTTTTGTCTCCGGATATCCGGATTTCTGTTTCATATACGGAAAATATCTTTGCAAATGCGAGTAGGTCGATCTTTTAACGTCACTGTTTCGCGGTCGGTTTTTTGAAGCCGATGTTTTTAGATGCGACTGCATCTCATTCACTCGCCTTGTCCATGCAGCGTCGTCGGCGAAGTTGTCGTCCGCTCCTCCCCCCTTCTCCTCGCCGCGCGAGCTGCGCTCTCCGCCGCTCACTCGCTCTCCTCTCCGATGCCTCTCTCTCGCGAGGGGCATTGGATTGGATTCGAATGGATTGGCTTGGCTTGGCTTCGATTGGATTGGATTTGGATTCGATTGGAATAAAGTGGATTGTGTTGGATTGTGTTCCGTCATAGCAGCGGCAGACACACTGGCGCCGACGCATGTGCAGTACTCTCTCTTCCGCGGTCTCCTCTCCTTCGGGCGCGCGGCGCATATAACCGGTGTGCCACTCTCCGGCGGCCTTTCGGTCGACGGTTGCTCTCCGCTTGCGCTTGAAACCCCTCAGCGTCGCATCACACCAGGGTTCCCGCGAGGGGAGGTGGGCGTAATTTTTTTTCTTTCCTGCTCCACTTCAGAATTTGTTACACCACCAAACGTTAAAAAACTACAATATCCCGTTAGTCGGATACTATTGAAACCGGATGCGTACTGATTATATCTTGGTGATAATCCGACACTGGCATTCAGGGCCAAAGTCGCTTCGAGCCGGTTTAACTAGGTTACCGGTTTGACGGATATTTGCAAACATTAGTTTGCAGTCGCCACCGTGGCGGATGGAAATAGGAATATTTAGGGCGGACATGGAGCTCAACCAGGCTGTGGGGTAAGGCATTTATAGGCAACCAAATAAGAAAACGTGTAGAGAGCCTTCACATGCTGCCAAACAAGGTAACGTGGAGGGAACGTTATGGTGGAGTGGAGATCGCGACACCTTATTTGTTCGCCGTAATGGCAATGATGAATAAACTTTATTGTAGTCGAGGTGCTGACGTTGGGGCACCCCCACCCGGTGGGAGGCTACCTTAGTCCGGGATACCTTGGACTATGCTGGCATTCCGTGCCCTCTCCACGAATCGTCGCTGGTGTAAGAGGTCGGAGCTGGTCAGCAGCTCCACCCACTGCTAGGCGAGGTTGGTGTTAGGGGCAAGGGCAGGGGATTGCTGGTACTCCCGTACCGTGTGGTTATGGCAAGACGCAAATCCTTTTACAGCGAGTGCTTTCTTATTGTGGCCGACGGCGTACCTGTTCAAAAACTGACGCATTTTCCCAAAAACCGGTTGGTCGACCGACAAGTCTTGATAAGATCTCTTGACATCCGGGGTGTGTCTGAAACCGGAGTTCCACTGTGTCAAAAGGGTGGCTTGAAAATCGCGAAAGAGGAATGGTGCTACGTAAGGCACTACAGACGTGAATCATAAAGAAAGAGTACAATAGTATGCCTTTATCACATAAACCCCGTATCGGTATACATTTAGATCGTTGGTAGATGCGTTTACTTAGTGCGCGAAAAATCGTCGCATGGGATCGTTCTTCGTTTGCGATTCGGGTCTTTGAAGGTGTGGTGATCGATTGAAGTCGTTTTAAATTTCGTTTAAATTTCGCGCTTCTCTCGGCTTTCTTTAGTTTTTCGCAGTTATGCTAAGGCGTCAGGAATTTTACCTGACCAAAGATGCTATCGCGTAAGTGAGGATGTGCAGGGGGCGATGAAGCCAAGGCGTGCGACAAGTTCGAACATTGAGTTTGCAGGGAGTGCTACTCCGCCATATTTGCGACAAGACAATACACTTTCGCGCCCGCAAAGTCTTGCACGCGGCGACGTACGTTGTTGAAAATTTCCCCTCTAGTTCTCCGTGATGCCGATAACGCTGCCGTAATATGCGCGCGTCCACGTGGGCTAGGCTATTCTACGCAGGATAGAGTGACTTAAATTATTCTTCCTGTGATTTTGCCCCTCCTCATTAAACACTGTTAATCAAACGGCATGGTTGCACTGATAGCACTGTGGACTCGGGCGATCTTTTCGTTTCCCGTTCTCATGTGATGCGATTGCTAATCTTTACGGGCCAAAAGTTTATATTTTCTTTACCCTCACAGAATGACTGACATTAAGCGAGCTTTTTTAAAGCGTTTTAAACGTGGCTAGTGCGTTCGATGGGATAGATAGCTACTGTGAACCTGATTATATCACGTCAGTGAAAGCCTCTGCGCCCGAATAGGCGCATCTTTTTTCGCGTCTACCCCCTTTTAAAGCTGCTTGCACCACCTCCATCGCTCACTCGTGCGCGCTCGTGCGCCGGGAATCGCCCCGCACTAGCCTTAAACTGCGACGCATCTGCAGAAAGGCCGTTATGACCGCCAACGGCAACTCGCTGCCCACTCTGCGTACCAACGCGCGAATTACGCTCACCGGCTTCGGCGGATTCTTGGACCGCCGGCCCTTTGCCTTCGGTTCGAAACGACCAGGGAAGCCATTCTCCTGCAGCGTCTGCGATATCGTAACTCCTGAACCGAGACAGCTAGGATGCGGGCACGTTCTGTGCGATGTCTGCTACGAGGAGGTCTCTCGGAACAACAGTCCCTGTCCGTTCAGAGACGGCGGCTTCTGCGACTCGAAGACCGACACCCGCACCACCGGCATGCTCAAGAAGCTGATACTTGGCCTCGACGCCCACTGCCCCAACGTCGTCCGCGGCTGCCCTTTGAAGGGGACGATGGACAGAGTGAGGATCCACTTCCTGGAAGACTGCGGCTTTGGCGAGGTCGTCTGCCGTCGCTGCGGTATGCCCCTTGTGCACAACGAGGTCGTGGACCACTGGTTCCGCCACTGCGACGGCTATCGCCGCGCGTCTCTTCGCAAGAGAGTCCAGTCTTGCGGAGAGGACATCGAGGACACCGGCGACACCTCCGAGGGTGACGAGCTGGAACGTTCGCTGCGCAAGTTCTTGCTCTCGAACATGCGCGACCACGACATGTTGATCCGTTCACAGGACCGCATTACTGCGTTAGCTGAGGATCTAATGAACAGCACCTCCGTGTCTGGAAGTGGCTTGCGATCGTCGGCGTCCGCACTGTCCTCCAGCGGCGACGTAAACGTCCAGCATATGTTCCTGGTCGTCTGCCTTCCAGGAGAGTTCCCGCTGGGTGACGGTAACGTGGTCGTGCGCTGGAATCCAGACGGGGCGGTGCAGTACTTTACGGCTTCCGGACGGAGTTTTCAGTTGAGGTACTTCAGTGTGGAGGATGAGGAGGAAAAAGAGCTGCTGTTTGAGATTCGCATGCTCGTTGGGGACGTGGAGCCACGAGAGCGGCGATTCGGCGGGAAGCTGACGCTGTTCCTTGGTGGCGCCGGCGGCATTGGTTTGGAGGAGTTGCCGACGCTGAGGTGCTCCGCACCCGCGGGAACCAATCGGCGTAGTGGAAAGCCGGCGGCCCCGCTTGACAGGGATGTGTGGCAGACGGTCGCGGTGACCGAGCCTGTAGACGTGGAGCGTCTGCACAAGAGCGGTCTCTTCGGACTTGCCTGCTTTGCTGTGGAGGTGGCTTGACTGCCGTGCTGACACTTATGTGCTTTGTGGTGCGTTTGTTTTTAGCTTGTGTCATGTATTAGTTTGTGTCATGGCATAAACGTTTATTATCTGAAGGTTTACTTGTAAGTGTGCTTTTGTTGCCGTCTGGCAATAGCCTTCACACGTTTTACGCACACCTCGTTTTCTGTCCTGGAATGGTCGAGAAATACTTAAAAGTGGCCATGGTGGATCGGCCACGATTTTCTGGTTTCATAATTTGGGGACTTCGTGGGAACATCGTGCTGCTGTTTTGTACTTTGCTGACGGTGGAATATGAGTTTGTACAGTTTCGTTTCTGACCATATATGGTTTCGTTTCCGTATGAACACACACAAAAACAAAAGATACTCACACTAACGCGTGAGACTTGAAGGTAGCGAAACTGTACTCAACCATCACGCCTCTAACTCCACTATTGCAGCCTGTTTGCGTCGTCGCTTCCGCCGCAACGACCTTTATTTCATCATTGTTGCTATAAGTGCGAGCTTCTTTCTTGGAGGAGCGTATACGCTATGGCCTGCATTTCTAGTTCCGAGCATGTCTTGCCCCATAAAGGCGAACGCTGAAGTTTTCTTGTTTTGCCAATCTTGGCCAATCTCCCAAGTGGGTATTCTTGGCTTGCAAAAGTGCGCCGATTACGCTGGGCAGTGGCCGGGAGGCATGCACACACGAGCGCTCGGCATTTTCTTGGTTTCGTTACTACCGGACGGTCCTTGTTGTTGTTCCTCTTCTAGTGGCACATACCCACGTGGGGGATTGGCAAAGAAACGGGATGGCTTTTTGAGGCCGCGAGGCCCGCGCTCATGTGCGCTCGCTCGGGAATGTCTTGGCATCTTTGACTGCGGACACGAAAAATTACATTTCGCTAAAGAGCTTCGCTCGTACAATATTGCGCAGCGTAACCGAAGAGCAGCCGGCCCTTATTTTTAATATCGCGGGAACGGCGACCGTAGGGTGGGTGAGCGCTTCATAACGGCGGAAGGCGGAGACATGAGTCAGAGCGGACGAATGACCGAAAGCACGGAGCAAGATATAAAGAGGAGCACCGACTGTGGCCCAGAAAAAATCATTCTCTCGTGCCGATAATGCCCCCGCTCCGCCGGCCGCCCAGCTTTCCCTTTGCTCTCTTCCTCCTTCGTTCGCCCTCTCGTCGCTGTGCCTCTGTACATGGCTCTTCCTTTCTTCGCTCTCCCCAGAGGCGTCTTTTCTTTCGCAGCGACGTCTGTCTTCTGCCTGTCCTACTATGCACGAGGAATGCGTGCTCGCGCGGAATTTAAACACCCGTGCGCAGCCGCAATAGACGGTGCAGATAATCGCATGCCACCGCATACATGGCGATCGCTTATTCCCTATCAGGGAGTGTTTATTATGATATTACGAAGACCCGCTAAACATATTGTACTAACCCAGCAGATGTAAGATGCAACTGAACGACGACGACTTCAGAAGCACCAAAGAATGAGCAAGAGTAATATCAGAGTCCTTCAAAAACATTGAAGGACTATGGTAATATGGAACGCCACAAAATACAGTCTAGCGTGATTCTGTTTACGACAAATCGATGCAGCGCAAAAATTACCCTCTGTTGTTGTCCCGCTGTCCGGTCGCGTGCTTAATTATTTATGCTGCTTTTGCGCACGAACAACGCTTACAAGGGCCACCGGGAGTCTCCATCGGCAAGCGGCAATGATACACACATTTCTGTGCCAATGACTGAAATGGACGGCTGCCTGTTGTATTAAGTATACAAAAACACTGTCAGCTTGATAAGGCACCCAAGAATATCAAACGCAATCTTCATTGTAACTCATGCCGCAACTTACCGCCCGATGTTCACTGCCGCTCTATGGTCGTGTTATCTCGCCGATAATGCGGCGGACTCCAAATAAAATGCTGCGACTTGTATGGCTGCAATTTTGGGCCTACTAGGTTTCACGCAGTACGAGCGTCGTGCGAGTTTGAGTTGGAATGGGCACGAGTGTTCTGAAGAGGCAATCGTTCAGACGGTTGAAGTTTCGTGCATGTTGTCTTCATTGTAAAGTTAATGCTGCACCTAAGAACCCTGCTTCTGATATAATTTCGGTGTACGGGAATCTGATTATTTGCGTGCCCAAAGGCAAGTGTCTGGAATGACGGTAGACATATAATTTGATTCCTTGTACGTTCCGCTCATTGACGGGTGGCCAAGGTAAAGTCATTCAGCGGCGGCTCGAGGGTTCCGTGGCATCCTCAGGCGAAGACGTGCGCCGATCATAGACAAAACACGAAGTGCGCATGTTCGCGCATTAAAAAGATAGCAGGGACACCTAAGCAAACGGGATATTGCTAATTTCTGCGGTTATGCCGTTAGTGTCTTCTAGAAGCTTACTGCGCAAAAATCAATCATAGCCATATATGAAGTCCTCGGGGACCGCAAAAGAACTTCGATTTAACCGAATTTCCAATTAATCAGGAAGCACAAGAACAACAGTGGTATTGGTGTGCACCATGTCTCCGTTCTCGCTTTTGTTTAGAATCTGGACTGCTTGGAATTCGAGCGTACGAGACAGGTTGTCCTGATAGTTGAGTCTTAATTCACTAAAATCGAAGCCAGAAGCGTCAAGCACGTAAACTGCTCACCCGCCGCTGTTCGCAACAGAAAACGTTGAGAACTTGACGATCGAGGGTGTGTACACCGGCGTGAGTGTCAAATGAACTGCAGCTTTATCGACTGCGCTGCGTCAATTGTGATGGCGTCGACATAGTGCATAGCACGGAGGTGTTTTGGCGCTTGAAAATTTTGAATCTTACCGAGAAACGGCGGCCACCTCAATGCTTTTTATTCGAAATAACTTCATATTAACCTGTATAGGCACGTTGCACCGCACGGAGGCCGCTGTGAGCGCAGCACTTTTCCTACTAACGTTGTCTGCAGCGCGCGCTAGGCCACCGATAATGGAGCGGCGATTTCTCGAACAGTTATCACCCACTGCCTGCAGGATGCCCTGCCAACAATCTATGGGGTTGAAACTGAGACACGGTGTAAAGATAGACGGCCGTGACGAATGCATTGATTCCTCCCTGCCATTTGTTTTATCTGCAATCTGACTGGTCGGCTACAATAGCAGCGACTGACGTATTTTCCTCTGCACCACTTTAGCTGTGCGTTCTTCTCGGCCTTGTTACCATGACGTTACCTTAGACGCCTTCTTTGTGTGGGAACCCGTGCGTGACTCGGGATAATCCCGGCTGTTGTTGTCTGGGACAGAGCGCCGACACTTACGGCTATAAAGGCTACAGAGCCCGTGATATGCGTTGCATCTTTCACAGCAGGAATGATCCCCCGAACCACCAGGATATAGAAAACGGCGCTGCTGCTTGCGAGGCCAGCATCTGCGCAACGTTCTTATAATTGGTTTTAGCATCGAATTATCGAGCGATTTCTTCCATTGAATTGCATGTAAAATTGCGGGACCCGAACGTCATTTACAATTAACCGAAAATTCCCATTGTGCGACATGCAATTATCCAGAGTGACGGTACTAATGCAGTTACCGTCCTTCCACTCCCGTCACCGACCCTCCCGTATTTGAAAGGCGGATGGTGTGACTAAACAGTGCGAGAAAGCCAGCCTTGCGTAGCCATTGCGGAAAGAGGGAAGTGGGTGACGGCGCTTGTACGCAAGTGGATCGGTGAACTGGGAGCGAAGGCGCTGTGTGGTGTATCTATTAACGTTGCTGTGTGGTGCTGGTGCGAACGGTCCTGCGAATGGAAGCGAAGGCACAAAGCCAGAAAAGTGCAAAGAAAGGGAAGTTGAGCTTCCAAAGCCTCTTCTCAGTTTCAGTAAGTATCCTTCACCTTTCTGTTCAGCACCGCGCGCCTTACCAGACGTAAGTTATATTTTTCGAATTTGTGGTACCATACGTACCGGCATTTATCTGCGGTAATTGGCGAAGCACAGGACTGATAACTTACGGGGGGTGGGAACTGATACACTCCGAGCAGCGCTAACACGACGGGTACAAAGTCAGAAGGACGAACACAGGCGCTAACTATCAACTAAATTGAGTCAAAGGAAAACAACATTTATATACACATAAATCGGACCGTGCGGAAGGGCTGCGTACACCGATAAAAACAGCTGCAATATTATGTACTTTGTTGTTGCCCCGAGTATTCATCGGAAAGACGCGTTTTGGCAGCCGAGCTCAGAAGATTGGACAATCAACAGTTCAAGCTAGAGACTATTCTAGGACAAAGACCCCTACAATCGACTTCGCAGAAGGCAACAAAAGCCCTTCTGCGTTTTATGAAGGACACAGGTTTAGCTGAGAGACTCTAGTGCCCACGAAGGGACTAAAGTGTGTGCGCGACCCCGCTCCTATCCCCCCTTTTTTTCGCCTGCCATCTCTTTTATCCCCTGAACACCCCTTCCCCAGTGCCGAGTAGCAATCCGGGCTCTAAGCCTGGATAACATCTCGGCCTTTCCTTTCGCTTTCTCCTCCTCCTCCTCCTATTTCTTGAATACGCGTTCTGTGCTTGTATAGTCAAATACAGGTTTTATATTTGTGATATAAGGCGTTTATTTTATTGCGTGTGGTGGGCATCCTTAAAATTTCTCTTCAAAGAGCAAAGAAGCGCCTGCATTCGTCCTTCTTCCTTTGCCCCCGTCACTTTAGCGCTGTCCTAAGTATGCAACCATACCAACTAGCTCGACTTTCATTGCTGCAACCTATACCAGAAACTGGTGATCCTGCGGTGCGTCATGTTTTTTGCACATGCATATGGAGCTTTATTGTCGGCAGGCTTGTTGCCCTTGCGCACTTTAAATGGTGAGGTTGATTTAATTACCGTATTTTCTCAATTATAATCAGCTCCACCCCTCCGTTTCACACACTCTACCAGAAAGCTTTATAAAGATCGACATTTTAATGTGGATATGCTTGGGTACATCGGCTCTCATCTTCATTCACAAGTTCGGGAAAAGCAAAGGATACGAAAGTTCTGACATTCTGAAATACGGTACTAGAGTAGGTTTGCAGGTTGTTCGAAAATGACCAAGACCGGCACGCGGTCTCGCAGCTGGGCATTGTCTGGCAACACCGAGTCATTGGGAGAAAGTACGGGAGTTGGGAAAGCGGAGAAGTATATATTCTCACAGATGGTAATGACTCTAGCCAACCCTGCTGGACATTCGTAATTTGGAATATTTCTGGATTAGCATGTGCAGCTCAATTTCCTTCGCGGCTCATTCTTACCGTTCGATCTATTTGAAAAATTTCAAAATTACAATCCGTACACAAAAGCTCGTTCTGGCTCATAATGCGCGCATGTTTGTTGTTTCAACGTAGGCCATGGGCTCTCGAGGCTTTTCGCATGACACTGAATCTATGCAAAGAAACCAGGAAGTGAATTTTGATTTTTTTGCACTGACGCAGAAAACATCCACTTAACATTGCACCAAAATTAAGAAATGTTCCGAAATTTCGAACAATCGCTGTCACGTGAAGATGGTGAGGTGTCTTGACCAGCTCAGAGAGATGGACGCAGGAAAGCCGTTGGCGGGTTTAACAAAACACACATTTATACAGACACCCGTAGAACCCTAAAGCCAACCATGCACACTAGCTATAAACATCGCGAAACCTATCAACAATGAAACTCCTAACTAAACATAACGCTACACCTAATCAATCAACCAGAAAGGTGGCTACAATAGGATTCCAGTGCAGTCCAATCCAAGGACCCCTGTCCACAATTTTCTAATTAATCATCCTCTCTTAAGTAATATTAAATAAATGCGCCGCATAGGGGGTGGGTGTATTGCGTTAACGTTTAGTGTGTGGGGAGTTGGTGGTAGTGAATGCGTTGTATCAGCAGCTTCTTGACGTAGTTTGAATGAGTCAAGGATATAAGGCGCGTTCGTAGCCTTCCATTCTGTGTCGGCTTTGCGGCGCAGTGGGTAGAGCACCATGTACCTTGCGTTCCGCCCGCAGAATCGTGGGATCGAAACCTGGCGCCTGTATTATTTTTTTATATAGTGTAGGGGGAGGGGTGCGGACCTGTTGTTGAAAGCCAGGAGGGTAGCGTGATGCGGGAAAGGAGGAGTGGGGGAGAGGGCGTGCCTGCGCGCTGAGCTGTTGCGGACGGACATCGGACGCTACATGTGAGGTAAAGAAATGCTCTGCATTTAAAACTAGTCCCTAGTTGTGTCCTATATTATGTGTCTCTAGTGGAATGGCGTGCCCCGGTTGTCCGCGCTGACGTGTCGCACCCTTGCGTTGCCGGGACGCGATGGTAGCCGCCGTCTCTCGTGGTGATGCCAGCGTCGCTGCACTCGGCCGTCGTGTGGGCGGCGTTGGCACCGCGCGTCCCAAGGTAGTTCCTTGGTGGCTACACCCGTGGTAGCCGCTGCCGCTGGAGCTACCAGGAAAGTCCCGGAACGAATGTAGCCCTTCGGGGACGTCGAAGCGAACATCGGCGGAGTGTGGACGCTGGCCGCAGGTGCTCTACAGCTGCCGATGGTACCACGAAGACGCAGGTTCGTGGTGCAACAAGGACGCCGCAACCGATGCGAAGTCGGCCCGCACTTGCCCAGCCTTTGTAAGCATGGTAGGTGGCCTGACCACGTACCCCTGGCTCGTTCCTTGACGTTCACGTGCTCCTTCCACCGCCTGGTTTTTTGACTCCCTCCTTCACCTTGTGCGCCCTGCTTTTAACCCCTCTGGCCTCCATAGCGTCACACTCTGATTGGCTGTCGGCCTTCTCTTGTCCATATTTCGGGACCGTGCGGCTTGGTTCCTTTGCGGCTTGGTTCCTTTCCATATTGGCTGTCCCGTGCGCTACCATATTTGGCAGTGGTGCCTCGGTGTTTCGGCGCGGTGTTCATTAATTGGTGCGGTGTTGGCGCGCACTTCAAATTACCGTTTGTTTATTTTTCTTCTTTTTCGGGGGGTTCTGATGCATCCTTTATCAGGGGGTTCTGATGCATTGACACATGACACGCATTATTGACACATGACATTAGTGCGCAAAAAGAAGCGTAACAAATCGTTGGGTACGAAGCACTGCAGTGGTGCCACCTGGCTATAGGCAGCTGAATTCGGTTTCCATTCGACATGCGCTCAACTCCGATAACTTCCTAACCCGTCAGCGGTATTCAATTTTTTATACTCGAGCTTAAACGTAAAACTGCTTGAGAAAAAAAAAAGAGAACTAATCAAAGCGTCAGATGTTGGAAAGGAAATTAATACAATTGTGATTTTTGAATCATGGCTCAGTCACCAAACGTTCCTCCACGATTCGTGTTTATGTGCTAGCGTCGCAAACGCGATCACCAAAAACTCGGCCACAGGACATCATCTTCCGCGACTGAGCTCGCCGTCCTGCGTGCGGCTGTTCAATACATCACCACCCAGTCAGCCAGTCAATGGGGAATTTAACAGACTCCTTGGCGGCCCTATATTCTGGGTGTAACCGTCGACACAGTTCCACTCGACGCTTTGATCGATACCGAGAACGCCTATATCTGACCGTAGCGTTGAACTTTTCTGTCTTCTAAAGTACGCACGCACGCTGCCTTTTTATTTAAGGAGGGTGTACGTGTCTTAGTGTGGTAGCCGCTAAGGGTGACATAAAAAATCCTGAAGTTTCTGACTTTATTATTGCCATACAGCTTTGCTCCTATGATTAGAGGTCGGAGGACTCAGTCATGATTCCACTCACTCAGACTCAAATGCGCTCAAACTAAGGTGTGCGTTCGCGTTTGAGTGAGCGTGACGCTAGTGTGGCATCATGAGTGGAAGCCCGAGTGAGTTTGAGTACTTGTGATCCCGAGTCAGTTGGAGCCAGACTGAGATTGAGTACGGCTGAGCCCGAGTGAATTTGAACCCAGGTCACCCCGACTGAGTTTCAGTACCCCTGATCCCGAGTACGTTTGAGCTCAAGTGATCCCGAGTGAATTTGAGCCCAAGTGAGTCATAGTCGAAGTGAAACTGCGGGAGACCACTTAAGTGTGTGTGCCGATAAGTCCGTTTAATACTGGGAGAGCTGCGCCTGCATTTGTGTAGGTATGGGCCTCAGTGAATTTGCTCCGGTTGTAATATAGACCCCAGTTGTGGACATAGGGATTCATATTGCCGCGAACCATGCATTCGGTTTGTTTGTTTATGGCTTCTTTTTACTGTCCGGTTGCGTCCGGCTGTGTTATTTGTGTCCCAAGCGAAGCGCATGTTTCATTCTTTATTTTTATGCCGCACGGGTTATCTCATTCGGATAAATAGAGCGTTTTGCCCTAACGTCACTGGCATGAAATAATCTTGTTTGATCTACAATGTTCTGAATGTAAATCGACGGTTCGAGAAACACTTGCGGCGAAAGATAAGCCTGCAGAGGAGACGCAGCGGTATTCGATTCGCCGACACTCGCCTACGCACGTCACTTTGTTGACTGCTGCATCGTTGCCTGTGTATTCTTTGAGTTGTTAGGGGAGCACAAGTTCGTTCCAATAAAGTTGTTTTTCCTTTAAGACAGCTGCGTCGTCTTTGTCTACGTGACAATATAAAAGCCGAAGTACATTCATCAGTTGAAATGAGCATGACATTATCAGGTAACCCATGTCTAGCTGCTGATCATGTCTATTCCCTGCTAATGTAGCCACTATTCACCGCAAGTGATATTTACCCGGAACGCCGCTGTGACTCACTGACCTCCACTAGTCAGTGCTGTGACTACGCGAAGGCTTGCCTACCTTGACACCAGGACCAAGTGTGGCAGTGTAAGGTAATGGTAGTAGTAGTAGGTGGTAGTAGTTGTTATAGTTGCTAGTACTAGTTGTTATACTGGTCTTAGTTTGTATATTGTGTTATGGGGATATGAATGTTTTAACCGCTTATCAGAGGTTTCCAGCACGATACGATTGTGCTAGGGCTGCGGTCGCAAAGATTAGGAATGCGCGTTCGTTTGTCGTTAGTATACCCGCGTTGCGTAACTTGCGTGATTTTTGGGAAAGTGTTGAAGCCAGATAGAAGGCAGCTATAGAAGTTTGTTGTTCCTTTTCATGAGTCGCTGTGGGCTCGGCACTCGGGTAGCGTGCGGATGCAGCAGTATTCGCCATGCACAATCGCTTATACCCCGCTGCCTGGTCTTCAAAAACGTCTAGTAGAAGCTTGCTCTCTGCCACTTTTCAGCGGCTGTGCCTCTGACTATCGACTGGTGAAATGATAAAATGGTGCTTATCTTGCCTTTTCCTCCTGATGAAGCCTCTAGGAAGGCGGGAGAGTGTGGTGGTTCGTCTGCTTCTGTTAACGGTCCATTATAAGAGGTAATGTAGATATTGTAGCATTTTCTTCACGATCGTCATTCGCTGTACATCACCTGTAATTGGCTGGAGGTGTGATAATCGACTGGTGACGTCATACAATGATCCTTATCTTGCCTTTTCCTCTGGGAAGGCGGGATAGGGTGGTGGGAAGGCACACGGCGGCGCTTGATGGCTGGTTGTTTGCCGGTCAATGATATGTTAGTAGTCAAAAATGAAGAGGCGAGCGCCGGGGGGAAGGGGGGGGGGGAGGGGGGGGTGCCGCGGGCGAAGTGCTCGGCGTTTATGTTTCGGTGAGCCAAAAGCGGTGGACCGCCCTCCGATTCGTAACTGTTTGTCCTGCAACATTAAGACGCGCTCGGAGCATGACTTCTCGCGTTAACTCTCGCGCTCGTTCAAGCG
Organism: Haemaphysalis longicornis; assembly: GCF_048455015.1. Classification (NCBI taxonomy): domain Eukaryota; kingdom Metazoa; phylum Arthropoda; class Arachnida; order Ixodida; family Ixodidae; genus Haemaphysalis; species Haemaphysalis longicornis. Next base: position 74,284,638 of record NW_027526204.1, read on the forward strand.
CAAGTTTCATCCAGTAAGTAAAGAAATCATAAATATAGCAGGAAAGCAAGCAAGAACGAACGAACAAACGAAATAACAACCGAAAAAAAAAAGAAACTAACGAACGAAGAGATAGGCACGCATTGTACGTACGTTACTGCGTGTGCCTTTATAGGAGTTAGTGAGGCCCCGAGTAAAGCATCCAGACCACTGCCAGGACCTTGGGGATTGGACATCTACAGCTTCGCTTTAAAATATTTTCGTATTTCACCGAAATGTAGGCAAAGCACAGGGGGAGCAACGGCCACGAAAACACAACAACACAGGTCACGGCCCCTTGTTGAGGCGTCCCAGAGCTTTTCGTGCAGCCTGGATAGGGGCACAAAACAAGAATTTGCTGAATAAGAGTAGCGCCAGATTACTGTCCTGGGGGAGTAAAATTTAGCTCCTTGACTGCAGATTGATAATCTCACACATTGTTTGCGGCGCGTTTTTAGCGCCTGCACGCAAATTAAAGCACGTTTCAATGCTCGCGCACCCGTGAACGAGGTATCCCATTAATTGTCGTGAAGGCAGGCCTTTAGGCAAGGTACTGACCCAGCAGGAAATATTCATCCTTGTTCTCAGGTTTTGTTAAACCTTGAAGTGACATTCGGGTAAGTTGAGTATCGAATTAGAGCTCTCGGATCACGTGGGACAAATCAAAGTCATACTGCTAATCAGTTCTAGTTAGGAGTAGTAAAACTTCGCGACATCCCTGCAGACATTGAAGTGGCCGCAGACACGCAAATGAGGTGTCCAGTGAAAGCTTCGGGAAACGCCCGTTTAGCCCAAATAATGACGGCACCATGAGAGCTTCATCGTCAGTTATAAATTAGGTGAAAACACTTTATGCAGCTGGGTCGTGTAGGGTATCAAATTAAAGGTCTTAAGTAGAGGAATCACCTGGAATAAACAAAAATAAACGCTTCCTGTTTATAGTAATCAGATAGTCGTAGTGAGTCACAGATTATGTTTAAATTCAAAATGGTGCTGCTAGGGCGCGTCGGGTATCAAATTAAAGTTCTCGATGGGAGAAGTCACTTGGGACAAATACCAATGTGCTTCCTGATTAATATCACAAATAATTATGGTGAGTCATAGATTGGGTTCAAAATCGAAATGATTACGCTAGGGCGTGCGAGGTATCAAATCGAAGTGGCCGATGAGGGAAATCACGTGATATCAATAAAAAAAAATCCCGCGCCTTCCCGCCAGGGGAACACGAGTAAATGCAGAGCATTGGGGCCTCAGTACTGATTGAAGGCAGTGTTGCTTCCAACGCTTCTTCCGTGATGCTGGAGTAGCAGACAGGAGTAAACGTGGGCACGAGCGTCAACCAAGGAAGGAAGGAGCAACGCAGTGACTGAAACACGAGCGACCGCTAGCCGCTATATTTGCAGCGCGCGCAGTAGAGGGAGAGCAGTACGGGGGGGAGAGCGCGCATGCGCAAGTAGCGCGCGCCCTTCCACGCCCCACCGCGCTGCTATCACGCACCTGTTACGCCGAGACCGCGACGGAACGAACGGGCTGACTACGGCGCATGCGCGCGCCAGCTGCTGTTGAGAGAGAGGAGGGAAGGAGAGGCGCACCTGCTGCGGACGCGGAACTGTTGACACCGTCCGACGCAGGAACAGGCGAGGCTAAGAAATGCTTTGCATTTAAAAGCGTGCGTCTTATCATTGTGATGTAGTTAATGTTTGTAGTAGATTAGTTTAAATATCAAAGTGGTGCCGCTAGGCCATGTCACATATCAAAATAAATATATCGATGAAGGGAGGTAGATCCGATGCAACCATGAGAAGGCATGACATTGAATAGGGAAAAGTTAGACAAATAGCTCTCATCCATCGCCCCAGGGATGTAATTGTGCTCGTATATTGCAGGCCAGACATATTCGCATCGTGGTAGGTTCGACGCATTTCAGTTCTCAATGTCCGTCAACAAGCGTGTGTTTTCATGAAACAGTTTAAGGACTAATGGGTCGATACATTTTTTCGCTCACAAGGTGTCATTTACGCCTAGGAACGGCTGGCTTGATTATGAATTGCGTTCACCTTCGACTTTGTCCCGTGCCAGCGCAGGGCGGGCCGCTAATTTTGCACGCTAGGTTCTAGACCACTCTGCCGACTCCTTATGCTTTTTGGCGGCTCTACATAAAAATCATTCCAATGGCCCCACTTGACCATATATGTTTCAGCAGTATAATAAAAAAATATTACGTTGAACAGAAAAAGAGTCACGTATGCCTCAGACACACAACAGGCGCTGTGATGTTTCTTCTTAATTAACTCCAGCAATATTTCGTGGCAATATCGGTGTGCTTATGTATTCACTACAAATGCGACCGCAGCTACCTCTCAGGAATTTGGCGCTTTGTCGTGCAATGCCATGGCTATATTTTGACTACATATGTATCTTTAACGTGCGCTGATATCACGTCACAGGGGCATTTTCGCTTTTTGCCTCCATCAGAAAAGTAGCCATGCATCCAGGCCGTGATCAAACTCGCCTGCTTGGGCTCAGCAGCACAACGCCTTAACCACTGTGACACCGAAGTGGAACACTCACTGTTCGCTTTGCTAAGGGTCACAGAGTATGTAAAGTAATTTGAACTTTTATATATCCTCTACATTCACGTATGTTCTGATGCACTGCATGATATAACGAACTGTTAAAACAAGAGCTTCTACCAACGTGCATCAGGACGACGAAAACACTACACGCGGACGCAAGAACTGATAGAATAATTAGTAAGCCGTTTCCAAGCCCCCACTTCATAGAGGCGGAGGGCCACAACCGTTTGAAATGCAACAGGGTACGCAAGAAGTATTGGTCACACTTAAATGTAACAACAAGCTATGGGACACTTCCATTGTAGCAGCCATGTTTTTGTCAACTCCAGCACCCCCCTAATCCTCCTCAGACGCAGCTTCAGCATCACCACTGCCGGACCTCGGTGCGGAAGAGAAGCCACGTGGCAGAGAACACCGCTCTGCCCGATCGTAGCCTATGAGAACTCCCTGGTACAGGGCCCTTTTAGCCATTAAGTTGCATATGTAATTATAAGTAGGCACTGCTACACTGTCTAATCGGCCGATGGCCATGATGTTGCTGACGAACCTTTGAAAGTAACGTATTGCGTGGCTCTGGAAACCCCAAGAAATCTTCAACAGACGTTTAACCGCCCTCCTTTCCTTCCACTCTACACCCTACAAACATTACTACGAGAAGTATGTTGTAAATAAACGCAGGCGAAGCTTAGGTTAATTTAAGTTGTTCCACTCTGTCTACTTCTAATTATGCTGACGCACATTTCCCAAGTGGATATCGAAAGTAGAAGGCAGGTCACATATCTGGCTAAGCAAACGAAAAATACAACCAACCCATCTTTACTGTTTCGTACGTTCCAGAAATAGAGAAAATGTATACGAAAAGGATGAACCAACAAGAACTTCGGGATGCAAAATACTGGTTCGAAATACGGTTTACGTCACAAATTTCCGCATTTCATTAGCGGCATTGAAAGTTGGGCGAGTTCGTAAATCATCGTGAGAACCAACACAGCTCGGAACAGAACACGGTGAAAGAAAGAGTCACAATGCAAGCGCTGACTCATAACTAGCGTTTATTAGTACAGAAAGAATAAACATGTACACGCGAGCGCGCGCATGCACAAAGGGCGAAGAAAATACTGATGCGGCTTTGCATACGCCGATCCGCTACAAATACAAGGAAACAGGAAAAAGTCTGGGTCAAGACTTGAGAGTATACAAGTCACGTGAGCATACGGTCGACTATCTTGGACTTTTTGTGAGCTGAGAACTGTGGGGTCCAGATGTGTTGTGCAAGTCCTTCTCTAAGCTAAGGACAAAATGGGCAGTCTTTGTGTGTTGGTGTGCTCTTGTAACTTTTTTCCGTGCTCAACCAATGCGTGTGTGCGTCACTGAACTTAAATGCCATGAAGATGCACAGCGTTACTAGAAATGTTATATTTACCTACAAAATTTTATGCACAACAATTCCCTGTTGTGATTGTCTTCAGTGCCCCGTTTTTCAGTGCGTGACTGATTGCTAGCTTGTTTTTTATGCCTCAATGAAGGTGACTCAATTTCTCTATATTGCGAGTTAACTGGATATTTTATTGCTTACTAGTCCTATGCAATGTCTTTTAGGTGTCAGGACCCTAGTCAGGCAGTTTGTTGCCTTTAGTTCTCGCATCCTAGGCAATGTCTGTCTGGATTAAATGTTGAAATAAGCAAATAATAATTAGATTATTTATGCACTTGTTTTTATTGCTTCCTTTTTACCTTCCACACCTCTAATTGAATCACATCTAGCTAAACACTCAGCATCGTTGTTGTTAAATAATCGCCACTTCTCGCGCCCGACAAGGACATGTTAATTCTTTAAAGTAGTCACATTTGCCCTTGTCATGTGCCAGGCACGCCTTTTCACAATATATGGCGATATAGAGTATTTTGGCACACGTCCCCATAGTACATTTAAAAGGAAGGTTGAACATTAAGGATCGTAATTTATTGGAAGGGTACGCTGAAAGAAGGCCGAACTTTTTATACTTTGTGCTTATACTTTGTGGGGTTGGTCAAGGAAAGCAAAAATTTACTGCCTTGTATGAATGTGCGTGATCACATTCTCCAGTCGTTTTCGGACTCTGGGCCGTGGTGCTATGCTTCTACTAGCTTCTGGCGCGGAATTCTAACGCATATAGTCATGCGATGTAGTTAAGGGTGGAGTTAAGAGTCGCAGAAGCATGCAAAAATTTTGGGGGACACAGAAAATTATGTCGCGGTAATGATAACACGACGCAAAAAGTTGCACGCCATTGGCAACGTATTCTGAGTTTTCCAGGACTTCTTAGCGACCCATGAGCTGCTCAAATGTTTACCATCTCAGGAGCAGCTGTAGCAAACATGTCTGATTTTTGCTTCGTCTGTTTCCCAACTTGGTCTGCAATCTACTGTGGCAATTTCCTGCAGGCATGGCCCGATGTGCACAAAAACAATTCGGCACGAGCGTTCTTCTGGTGACTCGGGTTTTATTTAAAACTCTCTATTCATGAACGTTTAGTGCTTCATCAATGTCTGTAGCAATTAGCATCTGAGGACCCAAATGAGCGCGTGAAGTATTCATCGAAATCCCCTTCCGCTTTTAGTTCTGATAAAATTGCCTTGATAATAAAGGTGGCTTTGTCGCTTGCCAAGCTTACGAAGGTTACTCTGGGTTCTCCTAATAACGCGCATTGTTAAGTTCGCCCTCTTCTTCCCAACGAGACATCTGTGAAAAAGCCAGGCCCCCAAAAGGTGCATAAAATTGGTGTGGAGGGCAGCTACAGCCGCAAGACAAGCGGAAATTTGGCGATATTGGATGCGTCAACACATCACGTGCGCCTCTTCACAATCACAATCATAAAAAGGTGTATGATAAGTAGAGACCGGATTTTAGGCAAATGCCTTTTAAGTTTCTTGTGCTCCTAAGGCGCCATTGTGATATATGATCATGAATTAGAGAATGAGAAGCTTTTTATGGTGTTTTGATAGTGCCTATATATGCCCATTTTCGCGTTTGTATCTAAATGAGCACAAATGCCCGTAAAAGCCTATTTTCAATGCGTATTTCAGTATCGGCGCCTATGTCAACACTATTTAGCATGTCGTTTCGCAGTCGGGCGAAGTTTGAGATCGTTATTCCCGTTACCGGGCAGTGACTGCTCAGAACTCGATAGGGTTCACTCCAGTCTTGTTGTTAAACCAACTGCCGGAAGACAACCGCTATAGCACGAATACAACGGAACCCGCATTTTCACTGAAAAGAGGCATAATTTTAATTAAAACTATCTGTAGTGATGGTAGTTTGCTATTTTTTCGCAAAGTTTTCACCGTTATTCTTAGACTGCGTTATGCGTTTTCTCTAAACATATATCTTCAAACATGTGCAGTCACATCCTCGTTTCTAGAAGCACACTCAAATCCAACTCTGTTATCAAGGCAACGGTTGAGTACCGAACACGCGTTTGTCAGCCAGCAGATCACTCATATATTGAAGAGCCGAAGGTGAAATATCACTGCGCAGATGCATTTCCTTGCGCCTTAAAATTCGCTCTGTCCATAGGCTCTCAAACGCGGTTGTGCACCAAAAATCTGTTCGGCTGCCAAGCACCTCATAAAAATTGCTTTTGAAGTGTGTGTAAGCGTATTTGGCAGTGTTGGGACATCTTGATTGTTCATTCCCATATCACTGCATATGAAGAAATCGGTTGAGGTGTACCTAACAGTCTTCATGCAAGAGCGTATTAATTTCTTTATAAATCGTAGTCTCATGCGTTGATTATTTGTGCCTGTTTCTGTAGCACCGTATTTAAATTGCGTCAGGCAGACAACTATAATCGGGTACGACTTATGAACGGCGGAGGAACTTGCCAGGAACACCCGAACCGGCTGTTCCCCAGCGCGGCGCAAAGCCCGCCTTACTGTGGGTATAGTGAACATGCCGCAAGTGGTTTCAGTGATTTTGCAGGCTTAATTTGCTTATAAATTATTCCAGCGGCGGAGTACAAACTTTTGCTGGTAGGTTTGCAGGTTCGTTGCGGTGGCGAAGGAACCGTTCGCTTGAAGAATTCGGCATTGCTCGCGATGAAGCAGAAGAGATGAGAAGACGATGACGAGACGAAGAGATGATGACAAACAAAAACTGCATTTACAATTAGTTACACAAACGTATTTACAAAAGGGATGAGAAAACCTGGCTGCCTTAGCGATCGACTAACTTGGTTACGCCCTAGGTGTTCAACCTTAGTAACTGACCCTTAGTTACGCCCTAGACGGCAAAGGTTTACTTGCAGTAAGCATGGAGGCTCGCTGGTCTTCCGCCCCAACCAAGTCTGCTGCGGGCTAACTTACGCGAGAGTTTAATTCCTCGCGCCTATTATATGCCGCGCAGCCGATTCTATTGGTCAGGCTGACCTCTCGAATTAACCAATGCTGGAGCCAAACGTGCCTCACTGAATTCCCGCCGTTCGCCTCCTCTCCCAGGCGTGGCGGACACACGAAAACGCGTAAACAGCGGCGACGGAAGTTCCTCACGATTCGGGAGCCCATTGGGTGCCACCGCGCCTACCAATGTCACCGCTCGGCATTGGAAGAGTAACCCGGTGGCCTCAAGGCACGCACTCCGAAGCGGCGTTTTCTCGCCCTAATATGAAGTTTGAAGTTTGAGGTTATTTCGCTTATGATACAATATATTTCCTTGCCTCCCCGAAGACGCACTCGAAGGAGCTTGTATGCGGCCGCGTCCTTTCGAGGCATCTTTAACGGGGGCCGAGCTCCCCGAAATAATGAATGAATGAATTACTTCATTGCAGAGAGGAGAATAAAAAGCCCTGTGGGTAGGGAATGGAAAAGAGGATTGGGAACGACGTCACTAATTAGTTGTAGTACATCTGACTAAGTAATGCTTAAGTTTCAATAGCTTTGCAGCTGTCTCCCGAGGTCTCGTTGGAGCAACACTCACACACTGACCTTCTCCTGAGGGGAGGGGGTATCAGATATAGTTCTTGACGGCACATTACGGCTGGTGTGGCAAGATGGAAGCGCACCGGTGTTCATTTGTGACTGGTCAACTTGGAAAGGTAATCGGTCAGCCATTAAACTATTTTATACAGACCGTTTTTAGGGCAACTTCTGCTGTTTTTTCTAACATTTAGGGGTTGTCCCTAACGTAAATAAGAAACCCATAACAGCGGCGGCCAGAAAGAGAAGCGGGGGGCGGCAATGCGCGCATTCTCCCAGCCCGGGCATGTTATCATCCAATCTCCTCTCCGCCGGCATGACAAAAGGCGTCAGAATACCTACAGGCGCAAACAAAACTAAATGAGAAAAAGGAGGCGATGTCACCTATTAAGCGCAATCTCCGTTTAAAACGCGCGCCCGCGCTGTCATTCGGGGGCGTCGCTTCCACGGAATGATACACTGCATGACGTACCGCGGTTCTTAACTTGTGCCAGAGCGTACCGCTTTTTTTATTCAATACTTTCTGCTCTCAGGTATTCTTTTTCATGTCTGATTCACTACAAGCAACGCTCGAGAAAGAGACAATGACCACTTACATGAATGTTAGCACTTCGCTTGTTGAAGAAAGCCAATGGATCACCATTAGTTTAGCAGTTTATGGGACAATTGGGTCGCAATGCTAACCTGTTGGCGCCTTTGTGCCAAAATAAACAATGGCAATTTTGATCTTCCTGTTGTAGATACAGGTCGCGCACGTGTTCGTGCGAAATTGCTTGCGTTTACGTAAACATTTATGATGCCTATATATATTTCCGACGTGAAAGCCTAAAACGATATTTTGACTGCCTGTATTTTGCACCTAAACTACGCCTTTTTATTCCCTAAAAATTCGGACTACAATGATAACGTACTACCCAGCTCGAGCACGGCCTAGCTTTTAAGTGCGAATGCACTTCTTAAGCGACCCTGAATCACGCGTCCACCGCCGTCCGTCCGTCCGCACCACATACCCACTTACGGCGATTGGCCAAGAAGAGTTCCTAATTTCTTTAGCACATACCCACTTAGGGCGATTGGCCAAGAAGAATTCTTTCGCATCGAGACCGTTCCGGATCAAGTCGATTTGGACGACCCGATGCAGCTGGCCATCGCCCTCAACGCCGTGTCCAAGACCATCTTCTTAAACGAGGAGGGCCACCGCGGGGCGAGGCGAATCGAGCTACAGACCTGCGAGGGCGCGCAACGACCGCACGCGCTCGTGGTGAGCGACGACGGCGAGCGAACCGGCGACCTGGACGAGGCCGCCGTCGCCGACAGGTTGGTCGACCAGTCCCACAGCCTCCACGTCGCTCCGGGCGAGAACCGCGTCCCCATCGCGCTCTTCATGGACGTGTACGCCGAGGAGCTCGCTTTCCCCACCATCTACCTGGGCGTCCCCCGCGCGATCACCGGCTCGCGCCCCACGCCGTTCGTCAAGGCGAGCAGCGAGATACGACTAACGGGGTGTGTGAATCCCCACTTGATCACGCGGGGGTGTTAAATGCAACTAACGGGCGAATGCCAACACAGTTCAACATAACTCCCCCTCATATCATCACCCGTGCATTCGAACTTCCCCATGCTCCCCTTCGGGGAAATGCGGGTGTTTTTTTTTTACACCGCATAGCGTGATAGGCTTATTTTTTTCTTGCACATGGCGTTGCAGCGCTCGGCACTGTATATACGCCTCATCTTGATCGAGGACATCGCGCGAGGCTTTCGCAACTTTAGGCATGAAGATGGGCTTTCGGTGACGGGCCTCTATGGATTATCATATCGAGAGATAGTGATAATCTGTACTGACTGAGATATTGATTGAGAGAGAGAGAGAGAGAGAGAGAGAGAGAGAGAGAGATTTATTGATTGATGGTAGGGTTTAATGCGCCGACGCAATGTAGGGCATGAGCCGCGCCGTAGTGGAGGGCTCTGGATTAATTTTGGCCACCTGAGTATCTTTAACGTGCGCCCAAATCTCGTACACACAGGCAATTTTTCATTTCGCCTCCATCAGAAAAGCGGCCGCCGCGGCTGGGAATCGAACCCGCGACCTCGTGCTCAGCAGCGCAAAGCCTTAGAAACTGAGCCACCGTGGTGGGTTTGAGAGAGGGAATGATTGAGTAAAAGTTGGGTATTGTAAAGTTCGGTCAACTTTACAAGGTCCCCAGTATGTTCGTCGGCTCCTCATGTACCGGTTGGGAAATTTGCGGCTCTGTACTACCAGGTGTCTGTGCGTATCTATCCTCTGCTGAACTCATCTGAACAGAGGTGGCACTCAAAGATTTCGGCCAAAAGGGGAACTCTTCACGCTGAAATAAGGATTGTGCACATATTCTCGTGCATATAAAGCGCTAATTGAAAACTCAGTCGGTGGTGCACCGCGGCTCTTGCTCTTTGAAGTAGTGCCCATGGCCTTGAGCTCCTTCAGGCTTGCGTTGCTGTCACTCACGTAGTCACACCGCCTGCAGCGCACGATGAACTCAAACCCTGCTGTGCACGCCTAGGGAAAAAAGCAAGAAAGTATGCATTATGGAGTGTCAATATTGGAAAAACAGTTCGTTCCCTCAAATCAGCGAGCTGCGCCTAAATACAGAAACCGTAGGTAATGTGAAAGGTTAGCCCACGTTTCGACATCAAACTACGCACACGGGCGGGACAGCGAAGTGGAAGAGACAGGACGAGCGCAGCTTCATAACTACTTTTTGTGGAAAATTGACCATATACTTATTACTATCACTAGATACGGTATGAGAGTGGCGGTACTTGGGCGCTGAAGCCAGATACGGCGACGATTTTGGTGTTTATCAGTGCTGCAAGAATGCAGCTTTTTTGGCCTGGCCGCTAACTTTTACCGGGTTCTTTGTTAACAACATTGCCGAATGAGCAACAAAACGGGATCTCTCGACAAACTTCTGCTGCTTAAATGCTGTTACACGCGTTATCTTTAGGTCGCGTTCGAAACAACGTGAGTCGCTCAGCCGCATATCATGCAGTTACCTTAAGTCTACCAGAGTTAAGTCTACCAGAGCTGACCGAGTGAAAGGCCTAAGCCACAAAATGGCGGCGCCCATGAACTGTGCCAGTGTAAACAAATGACACGTGATGAGAACTGACCAACGACCAAGGCGGCGGCATTGAACAATTGGAGAAACGAGTGCCGATACTCTGTAACCTATATACCCACACTACCACATGCCTGCAATGTCGCCATCTTTATTAGACAAAAGAACGGTTCAAAATCCTGTATTCATATTCATACAAAGATAGGGATGGCTCACTGATACACTGTTCGTCATACTTTCAAATGCAGAAGGCCGAAATTATTTACCTCACCCGCTGTTCTCGACTTTTACTCAGTACCCCATTCTGATTCACGAACGGCTCGCATGGCTTGTTTTCACGCACGACGAAGTGGGGAAAGATGCGGGAGCCTCTTTTGTTCCGCATAGACAGCTGGTGTTCCCTTAAAGGGGTCCTGAAATACCTTCCGCCGATGCATGGACGTACATGTAACCAAATAAAGCAATGTATTAGCTATCTCCTCCCACAAGAATTTTGTTAAAGCGATGAGTATTAGCTGAGAAATCGTAAATCAAAAACCGCGCATTATCGTCACACCGCGTTTCCTCCTCCTTTTAACTTACTCTCCGCTGTTGACGGCGTGCCAGCCTTCCCTCCCGTGATGCTGCGCTCCGCGGCGGTGACGTACTTCCGCTATTGCGCTGCTCACACTGCCGTCTGCTACGGGCAAGCTTTGTTGACACCTGGAATCATGCACTCCGCTCAAGGCTGGAAAAGCGAACGAAAAACCTGGCCGCATGTGTGCGGCGGCCTGGCCTTGCCGTTTCGCGGTGTACGTTGCTGTCTTATTTTGCGGTGGTGGTAATTCCTGCCGGCGGCATGTGAAAGAGACATTTTAAACCGATACAGAACCCGTGCACAAAACGCTTCAATCATGTGACCAGTTCAGCTTGGGGCGACGCGTGGTGGAGAGCGGCAACGTTGGCAAAACATGCTTCGGCGCGGCTCTGAGCTTTCTAGCGCTGGAGCGAGCGCAATTTCTTTGACAATCTCAAACATCGGTTGCCTGCAACAAGGCACAAACCACCCCAGTAGTCAGTTACGGTTGCGTGATCCCGGTTCAGCTCGGGGCCCCATCTCGCGACAAGTGGGCACTGCAGGCGTACCACTCACTCCCATTGGGAAGTGTGAGATGCGTTTGGCATTACAGGAGGCGATGGTGTGTGTGTTGTGGACGCCTTTGTTTCGCGATGAAATGCGACGTTGTGCTTCTGCGGGTGGATAGTGCTTCCCATGTTCTGGATTATCTTTCTCGAGCGACGTACGACTCAACCTCGCATGGGGTATGTGCAGTGTGCGTGGCTAAAAGCCATCTCGGCTTGCGCGCCAGAGTTAAGTGACTTGCTGTTCGTCCCCGCAAACCGTGCGCGAGGTGATTGCCGAATTTACGACGGGCAGGAGCAGGCAACCCATCGTCTGTCAATCGCGGTTCAGACTTGCAACGCATGTTGTGACGTTGTGTTCGTTCGAAACGCATCTCTGGATTGTTTTGAAGTTGAATAAAGTGTGTGCGTCAAACCCGGGCATTCGGCTCAGGGCGTTCTCTGCGATTGCACGAAAGAAGTGCCACGGGGCTTCAACGCTTTCTTTATGGAACGTACTAGGTAAGGGAATATCCATGTCATGTTATGGCCGTGTTGCATTCAGTACGAACGGTTAAGCGTTTGTTTACACTTGTTTCGTTTGTCGTAAAATGTCCAAGCACTCCGGCACTCCACTCCGCTGGCAGGTCAACCGGCGAGCCGACGCTGAGCAGACGACTCATCTTTTTGCCGGAAGTGCGTGAAAAAGCCGCCCAATAGCAGGATGTCTAGCTCATGACGAACATATGGGAATCGATGATGTAGACATGTAAAGATGGCGGCGTCCAAAAACACGAAGGGAAGGGTGAGAAAAAATGCGACAAACTTTGCAACAAAAGTGTTAGCTTTCCGCTGCGCGTAAAAGAGTAATACTTGGCACAGATGACGTTGACGACCCAATCTAATGATTGCGCTACTTCATTTAGTGTGCTCAAAACGCCTTTCAGGGCCTCTTTAAGCGGTAGTTTAAACAGCGGCCCGTTTGGCAGATGTAAACCCTCCCCTCCCGCATGTGAGCGGGGTCGCATGCCTCACGTAAGGCGTTGTAGGCCATACATCTATATGTATGGCGTGGTAGGTATACATGTATACCTCCATGAGATGAGGGTATAGATGTATACAAGAGAGCTATCTTAGAGCAGGACTAAATTCAAAATGAAGTCCATCACTACCCGCATGGAACGAGGACAGGTTTAGCCCACCAATACTACAGGTTCAACTCGGCATGGCGTACTTATGATAGCTCTTGTCGGAAAGCCTATCAGATGAGGGAACGATACCGTGGGCGAATTTCGGAGAATCAATATTTCGCGCAGAAGGTAAAGTGAGTTTTAAAAGCCGGAAAAATTTGCTTTCCCTGCACTCTAGCTTGGTCCGCGAAACGCTTCGATCACGAAGTTGCAATTTATAGAGCGGTTTTCGAAATTTCTTGTTCCCTAGCAGAACGTTGCATGGGCCCACTTTTTATTTAGATGGCTAAGTGCCATGACGGCGAATTTTTTTCTGCGAAAAAAACGGTCATTTCATTTCATTTCATTTATTCAACCTTAAGGGCCCGAAGGCATTACATAAGGGGGGGCGTACATCGAAGTTTGAAGTTTCATAGCAAGGTAACAATATGAAGGTACACACTGATTACAAGAAATAAAGAAAGAAAAAAAACGAAAATAACACGCATAACAAAAATTGAAAATACATTATAGGCGATAAATTCTGCGAGCACAGTAAAGACACAACTATCAATGCAACAGGTAAATGTGCTGTTAGGACGTATTATTTGTATTTTGAAAACGGGCTAGTTTGTCGCGAAATATTTTGCGGTCTCTGCAAGAAACAATGTTATTTGGTAGTGCATTCCAAACTGTTATGGCATGGGGGAAAAATGAGCTGCTCATCGCCGCCGTCCGGCATTTTATGGTCATGAAAGGGTGCGTATGGGAAAGGCGAGATGATGTTCTTACTGGGCATTTTAGGAGAGGATGTCCCGATCTGCTGAAGTAATAGAAAGTGTGAAGGAGGCAGACACGAGAAGTTATGAGACGTGAAGCGAGCGATGCGAGTGACAAAGTTTGTTTTAGTGCGGTTACACTGACGTGTCTTGAATATTGTGACGTAATGAAACGAGCTGCGCGGTTTTGAACGGCTTCCAAATCACCGGCGAGATAAGCTTGTGAGGGATGCCAGATGGACGATGCGTACTCGTGTTTTGGTCGCACGTATGTTAGATATGCGAGTTTCTTTATTTCAGGAGATGCAGATCGCAAGTTACGTCGTAAGTAGCCTAATGTGCGCGAAGCTTCTGAACGAATGGTTTTAATATGTTTCACCCAAGAAGTGATGACGTCAGATGAACTCCTAGATATTTGTGAGTGCACGTGCGGTCAATTGGAACAGAGTTAATGCAGTAGGTTTCGTGTGTGGTAATGTGTTTACGCGTAAAGGACAGAACTTTGCATTTAGTGAATGCAACTAAACTAAACTAAACTAAACTAAACTAGTGAACTAGAGAATGTTCTTTTCTTTCTTTGTTTCCTAGAAGGCGGTCTTTCTGTATGTGCTATACTACCGGGTGACGCTGTACTATTTTTTATTTCCAAGTGTTCCATGCAAAATTTCTAATTAACCGGAGTATGCACCATATTTCGTTAAAGAGAACACCGAAAATAGGTGGAGGGCATAGTCGATTGGTTTGCAATTCGGGAACACTTTCGGTTAGTTTCTTACTTTCAGTAACAGTGCTATAATCTGCAACCACATTAAATAACAACTTTTCAAGCACGTGCACACCAGTGCGTTTTGCTGTCGCGAATTCGGTGGAGCGAACATCCGCACATGGGAAGTTGGCAATGCCTTCTCCATTGCAAGTGAGCGTTGCAGTTCTCGCATAGGAGATACACGTTGCCCGAACGCCTAATTCGCTGTGTCGCGGGTGAAACGTTTGACAGCAGAGCTGTTTAGCTTGAGCTTGGTACGGTGGCGTTCGCAAGAAAAATGCCAAGAAGACATACCGAGTGCACGTGAGATTGCGCTTTTGATGAACGCCCGGCGTCATCCACATTTGCACGTGGGCTGGCGCCTCACGGAGAGCTCGCAAAGAAATACCAAGCCCACGTCAGCGTGCGCCGTGTGAAGAGCGCCCGGCGTCGTCCAGCTTGACCTTCCAGAACACTCTGTCCACTGTTCGTGGCGTGATCTCCCGGCATGTGGCGCTCGAGGTACCACGCCACACGCCATTTGGGAATGCCCCTCTTTACCCCCGCTCCGTTGCATCCGACTAAAACCTGACCACAACCGCCGCCAAATCGGCCTAAACGCACCCAACTATGCTGGCAACGCTGTCTTTTTGGCCTCAAAATCTCTCCAACTTTGGTGTGAAAAATCGAGGGGCTTTGGCCATGCTGACAACGCTGACGACGTTGTTTTGTGCATTTCTTGTTTCTTGTTCGTCTGTCCGTGCTTTTGCGGCACCATTTAAACAGAACGGACGGACGGCTTGTACGCTGTTGTGGTTTAAAATGGCAGCTGTTATTCCAGCTGACGTTCCTAGGGTGCTACCGAGCCTCACGTCAGTCTGCGCCTCAACTTCAAACATTCAGCTTCGATGACACAAAGGCGGAGACTTAGCGAGCTCGATTTTGTGGCCGTCTACGTCGGTGGTAGCGACAAGCTCGTCAGGAGGTAAGTGTTTAGTCATCTGATATTGCGCTTTTTATACCCCGAAGAAAACACACAAGGTGTTGCTGGCTTAAGGGCTCGTGGTAGAAGTGTAGGCTCATTTTAAAGTGGGTAAGCTACGTGCCATATTTCTTGCGAACGCGCACCCGCAAGCATAGCGTCGTGATTTTTTTTTCTTACGGGCTCATATGCGTAACTGAGCTCGAATCTGCTAGCTATGGTGTCACTATGCTTACTACTGGTGACAGTTATTACACCGAGGTGAACGTTCACAGCCTCAGTAAGCAGAACAGGTGTTATGGGTTGCATGCACAAATGCAAAGCGGTCACAGTTTCGGAGGCATTTATTTCGGTATCGTATGTCATCGAGACGTCGCTCACTGCTTCCATTACAGGGGCTGGTCGAAAATTTCCACTACAGCCGGTGCACGTGTACGAGTGGCCGACGGGTGACCTGCGCTGTTTCTAAAGAGAGACAGACCTACCTCAAGAGACTGCTTGTCGATGCCTTGGGCTAAGGGCGTCACTGTTCTCGTTGCGGGTGTAAGTATTTCGCTAAATCTGCGCTTCGCAGTCTGTCTTTCGTAGGGACAGTGCAGTGAAAGTATATTCCTGTTGAGAAGCTGGATTATATAAGCGTGCGTGCGTGCGTGCGTGTGTGTGTGTGTGTGTGTGTGTGTGTGTGTGTGTGTGTGTGTGTGTGTGTGTGTGTGTGTGTGTGTGTGTGTGTAAAAATACAATTTGCACCTGTCACCACAATTTCTGTTGTAATTTTTTAGGAAACATATTTGAGAATTCCTAGCGCTCGCATGCAGGAGTTAGAAGATGGAATGGATTCCACAGGATACATGCCGCGACTTATTCTCTTCAGGGGAAAGTGAAATGGAGACACTCGATGCTAACAATGAACAAATACTGCATACCATGTGGTGCACCCACCTAATGCACTCACATTTGGTGCCCAAACATTGGTGTTGAGTGCATGCAAAGCTGCTGTTTCTTTTTTTTTACCGCTAAGACTGCACTACAGAGGTTGCTGTACATGGTCGTTTTAGAAGTCAGTTATTTATTGCAATTTACTAATGAAATTGCGTTTCGGCAAAAATTTCCTCAAGCAATGCAAGTGGGGTTTTAAGATTAAAGGAGCCTCAGGTAATCGAAGAATAGGTAGCCATCGCTACTTTTTTGCTGACACGGGGCACTCCTTGACCGGCCCCACATCGCCAGACCAGAATTTTTCTCACATTGCTCATGCCGTAGTCATCATCCTGAGTCTATCTGTGTACACTCCAGAACAGAGGCCTGTCTGCTCCATTTCCGATTTCTCCTATCCTGCTTTATCCAAATCCATCTGTTGCCCATAGGTTTTCCTTTCACACTCATCCACCGAGTGTTCCGTTTTATTCAGGCCTCGCATTCCTTGATTGCAACCTTATAGGTGTGTGCAAGTTTTTATGTAACAAAAGGTGCTTTTAAACGAGTAGTGATGCCAAATTCCTTGATGAAAAATTAGTCATAATGTTTGACTTCGATCTCTACGTACAGTGCTCAGCAATTGAAACGCGATACTCTGAGCGCGTGGCTGCCGGTGCTTGTTGCGCCACAGGTGAGCGCTTGTGAAAGCGAGCTGATGCATTGTGGTATACAATGAGGGTGAGAGTGTTCGTGATGCATGCTTAGTGCATCCGGGAGACAGCCCTTCAGTGTGTGGTTCTTGGCGGCGCCATAGGGGTGCTACATGCCATGGCTTCAAAACGCTGTGCCTGCGTGCTGCGCCGCACCGTGCGAAGCTGGGCGAGCGGGCACCGTGCGCATTATGAAGAATTTGAATGCACATTTATCGCGATGTGTTATCGTGGCCCGGCGCAGCACGCAGCCGCAGCGTTTTGAGGCCATGGCAAGTAGCACCCCTATGGCGCCGTCAAGAACCACACACTGAAGGGCTGTCTCCCAGATGCACTAAGCATGCGTCACGAACACTCTCACCCTCACCGTATACCACAATGCATCAGCTCGCTTTCACAAGCGCTCACCTGTAACGCAACAAGCACCGGCAGCCACACGCTCCGAGTATCGCGTTTCAATCGCCGAGCGCTGTACACGGTCACTGGTCAATTTTTTTGGAATGTCCAATAATTCGAAAGCATCAGTGGCACTGCCATCTACCTGGCTGTGCCAGTGTATAAGACGTCTGAAATTTCATACGGTGAAGTTATTCGCCATCTGATTATTCTGTCTTCTTGTTTGCCACGACGAGAGGTCCAAAATGGCCGTTATCGCAGCAGCCCCAATTCTGTTCTCTTTATCCCACAGCCTTTACTGCAATTTTCACGTTCCCTTCCTTCACATGAAGCATTACAAGTTTCTCCGTTGTGGGTTACTACCAGTGAGATTGCGTTATCCGCGCACATTTGTTTTTTCAATTGCTTTCACATTCTCTTTTTTTTATGCTAAGTAACTTCAAATTAACCAATATATTGGTTGCAGCCAACTCTTGCAGCCAACATTGGCTGCAAGAGTTCCACTTTTGTGCAAGGCTTTTGTGGTACGCTTTCTTGCATGGCTTTGGTGTCGTGCTAAAACACCTACCCCAAGGAACAAGCCATGCAGTGAGGCTTGTAAGTTTGCATGTTGTGCGGCAGAGCCAACTTTTATTTCTGTATTAATAAGCTTAAAATCAGACCTTCAAGTGAACCAGAGAACAGTAGGCCATTTGCCCTTAGGAGCGCACGGAAAAACAAGTAACGAAGCAGTGCGCAGAGGAATGGCCTGAGCGGCATTTCCAGTTCGAGAAGCTCAGAGTAAAATATGTTTTGAGAGGAGGCTGAGAGCAATGGATCGACGTAGGTGGACAGCTAAGGTTTTCAGGTACATATACATGAAAAGCATGGACACACAATGGTTAAGGAAGACTAGATGAAATGCAGAAACAACAGTGGAGAAGCTAAGACAGCCAAAGCAACCAAAAGGAGGCAAGGCAGATAGAAATGAATAAATGGAGAGAAGAAATGGAAGCTAAAACGTCGTTAGAAATGTACAGGGCTGAGAAATTGGACAATAGAAAGGAAAATTTCTACGATAATTCTAAGGGAAGCATTTTGCTTCTCGAGGCTAGGACAGATTGCTTGTGAACTAAGAGCTTTGTGGGAAAGTATACACAAAGTGATGGGGTATGCGCGGTCTGCGGAAAAGAAACAAACTATGCGGCACATAGTGTTTGAATGCGAGGGTATCCATCCAAACCTAGAGGGAAATATTTGGCTTCCAGAAGCCGCAGGGTTTCAGGGTAGCACAGAGGAAGTCAACTTCAGGGCTGTCGAGGCGACAAAGAGAAGATATTCTAATAGAATGCTGGTGGATGAAAAGCAGACGGGAATATTGCCTAGGACAGCTACCACGTGTAACAGAAAGAATAAGTATTCTGTGCCTAATAAGTTTTTTTGTGCCTGCCCTAAGAGCAGAGCTAGTATTAAGTGCGTGTAAAACACAGGTATATTAGTTTTTTTTTGGTGAGATGACATGTCATCACCCCGCTACAAAAGGGATACCACTATCAGTTATCATCATCATTATAATGAGGTGCAAGCCTTATCTGCTCCATGAGGCGAAATATTTAGTGTTATAAGCAGTGAATGGCCCTGATATTTATCAGGTACGCGTGGAGCATGGCTTATGAGCAAAAGTGTACTAAAAGGAGAAATAACATCAAAAACGAAAGGAAGTCCTTGGTGGCTCTTACAAGACTGCGTGGCTCAATAACCTCCCATCTGGAGCCATCAGATTGCCTGGTATTTGTCGGAGCTGTTGGAGGACTACATAATTGTGCCTCAATAGCACGCCAGGCGAACCTATCAGTTTACATGATGTTTCTCAAAGGTATTGGAGTTACTAGCACCGTGTCTTGGTATGGAATGTGCTTGACGTCGGGTGTACTGCTAGATTCTGCACCAGCTAACTTTGGTTGACCAGGCAAGTACAATGACAAGACCAAAGTGCAGGAAGCATATAATGCCAGCTGAAGCCACAATGCTTGTTATTTGAAAACCACATAAGCAGACTAAGTGCCCCAAGGAATTTTTGTAAATTATAAATGCTTCAAACAGTAAACAATGTTGCAAATTGAATTAACAGCAAACACTAACCATGAAGAATTTTAATTTTCCCAACTTTAACATAGCATATAAATAGACATTTCATTTTGTCTTTAAAATATTTATTGCCTTGGTGGACTTGCTTATTTTACCCATTTTTTAGATGTAAAACTGATGCTTCACTTAATTATTCAATTGCTTCGGTTAAAGTGAAGCAGGAAATTTGTAATGAAAGTTAAGGTGTCATGGCCATACAACTTTTCATGTGAAACACATATAAACATTTTTTCTTGCATGCTCATGCTCCCAGCCCTGCTGGAGCAGCAAAAAAAGTAAGGAAAGAACGGAAAAAACACTTTTTAAAAATGAACAAGGGCTGGAGTTAAACAGCTGTATATCATGCTTTTGCTGACTGGGGTAAATTGAACAATGCCAACTGTTCAGCTACAAGGTTAGGATAGGTTAGGTATAAACGAAATTTCATTGAAACACAGCTTTCTAAGGTAATCTGCTTGCCATTTCTTATTTAGAGGGCACCCCTTAAGTGCCCATTTCGCTTCTGTGGTTTCACGTCGCTGTCGGCTTCGGTGTAACCGAATAAAGAGGGCACCAGAGATAAATGAGATAGAGCAAACAGGAAGGTGGAGGTTCACATCACTGTCGGCTTCGGTGTAACCGAATGAAGAAGAGGGCACCAGAGATAAATGAGATAGAGCAAACAGGAAGGTGGAGGAGGAAAGTATGGTGAAAGTGTGAGGGGGAGGGCAGTAAGCAGAGGCCGCGCGAGACATGCTCGGCGGCAGTGATGCACTGTGATAAAACACCAGAGTTGCGCCCGCTGTCGTGTGTTCACTGATGACGCGGTCACTTCTGAGACACAGCAGTTACGCGCCGTCACCGGGAAGACTGCAGTTTGCACTGCGCTCCGATTTTGCATTGGGGGTATCGTAATCTTGAGCAACCTTTTTTTTCCCCTTTTTTTCTTTACTCTTTTTTTTTCCTTTTGAGAATTATTTCTAGCTCAGTGTTCAGAGAGATTCACAGTATACTAGTTACGTATTATCATGTTTGCGATTTCTTCTAGTGCAGCCAGTGGTGAGCAAATTCAGTGTCAGATATTCTGCTACCAATCTTATCAAAATCACTCTGTACAAACTGCAATGGAGGACAAAACACGCATGGGCTGCCGACATAACTCAGAACATTTATTTTGCATTCCAACTTTTTAAATGCTCCTTTATCTTTATACGCACAGTGGGCAATGGTATCATCATGCTGGACTCCAATATGCCAGTGTATTTGTCCAACAATGCTCAAGCCATAGAAGAAATCATTGTTTCTGAAATAAACCAAACAGAACAAGCTATTCTTAGTTGAGCGCCAGTTTTCTTGTGTGAGCCATGAATCTGGCGGAAAAGCGACCTTGTTCTATTTCACACATCTGGAGAATGTAGAAATGTGTGGAAGCTTACCTCAGGTGCCACACACACCTGATTGAACATAGCTTGCAGCATATGGAAAAAACAGTGAAAACATGTCTGTTACTGGTGGCTGGTCACAGAAAAGAACGAATAAATGCCGGACTTTTTTGAAAGACAACTCTAGCAGCAAGCCACACGGTCCGCAGAAGCAGCGCGACACAGGACAGTAAGCGTGCTGACCCACTGAAAGACAGCATAACTAAATAAAAATACCTTGTATGCATTAAAATTTTCTGCCAATCCAGTATGGTGACACAATTGCTACAAACGCATTCTCATTGCACCATAATTTGCAACAGCGAATTTTGTGTTTTGTGGATGAATACCATGCTACTTTGGCTTTGTTTTTAAGCCTAATGAGTACCCAAAATCGCAATAATTGTAAGTGGCCTTTTAATTTAGCGAAATGTCGATGCTCGTCTGGTAACATTGATGTAAACAAACTTCCAAGATGGCGGCGCCCATGTCTGTTTACGGCAAGTGAGTTATCGAACTCAAATACCGCTTAATAATTATTTACGGTCTATATTACGAGGTTTTCGAGCTTAAGTGACGCACCCGAAGCCCAAATAGCTTCGAAGCCTAGCGATTCTCTACTCTTGAGCTGTGTATAGTACAAATACCAGTGGAATCGGCCGACCTGCTTACCGGCGTTGTTGCGCGTCCCGTGGCTGTAACTTGGTTGCTTCATTGCTTGCGGCTGTGCCGTTGTTTTTATAGTACTCCTTTGATGTTCAGGCATGATTTGCCGTGAATGAAACCTGCCTGGTTGCATCGATATTGTTGAAAACCGCTAAGAATGACCGTTACGATTTGCCGATCTTCGCTTCGAGAACTTGTGACGATGCGATGACGATTGGATGTCTTGTGAGTGAGAGAGTGCGAATCAGTCAGTGATCGAACATTCTTTTGAAAACATTTAAATGTGATGAAATCTGATTTTTATGAGGTTGAAATTTACGGGTAAATTTGTCCGCGGTAAGGCGAGGGCGACGCTCACAAATGTTGCACACATCGGTGGCGCAGCTGCCGGTATTGCGGACGTTCAATGGGAATGCGTAGCGAAAATTAGAAGTTGATTAAACACTGAAAGCGTGCATAATAACCTAACATAATAGACAGGACGGGATTGCAATAGACGTTTGCATGTTTTGGAACATGCAGTGAGCACCTTGCTTACACGTTGGTTGACTTCGATGGCCAAACAATTATGGTGGTTTTTGCTTCAGCTGTCAAATATTACCCCACAATGGAGTAAGCTGGAATGCTATCCCCATACACTGCAGGGTGTCGTTACGTTCTAAATGTCCATGCAATGCATCCAGTACTGTGGGCCCACTGTCGCTCAGCTGAATGCTGGGGAGTGCCACATTTTATCAGAAATGTGATGTGTGCCTGACTGTATCAAAATTTGCCCGTATCCACAGTACAAACGTCAGGAGTTCCTCCACCACAATTTAATCTGACTGGTGTTTAACTGGCCAAGGCCAAAAGGCGTTGGCTAAGAAGCTATACACAAGTTTATGCATCTTGCCTATGCCACTAGTGCGTATGTATACAAAATATGCATATATGCATACACCAGCATATATGCTTACAGAATGCAATGCATGCTAGATGAAAAAATTTGTTTACCTAATGTCAATTGATGTGGTAGTGCTTGAACCGACACTAAGCACTGCTTAGTGACTGTTACTTATGTCGTTCTGTGTGACTAGTACAGCCACTATTCTAGGTTCGACAGTGCATGATTACCTTGGCATTGTTTATGCTGTGAAGTTCTAAAGCATGTGGCTAAGGCGTTGTGCTGCTGAACACGAGGTCGTGGGTTCGATTCTCGGCCACGACGGCCGCTTTTCTAATCGAGGCGGAAAGCAAAATCGCCCGTGTGTACGAGGTTGCGGCGCACGTTAAAGATCCCCAGGTGTTCAAAATTTATCCAGAGCCCTCCACTATGGTGTGCCTCATCACCTGCGTTGCGTCGGCACATTAAACCCTACAATCAATCAATCAAGTTCTAAAAGTGTGGTGATGAACACAATATCAGCTGAATTGCATGGCCTGTTTCTTTGAAACTATTGGAGGGTACAAGAGAAAATGTTTGGGCATGTTGGTTCATACTCACACGAGAAACATAGTGTAGTAAAAACACAAGTCGAGGACGGGACAAGTGCAAAGTTTCAACAAAGTCTTTATTGCAGGACCAGCGCATATAAACACATCTGGCTCGTAAGAGGAGAAAATGAAACAAAAACAAACAGCAAAAGATGAGAGACGAAAACCGCCACGTGGTTTGCAGGGCGGGAAAACAAACCGTACAAACCACATACAGACATCTGGCCACTAGAGAAACGCTACTTTTTGCGCACTACTTGCCATGAATGGGGCTCCATTTTTCAAATTGATGAATATCAGTTCGGTTGTGTTTTAAGAAAAAACAAAAGGCAAAAGTAGCAACTGGTCCTGATAAATAGTGATTATAAAAGTTCCCTCAGCTTTCTTGCAATTCTCAAACTTACTAAACTTTAAATCAGTATAAATTGGAATCAATAAGCTCACATGCCAAATTGTTTCGGTGTCTGCGCTTGTGTCACGCAGTGGTGTAGCCCCAAGCTAGCACATCAGGATGGCTAGGTTCTGCTGTCTCACCCTTCGGAAGACGCTCCTCTCCGTTTTCTTTATGCCGACGCACAGGCAGGCTACGGCGGCAGCGTCCACCACTCTAGCCAGGCCGTGGCCGACGCTGCAGCGTTTGGGACGCCGCCCCCGCGAATTTCAAGTAACGGCTGGCAGAATCTCTGGTTTCACTCGTTGTAGAGCCACATGTGAGAAGAATTCAAGGGATATCCCATGGGAAATTGTTGTGGGTGTCGTTTAAAGCTTTGCTTTCCAACAGTTTTTCGTTTTTATGTTTTTCTCTCTTTCTCTCCTATTACAGGCCAGATGTGTTTATACATGCTGGTCCTACAGTAAAGCATTTATCGAAAGTTAGCTCTTGTCCCGTCCTCACCCCATCCTTTGCTTCTACTGCGCTGTTTTCTGTGTGGTCTAACATCGTCACACTCTTTCTTTTTTTTCTTTCTTGCACGAATATTTCGGCAGACTTCACAGGTTGACAAAATGACAGGTGCAATTCAATAAGGTAGGGCACCTAGCAAAGTTATACTAAAATTTATCTGTACTACTTGCATCACTACACACTGTCACAGCCATCACTAACTCGGGGGAGGAGCCGCACCCCACTAATGAGAGGGTGGGGAATGATGAGTGGGATCACGACTGTGCTTACAAGAAGCAGATGTGGTCCTCGCTAGTGTAAGAAAGTCATGGAAGCGTGATGCAGCTTCTTATGTGTGACAGTTACGAACGAGTAGAATGCCGCTGTCTCCCTTCCGCATCAACATTCCTTCTCTCGGTCTTGCCATCTTTGACATGCTGGCCACGTCATCCAGCAAAATGAAGAGCATAACATTGCCCCTTCCAAAGGGGCAGTGTTATGTCACCCATGCCTCACTGACATGGACCTTCCTTTAAGGAGTGCGTGTGTGTTTGCTCATGCATATATGTGAACTTTCATTGTGTCATGTAATCCTGTAAAAGGAGAAATTGATTTTTTTTCCTTGCAATCATTTGTCTAACTGTTACGGCCCATTTTTTGTCAGGACCTGTTACTCCGAGGGAGCCACAAGCCAGGACACAACAAACTCGGTATAAACTTGGCACCACTTGTTATGTTGCTGGAGCCCAACTTCTGTTCATGGTCAGCGGAGTAGGGTGCCTCATCTGTTTGAGCTGCGTGTTAGAGCCAGGACACTTGCGGAGCAAGAAGAAAGTGATTGCTGTGGAGCGATTCAGTGATTTTGTTGCTCATGCCCTGCCAAAGTGCAAAAAAGAATAGTTTTGCAAAGAATTATTTACACTGCTCAACTTTTTTCTTTGCGTGCGACATGGCCAGCAGCGACATGGCCAAAGCATTTTTCATTTTGGTTCCTATCGCTTTGGTACGAAGGCGTGGCTCAAAAAGATATCCTGAAGATAACTACATGTACGGTTCTCATTGCCGGCCTTGACCGGGGTCAACTGTTGTATACCCAACTTGGTCACTTGTAGGGCTGGCAAGCCACTTTGAGGAAGGTGCTACAAGAGGGGCGCAGCTTATCTGAAAGCGCCACAGCCCCTGAAGAAATTTTTGTCGAGTAGTGCTTCTGCTACTGCAAAACATTATGCTTCCGCGCAAGAATGACGGCGTTGCCACGCTTGAAATATGGCCAAGTTGGAACTGTTTTGCACACACTCAAGCGTTTCCGCATGTGCGCAAACGAGCGTCATGCCAAAAAAAAGCTTCTCCATGTAAAGACAAAGTTGGTAAAGGTTCTGAACGTTTGAATGAACGGGTATGCTAAAAAATTAATAATGGTAGTCAAGCAGGCAGATATAGTACCTGTGTGGTTTAGTTGTGCACTTTGACTTCTGCATAGGTGAGAATCGGGTCCGGCTGACTGATACTGACTTGTGACTAAGCGCTGAATTCGAGGTGCTGACTGGTGATATACATACTGAGTGGAATGGTCGGTACTGATTGTTACAGCCACTACATCTTGGGCCAGCAGTCACACTGTGAGAAAAGCGAAGCTGGTGAGGTTGGAGATTATTCAGCCCCTCCTGACGGGGCGTGCCGCTCCTACCCAGCAATTTTTTGGCACACTGGCCCCCATTGTCGCTGGCTGCCTCGGGTAGGTCACTATCTATGAAGCCAGTCGTGGTTTTAGCCACGGCAAAGTAAAAAAAAACACCGGAGATGGATAGATCCTGTCTTTCATCTTCAGCTGACTATATACATAATCCATATGGATTGTTTATGTATTGTTGTTGAAGTGCAGTTATGTAGAATTTATTTTTTCTCCATGTCAGAATATTTCTCCAATGCCAGAATATAATTTTCAATGGGTACGTGTGCCTTTCATGGCCATTGCTATTGTTTTTGGTGCCTACAGTTTTGTACACCTCAATGTAAGCACACAAATGACACAAATATATTTGTTAATTGCAGTTGTACGCCTTATAGCATAAAACCTGCATTACAAGTGTATGTCGGTGTATATATTTGTGTGGATTGTTATGAATAAAATTTATTTACTAGTGCGATTCCTTTTTTTTTGCATCTTGTCATTATAGTTTGTATCTGCTTGTCCAAGTGTCAGTTCTACCCGTCGCGGTGGCTCAGTGGCTAAGGCGTTGCGCTGCTGAGCACGAAGTCGCGGGTTCGGTTCCCGGCAGCGGCAGCCGCTTTTCTGATGGAGGCGAAAAGCGAAAACGCCCGTGTGTACGAGATTTCGGCGCACGTTAAAGATCCCCAGGTGGTCAAAATTAATCTGGAACCCTCCACTACGGTGCACCTCATCGCCTGCATTGCGTCGCCGTGTTAAACCATAAAATCAATCAATCAATCAAGTGTCGATTCTACAAGTAACCTTGACTGCCAGGTCCTGCTTAACAGATTGAAATGAAAATATGGCAGCAAAGCAAGCCATAAATCCTACTTTATTTTTCACTAAGTGCAGACAATATTTTTACTGAAGAGTCGTCAGTTCGTCTGTGTACACTAGCTGGCAGGAAATGCCTCCACGGCACTATTACAAATTTAAAAGTCCCCAGTCATAACATGAATGGGATGACAACTTGACCAAAATGTTTAGAGCTGGCACAACTTTTCACTGCGACCGATAGCATTATCTACCTGTCTGCTCTTGCCTGAAGTGGCAATATCTGGTGTACACCATGGTTTGCTCACTGTTGAAAGAAATACCCTAAATCCTGAAGGGCTGCGATAAAACACCGGTCTGTCAAGGAAGCACCAAATTTCTAAGTCAATACAAAATCTGAAAGTAAAGGTCCTCTATTAGTCTAATGTAGTTAAGTGACTTCAACAGCTGAAATACGTATCCTTTTTGCAGGAGGGGGGGAGGGGGCTTTGTTTTACGTGCCGAAGCTGCACATGCTCCTTGAAGGACACCACATTAGGAGCTATGGATCAAGTTGTACCACTTGGGGGCCTTGAAATGTGCAATGAAGTCTCTATACAGAGGTTTTCTTTTCCACCTCTACCAGAAAAATGGCTGCCAGAGCTGGGATTGAACCCATGTCTTCGATGATGGCAACAAAACATCCTAGTTGCTGGGCAGTTACAGTGGGTTACCGCAAGACACGCCGGCTTAGGTCGGCTTTATTGCACGACACCTACGCCATGCAAGAAAGCCTAATGCATGCAAAACCTTGCCCAAAGCCAATTTGTTCACTCTGGTGTACATTAGATGAAGTGGAATGTTACCAGTACAGAGTTTATGAGCTGGGAAGAACCATCTACTCAAGAGAACGGCATGAGCAAGACATTGAGTTATTACTTGTTGGCAATGCCTGCAGTAACATCCTGGTCCTAGTAGGCATGCATAGCAAGGTCCTCTTTTGAATGACTGGAAGGACTGCATCCAGTCAAATATATACTGCTATTCACAGCATGTTGAAGAACCACATCCATGTGTGCCAAATTTTAAGTGCGAATGCACTTTATAAGCGACCCCAAACCTTCCACCGCCGGCGGCGGCGGCGGCGGCGTCCGCAGTCCTCCTCTCCCTAGCAACGGCGTGGAGCGGAGAGGAGCGTCGGTAGCAACGGCGCGGTGACGTCACTTCACCACGTGACCGCGCTCGCTCCGCCTCCTCGCCGTGGCTGCGCGGGTGCGCGCCGCTCCCCGCACCGCTCCTCGCGCCGTGACGTCATGGTATGACGCCACAGCGCTCCTCCTCTCCCCAGCAGCTGCCGCGTGCCTCTCTCTCCACCGAGACGTCACACTCTCTCCTCTCCCCCTCGCTCGGCTGCAGCTGCCGTGCGCCGCTGTCCCTCTCCCCTTGCGCTCGCCTCCTCTCTCAGCCACCTGGCTCGGCGCGCTCGGCGTGGCGTACCCCCCTATATATTTAAGAGGCAAATACACCAACCAAGGGCGTTTATTCAAAGCGGTCCCAACTCCGCCGGCAACTGGAGCATCGCATACCAGGCAAGTTTGATTCACTGGATTCTTTTGCAAAAAGTATCGCTTCGTCTGCATCAGAAAAACATCAGGCATCCCAAGAAAGCAAGCTTTCGGCACTGAAGAAAAAAGAGGCCACACCCGCTGACCGTGCCAGCTTTGTTGTTAATTTGTCATCCAGACAACTCTCTCCTTCCGAGACGGAAGTTTTGTCCAAAGGTCATGGCTTTAACGTTACGACTACCCGGCCCCCTCTGGAAAAAATGGTGACTGCCATCGAAAGTGGGGTTATGCGTCTTGAGGCAGGCGTCCGAGAGGAAGTCAGATTGAAGGTGATTGGCGTTCTCGGGAGCATTCCCCGACAGCACCAACATAACTTAAACGCAGATGAAGCCGCAGCCATCCGTAACCTACGAGATGATGATAATGTAGTCATCCTCCCTGCCGACAAGGGAAATTGTACCGTCGTGCTTGACCGCCAAGCCTACGAAAGCAAAGTTCAAGACCTCTTCGATTGCTCAACGTACGAAAAACTGAAAAAGGACCCAACCCCCCAAGTTCAAAGGGAGCTTAACAAACTCCTGGCCAACATTTTCAAGAAGTACCCCGATTTCCGAAGCCTATATCTGCGACTGATCTGCCGGAATGGCTCAGCGCCTGGTTTTTATGGGCTACCAAAAATTCATAAACCCGATGTGCCCCTCCGGCCTATTGTGGA
This sequence comes from Haemaphysalis longicornis, assembly GCF_048455015.1. Classification (NCBI taxonomy): domain Eukaryota; kingdom Metazoa; phylum Arthropoda; class Arachnida; order Ixodida; family Ixodidae; genus Haemaphysalis; species Haemaphysalis longicornis. The sequence goes on from NW_027526204.1 coordinate 74,313,373, forward strand.
CTTCACAACTTCACCACTTCGAGCCCTGTCCAACTTCCTTCATCAGGTTCTCTCCCCTCTCGTCGGCAAAACGCCCACCCACGTCAAGAACGCCGGCCACTTCGTCGAACTTGTCTCCGAAGTGCCGATCGACCCTGGGGACAGACTCGTCTCTTTTGACGTCGTGTCGCTTTTCACCAGCGTCCCTGTTTCCCTGGCCGTCGCGACCGCCACAAGTGCTCTCGAGAACGACGACAGCCTGAGCTCCAGGACCTGCCTCAGCGTCGGCGAGATAACGCAGCTTCTACAGTTCTGCCTGCAAAGCACATATTTCTGCTACAAGCAGGAATATTTCAGGCAAGTAAGTGGAACTGCGATGGGGGCAGCTATTTCCGTGACCACAGCCAACCTTGTAATGGAAAAAATTGAAAGGACCGCTCTGGAAAATTTCCCCGAAAAGCCCAAGGTGTTTCTCCGGTACGTGGACGACTGCTTTTGTGTCATCAAAGAAACAACAGCAGACAACTTCCTGTCGCAGCTAAATTCGATTGAACCAGCCATCCAATTCACCATGGAAAAAGAAACGAACAGCACCTTACCATTCCTCGACGTTTTGATAAAAAGACAGCCAGACGGACTAAATTTCACAGTATACAGGAAACCCACCCACACCGGCCGCTACCTGCAATTCGATTCCTGCCACCCAAATTCCCACAAATCTTCTGTGGTCTCAGCTCTCTTACTTAGAGCCAGAACTATATGCTCAACAGAAGAGGACCGGAAGAAAGAAGAAAAAGCCGTAATCGCCGACCTGAAGAAAAATGGATACACGAGCAAGTTCATACGACGCGTCAAACGCCGTCTCCCCCAGCCGGGCTGCAACCAAGGAAATTCCTCTGCACTGACGCCGCCGGTCAACAACCCCTCTCCTGTCTCCGCCGTCTGCCCCCCCACCCCCTCCGCACGCCGACCCACCCGTATTTCCGTCCCCTATGTTAAAGGAACGAGTGAAACGTTATCCCGCATTCTTCGCAAGGAAGGCATTGTCATCTCCCACAAGCCAGTGTCAACTCTTGGACGGCTCATACCTCGACCTAAAGAGCGGCCGCCAAAAGAAAAATCACAAGGGGTCGTCTACAAAATTGCTTGCGCACAATGCCCCGCTAGTTATGTTGGGGAGACCATGAACTTCCCGGAACGCCTCCGCCAACACAAAAACGACGTTCGCAAGTCCGACACTCAGCGCAGTGCATTGGCCGAGCACTGCGAAAAAGCTGACCACCGGATTAACTTTGACGGCGCGCAGGTGATTGGCACCGAAACGAATTACTCACAAAGATTACTGCTTGAGTCTTGGCACATACAAGGGAACCGGCAAGGCCTGAACAGATCCCTCGGAGCCCTTCCCACCATCTACGCCCACGGCCTCCGACGCGCAAGGGAAAGAATACAGTAAGAAAAAAGAAAAAGAAGAAGACACCTATATAACCGCTGCTTCTTGTTGTACATAGTCACCCCTGATGAAGGAGCCGAGTTGGCTCCGAAACGTTGGGACCGCTTTGAATAAACGCCCTTGGTTGGTGTATTTGCCTCTTAAGTTTAACCCAACCAGACAGAGTTCTGTCGAAGATGTTCACATTCAACCCCCTATATATGCAGCGATAAACTGCCAGACCTCCGTGGGTCGGCTCGCGCGCGCTAACGGGTGAATGCCAACGGATTTTAACTTTACTCCCCCTCATAGCATCACCCCGTGCATTCGCACTTAACCATGTTCACCCTCGGGGAAATGCTTGGGAGTTTTTTTGTTCACTGCTCCGCTGTCTTTTCTTCACCTTTTTTTTGTACCATTTTCTAATCAGTGCACACATTCTCGTGTTAGGTCGTGATTGCCCAAGTTATCTTTGACCTCAGCTTTCAAAGCTGTTACACTAAACCAATGATATTCATATTCGAACACAATTTATTATATTTGCAATTACTTTTTCTACTTGCACGTGATTTGCAGTACCGAATTCTATCATTGTACACTTCTAGAAAAAAGGAATATCGCAGGAGTAGTGCATCTAATTCCTTTGGAAGACAATGTTTTTGTTTTGGCAATCTGATGTAGCATGCACAGTCGGCGCTTCATTTTCATTGTTTTCTGTGAACTACATATCCTCCATTATAAAGAAGAGTTTGGAAGTCATTTGATTACAGGAAGTGCAAGTAGGAGCGCTTGAGTGGAGGAAGCACAGCTTGGTCATCGTTCTGATTTGTTTTTTGTTCAGTACGACGACTGTGTGTGACACTGAGCTTCGATATCAGTTGAAATAGTTGGCCTGTCCTTCCGCCAGTGGAGCCTGTGGGGCCAATACACTGCACAAGCATGAGGCAATAAAGCCACACAGGCCAGAATCCGGATATATATATTGTAAGAAAACTGCACCTCTCTCACAAAGCCATGTTGATTCCCCGAGCTGGGGCTCCCCGCTTTTTCCGCCCCTCCAAGTTGGTGGCTTCCCTCTTTGCTGTCATAGTAAATTGACCACTGGCCATGCTCAGCTCCTTTTTCCCAAGGCTTCACACCCCTACAAGTACCAGACTCCGCTTAAGATGAACTCCATGTGCCATGATTAAGATGAACAACACTTTTGTTCACTTGTAACATCCACAACGCAATAACGTCCGCTGAAGACGAATTTCTGGTAATACAAATTTTCACCGTCCCCTCGAGTTTGTCTTAATGTATATATATATAATGCTAACCGTCTCTCCGCACTATCGTCCGCTGCGCATCCTGTGCAGCTACAGCACTCACTAAGTGGGTCCAGATGGACCCTGCTCCTAGTGCCTCCACACTATAACAGTACCCTGTCCTTGCCAATCCCTGAGAGAGCATGCGCCACTATTCAGGGCACACACAGGCTTGAATGACAGGCTTCACTCAACAGCGGGCACAACACTACAAAGTGGGGAACCTAGTGCTCCCGCATAAAAATAGTGCAGGTGGAAACGTTATCTGTTGTGTAGTCCTCTAAACATCTTGGCTGTGACTCTTATAAGGCAAAAGCTGTGTCAACAACGGCTACTGCAGACCATTTTTGAAATAAAACTTTTTCCAAGATCATACCAAGGTCACACCGAAATGTGCACAACTTTAAAAAGGTCGCCTCCAGATGAAATCTTCCGACAGTGTTTTCGGTACCTTCAAAGTGTGCCATGCTTTGTGCAACAATAACACAAGGAAAGATGCACAAAATTTGTGGTAAGAAGCATGCTAACCCCCTTGTTAGTTGTGCGATGAGACACCTTTGACTTGACATAAAGCTTTCATTGGCCAAATCAGCTGATGTATCAGGGACCACTTGAAAATGTGCACCATCGGTAGAAAAGTACACTGGCCGTTTGAGTGCAACATTGTAATTGTTCACCCAAGTTGACAAAAAGAAAAATAGTGGAAGAAAGCACGGATGTAATGGCACATAATGTAACAAACGTTTCGTATCAAATGAAAGAACAATTTGTGAGTGAGCCCCCTCTTTATCAATCTACTCCAAGGAATGTGCTCTTGCCAAACGCCTGTGACCTTTTTTTATGCTTCTTATACCTGATCCTGTGAACTTTTTTATGCTTCTTATACCTGATCGACATACCCTAAATAAATCGGTTGCAAGTAGCGCCCGTCCTGTCTGTTTAATGTCCTTGTGGTCTTCGCACCCAGAACTGATGCACGTACCAATGAGCTCTTGAAGAGTGGTTGGAAGGTAAAAGTAGCTATGGTGCAGCTGTTCCACTAGTAGAAACAGAAAATCCGGGGTGGTTGGGTATAAAACAGCACATCATCCTATCCTAACGCCGAATGCAAACACAAAACATTGCGGCACTTTTCTGCTGTATATGTGGCAATTATTTGGAAGCAGTCTGTACCTGCCTTGCTGACATAAATATAAGCGAAGCAGGCATCATAAGTGGGTAGCACAGGTCACATCTGTAACTAGACCTTCTATGTACAGTTAAAAAGCATTGTGCGTTTTGTTGCTCGCCCTTCGCACAAACTTAAGACTACATGCTCAATAAATTCTTCTGAACGGAACATACATATACCGACACACGTCAAAATATGCGACTACAGATCCCACAGGCTAGAATGCACTACTAACATACTGAAGCGGAGCTTGCACGCTCTAGTAGAATGTAAAACCATGTTGAAGCACACTAGGTTATCTAGAAGTTCTGAGTTATTAGTCACTACTGCTAGGCGTATTCCATCACAACTATGAGATAAAAGTGACGGCCGGAAGCACGCCGGGCAATACACGAAGCAGCACAGGCACCAATGTCGAAAGCTTGCAGGAAGCGTAACGCTCGCCTTCCACTCTCAGATTACTTGGCACAAACGGGTGGTGGTGCTGCACCAAATGCACCACGGTGAGCCAACTTCACACAAGGATCGCACGGAAAACACTCAGCAGCAGTTTGAAGAAAGCAACCAGCAAGAAGGGCACATTGCACAAGCTTCCAAATAAAGCTAGGCTACTGATTCACTGTAGCTCGGCAGACGCGTCCTGTAGGTGATGGGCAGCGCTGAGCGAAGCGACTAAAACCTGACCGCAACACGGTCATCGTTCAGTGCGCGTTGCAACACTTCACACAAGGATCGCACAGAGAACACTCAGCAGCAGTTTGAAGTAAGCAACCAGCAAGAAAGGCACATTGCAGGAGCTTCCAAATAAAGCTGGGCTACTGATTCACTGTAGCTCGTTATACGCGTCTTGTTGGTGATGGGCAGCACAGCTGAACGAAGCGACTAAAACCTGACCGCAACACGAACGTTGTTCAGTGCGCGTTGCAAGTGTTGCCAGCGTAGCCGTGAGGGGCAGCGTTCAGCGTCGGTTGCGGTCAGGACGAAGCAGTGTTGCCAGCACGCGTTTGTACAGTATGCTGGCAACAACGTCCGTGTTCCAGTCAGGTTTTAGTCGCTTCGCGCTCCGTTTACCCAACCCTCCCACTACCTGGCTGGAGGTTACCGGGAGCTTCTCGCCCGAGCTACAGCTCCTGACCGCCACTAGGGCTCAGGATTACCTGGCGAGCCTCCCTCACCTGAGGGGCACTCGCTAGGACTGAGGCTCGTCAGAAATAGAGTTATTCTCTCTCTCTCTTTCTCGCGTGTTCTTCACTTGACAGTCCACGTGCGTTGGAGCCTGAATGTGGAGCACAGGAGAAGCTCGCGCTACAGATCGGTTGCCGTGGGTTCAGGCTCGTGCCAACTGGCCCTCTTTGGGAGAAATGTGAAAGCCTGCGGTCGAAAGCAATTTTTTAAGCATTTTTTTAACCTCCTTGGACGAAAGCATCCGGACATGAAAGTCATGGGGAACTTTGAGCCGCAAGTTGGGAAATTCATGGGAGATGCAGTGACCGAGGTTCAGCTGTGCTTCCTCTCTAGCCTTGCACCACTATTACAAGCTGCGCCAATTTTTTATACCCGTATGAGAAAGAGACATCGTACCTGCTGTGCAAGTTATTAATGCGTAGCATTGTGTGCCGAATACCCACCCAGCGAGGACCGTGTAGCGCCCTGCATTTCCACAGAAACGCAGATATCGTGGAAGATCCACCTGTAATTGCTATAATGGCGTAAATGGAGGTAACTGGTCGCACGAAAATTAGAAGAACTAAAAAACAAGAAAAATGTAAAAACATCATGCAGGATGGCGAAACGTAAAACACCCTGCATTTCCGCAATAATGCACATTTCGGTAACGTTCCACCTGTAATCGTTATAATAGCGTAAATGGACATGATTCGTGGTACAAAATTTTGAAAAACTAAAAAATAAGAAATATATAAAATAATTACGGAAAATGGCGCAACGTGCAACGCCCTGAATTTCCACAATAATGCCGATTTCGCGAAAGTAGTAAATGTAGTAGTTATGATAACGTAAACTAAGATAATTGGTCGAAAGAAATTTCGAACCGGTTTTGATTTATTGATTGATTTGATTGATTGATTGCAGGGTTTAACGCGTCGACGCAACGCATGCGATCAGGCGCGCTATACACTCTTAGTCGCGTCCCGGATAGCGTCCTATTTATATACGGTGGGCAGCCTCAATACCGTGATATAAGAGGCCCTGACCAACGCCGCCTGTATAAACAGTGCCTAACGCGTGAGCGAAAAATGGCCAAACAGCCACTCTCCTGTTGCTCTCTCCTACCCTTCCCCGCTCCGTAGCCTTCCAGCGTGCTTTCGTGTCCGCCAGCCAGCGCCGCTTCTCGGAAACTATGCAAAATAGTGGAAAGTTTGTTTAGCGTTCCCGAGGCGGCGCTCCTACGCCTTCTTGTTTTTCACCATGCCTGTCTGTCTTGGTCTGTCACTGATAAAACTTCCTTTGTCACGAAACAAAATCCCTTGCGCTGCCGCAGGCTGATGCCGGCTTTGCGCGCTTATCTACTCGGATCACAGGCCCTGAAATTTTCTGAGTGGGGCATCCCCCCTCTATTGCCTCCGCATTTAGGTGTTGTTTTGACCCCCCTGTTCGCACTCCGCATCGGTACGCACTTCTACAATTGAGGACTATACTGTAGAAGCGCCCGGACAGCGTGGCGGGATCGCAGCTGCTTATCCTTTTGTTTCCTATAATTTTCTGAAGTTTACAAGCACGTGATATTATTGGAAAGTAATCGTAGAAGTAAGCGCCTGAACAAAAAACGTGCACGCAATTTTTTCTTCTCTAAATACTCCAGAAAGAAAAATATCAGTAAAATAATGGCTGCCCCATCCGAAAATATCGTTTTTCTGTTAGCTATATGTCTACCCGACAATCAGTATGTTCTTAGACTATTTCAGTCCGCCTCCGTCTTTATCTTTGGAAAAATGCAGCAAGTATGAAGCGAGCGACACGTTGAACGAGATCCCCAGTGCGCCACAGAACTAGCGCCCCGTCACGGCTAAGATGTAAGCGAAACGGCCCTTGAAGCCCAACAGGCAAGCTGACAGACACACGTCGTAGAAGTGGGTGCAGCGTTCGCGACTCGCGAGCAGTGACGTAAGGCGAAATGTCCGCCGGCACGCGCCACATAGCGGATCAGTGCCTGAACTAAGCGTCCCTACCCTTCCAATTGAAAAGCGCGTGACGCGTCAGGCAATGTTAATACAGGCGGCGTTGCCCTGACATACTTCTTTTCCGTGACAAAACCTCAGGTGGTTACAGCACGCTCATATGCTGCGCCAACAACCCGTGTCACGGCTATAAACTAGCGGGTAGCCTGACGACAGGAAATAAATAAAAAGAGGGGGGCAATCGTGAAGCTCCGAGCGATATGTGTGGCTTGCGGCGCATGCGCGTATTCCCCCTCACACAATGGCCCGCGACCTTCCTTTGCGGCGGCCGACGACGCGCGCCCGACGACGCGGCGAAAGCCGAAAAACATTTTAAAAAATCTTGCGCGCACATGCGCAGTAGAAGTGAAAAAAAGTTCGCGCGTGGCGAGTTGTGGTCCGGTGATTTCTTTTTAGCGCGGGTGCGCAGTACGGAGGAATTTCAGCGCGGAGCAAGTTGGGGTCCCGCGCTTTGACTCTTGCTCTGTATAGTTCATACTCAGTTCCGAGCGTTCACACTTTCTTGACTACGTTCGCTTCCGCTGACATCAAATGTGTGATTCGAGGTCGGTGTAACAGTGGAAGCAACTGCGAATGCGATGGGTTTATTAGGGCCACCGGGAAAGCAAGCCAAGCAGCGGTGCCATGTCAAGCCGGCTGGTGTGTGTATTACGGGCATAGCCCGGTTGAACACGAGCGGATAGGTAAGACCCTGGATTTCTTTTTATTTTTTCGAGGGGTGGGGGAGCGCAGACTGTAAGAATTTGTGTTTGCATACAATATAGCAAGGGCCACGAAATTATGCCTTTTGCGCCGTCGTAAGAAGCCCGCGCCAAAACCGTTCTCCGATACGCGGGATCGTACGGTAAATTTGACGTGCTTATAGAGAGGATTCGGTTTCCCAGTGCGGCGGCCGTTTTGGGATCCAGGAGAAAAATGAAAACGCTTGCACATGTGAGGTACTTCCGTTGCCGTAATGAGTATAGCGTGGGGCCATAAAGAATTTGCATTTTTACACGCACCCCATTGTCAAGGTCAAGCCACATAAAACCCAGTTTCAATTTTGTATTTTTCGATATTCTATGGCCACTGCTTGTCATTTTCGGTAGGCGTAGCAAAAAGATAGGTAACGTTTTTTCGTAACTAGGTTTTCGCGTCGTCGTTTCGGCTAGTAAATTTTCTGGCACGTTGAGTAGTCTGGATCCTGTGGGTATTTGGAAACTTCCTTACGGTGCTTTTAAGTGGTAAAGTTTTCACATGAAGCAACATTCATGAGTAACACCAGCCCCCATCTTGTTGTGTTCGGCATGGCTGTCGTCTCTCAGGAGTGTCAACTCGCGGTTTGCAGAAACATGATAGCATTGGCAGCGCAAACGCGGCGCGGCGCCGGCGTGGAGGTTGCTCAAAGCGGTGGCTTCTAAGTTTGTTACACAGCCTCCTGTAAAGGCGTTATACAGGAGGCTATGGTTGTTACAGATGCGCTGGCTGTTGCTCGGTGCGCGCAGTTTACCTATGCTTTAGCAAGAGATATTGCTAGCAGTTTTATTCGATCTTTCATAAAATGTTTTGCGCCATACGATTGGTGCGAATTGTTTCATAAAAAGAAACTAGGGCACATTACCCTCCGCGTGTAACAGCGAAAAAAAATTTTTTTACGACGTCCAATTGACGTGCCGGCGTCAAATAAAATTATGCCAAAGTTTTCTCGCACGTCTATGCACTGAAAAAGCGCTCGGCCTCCCTATGTATATGAAGAAAACGTCCTTTTGGAGAGCGTTTGAAAATAAGCAGCAAGAAAGAAATAATAGCCTAAACTACAGCGATGCACTTGCCTGATTTATGATATTTTCACATATCTGCTAAGGCGTTGGTGATACTTCTGCTGCGCCCCTTCAGGCTATACTGTATTAACGCCGATAAATAACGTCACAATTTGGTACCTGGTCACTTTTTCAACTGCCGTTCCTTTTCTTCGCGCAGTGCCAACAAAACAGAATGCTACCCGTAACTCAAGGTTTTTTAAATGTTTACAACGCTGTTTCCATTCCAGTGCGACGAAATTCCAGAAGCAGCAGCTCCCGGGTCAAAGATTGCTGGGGTGATTCTACAAAGGCCTTCTACACCATCGGAAGTGGTGTACCTGGACCATAATTGAAGCCCGGAGAAAGTACTTTTTCTTTGTTTGGTAATATATCACATCAGGACATGAGATACCCGTCAGCTTTAGGACAATCGTTGGGCGTTATAGAGTCAGCAGCCTGCAAGAAAAGATGAGTTTCCTCCCTGTTCAGCAAGCTGCCGAAAATTCCATAAGTGAAAGCAATAATTTTATCTTGACAGGTCCTTATTTGCTCTTCCACAAAATAATATTTCCATTGGTGTGTTCCATAAGGGAAATCTGCTAATATTTGCATTTGTTATTTCAGTATAAGTATTTCGTGTTCATATTTGTATTTTTGATATCAATAAAAAGAAAACATTGTTCCTTCGACATGGTGTCATTCCTGTAATTTTCATCTCACACTTGTGCGTGCTCATGAATTCGAAAATGACAAAATACTTAAAATTTACATACCCAACTCAGCTCTCTGTTCATGTCCCAAGCTTGTATGAGTAGACTATCACTTCAAGATCCGGATAGGTTTAAGGTATACAGATACTTGCTTTACAGCTTTGCTTGCAACATGGCATTATAAATATAGGGAGTTTTTTTTTTAAATTCGTGGTATGTGCATTGAGGCCTGATAGATCAGGTGGCAAAACAATGAGATTATAAAGGTAAAACCTCATTACATGACAACTGAGGTCATTATTGCATGGCAACTAAGGTCATGAAGATGTCCCAGAAGTGCACAAATAACAAATGTGTTAGTGCAATTGCAGCCATTGTAACCCATTTATTGGTGGCATTGTTTTATACGATCTAAACTACAGATGCACAAGTGTGCGTTCATGACCAAGTGCTATGGTTTTGTTGAACGGGCTTGAAAATGTTGAAAATGCTGAACCGCGACCTTGCGCTTCCGCGTACAATAATATAACTCGTTAATAACGGAAGCGCGAATGAAATGAGGCCACTTAAAAAAAATTGCAGAAATTAAGAGAATTGTCTACTATAATGCCCAGCATTCTTATGCCGCTTCTCTTGAGTGTGAGTCTTTTAAAGCCAAATGTCTTGATTTTTTAAAGTCCTGTCCGTCCAATTGTCTCATTTACCCTATTATAACGATTACGGGTGTTACTTGCGCCAAATCTGCATTTTTTGTCAATGAAGGGCGTTACACGGCTCACCAGTTTAAGTATTTTCTTGGTTTTTAGTTTTTCGAAATTATGTTCGGCCAATTATCTCGATCTACGCTATGATAACGATTACAAGTGGAATTTCCGCAAAATCTGCATTATTGTGGAAATGCAGGGTGTTATACTGTTTGCCAGTTTCCGTCATTCTTTTTTATATTTTTCTTAATTTTTGGTTTCTCAAAATTTGGTTTGACCAATGATCTTTATTTACGATACTATAACGATTAAAGGTGGAACTTACGCGAAAACAGCGTTTTTCTGGAAATGCAGGGCGTTGCAAGTTACACGGCCGAGCGCCTATCCGGTCTGCGCGAGAAAAAGCTAAGATAATTTTTGTGTGCTCGCGATCACCAATTCTGCGGATGTCGCGACACAATGTTATATGGAGTGAGTAATTTATTATTGGTTCATTGCATTACCAGAGACGTAATTTACTACCGCCCCCTATTACAAAAATAAATATGAAGGCATGTAACCGCACCATCAGAAGAGCTACGACGAGCAGAAAAAATTCAGTACACCATTTCATGCTTGGTATACTTGCCAGACAGCTCTTATGTTCAGCACGACAGTGTGCCTTACGTGCTAGTTATTTGCATGCATTGTCATAGGGGGCACTTTCTGCCAATGTCCAAGTATACTTTTCGTAGCAAGACAGAAGAACTGTTATCAATTCCGTTTGCATCGATGGAATAAATCACCGCACGGCGCATCATACTGTTGAAACGGGTACACAGCATGACAAAAGGTTTCCGCTCGTACGAATGTACTTAAAGCCCCCAAACCGTAGTGTTATGCCTCTTTGGTAGAGTTATTCAAAAACGGTGTTCTAAAGAAAGTCACTCGCCGCCGAATGTGTTATTTAAGACTCCTGCTAGACGGGCAACAGCATGCTGAATACTTATAAGCCCATGTTTGCACTCCCCAGCAACCCCGTGCGTCCTGGCGCAGTGGTTATGATACCCGCCTCTTCATGTGTTGTAGTAGACACAGGTTCCATTCTCCGTAGGGTTGCGTGTATGTGCCGTGTGCACTTTGTGTGCGTGTTATGCTGAAACATGTGTTAGAGCACTCGTCACGGGATGCTGACGTTGGCCTGGCAATGCAAGCGAAAAAAAAACGGATGGACTCAATTCTGGCCGAGTGCCTGGTTTTTTCTTTTTTTGTGTGAAAAGCAAGAAGGCCGCTTATATGAGGGGCCGTATGATTTGGGGGCCTCTTCGTAAGCGGGAATAGATTAGCATAACGGGCCGCGTAGAAAAATTACGACCAGTGGCCTGCCGAACACACGGCCCGGTGTTTAGGTGGCCCGCTGGTTAGGCGGCCCTCAATACGGCCGGTTAAACGCCGGGCCGCGTGTTTGGTGGGCCACGTGTTTGGCCGGCGGCTTGCGCGCGAGGCCTCCTGAACCGCCGCTTTATAAGCGGCTTTAAAATGACGCGGCGGCCCGCCTGCATACGGGTCGTATAACCAGGAATTGACTAAGAGTGTAGTGGACGGTTCCGGATTAATTTTGACCACCTGGGGATCTTTACCATGCGCCGAAATCTCGTACACACGGGCGTTTTTGCTTTTCGCCTCCATCAGAAAAGCGCCACCGCGGCAGGGAATCCAACCCGCGTGCTCGTGCTCAGCAGCACAACGCCTTAGACACTGAGCCACCACGACGAGTATTTTGAAAAACTAAAGAATGAGAAAAATATTTAAAAAAAACTACGGAAAATGGCAGCAGGTACAACGCGTGATATTTACAGAATAATGCGGATTTCGCAAAAGTTTCACCTGTAATCGTTAGAGTAGCGTAAACAGAGATGATTGGTCGAATAAAATTTTGAAAAACTAAGGACTAAGGAAAATATAAAATAATTACGGAAAATGACGCACCGTGTAACGCCCTGCATTTCCACAATAATGCACATTTCGCTACAGTACCAAATGTGATCCTTATAATAACGTACATGGAGATACGTAGTCGGACAAAATTGCGCAAAACTGAAAAATAAGACAAATAATAAAAAATTATGGTAAATCGCAAAAGGTATAAGGCATGAAATTTCCACAATAATGCGGATTTCGCAAAAGTATCACCTGAAATAATTATAGTATCATAAATGGAGATAATTCGTGGAGCGAAATTGTGAAAAACTAAAAAAATAAGCAAAACATGAAATAATTACGTAAAATTGCGAACCGTGTAATAATGAACCTGCCTTTACCCGATAATGCAGATGTTGCGAAAGTTCGACTTTTAATCGTTATAATAGCGTAAATGGAGATAATTCTTCGCACAGGATTCAGAAAAACAAACAAATCTGGCTGTAAAAAACTCACACCCAAGACAACCGACATAAGAATGCTACGCATTAGTAGATAATTGTCTCAATTGCTGCAGATTTTTAGGCTGATCTTGACGTTGAAGCCCCGCCGCTCCCCTACTCGTATCGGGCGGTGGTCCGGCTGGTCTAAGCACGAAACGTTTGAACATCGCAAATATTTCGCAATTTTCCGCAGCTGCCAAAATGGTCACTCAGCCACACGAGCGGCGGCACAGCACCGAGAGTGCTTGTAAATTCGTACCGTGAACACGGGCTTCAAGTGCGGAGTGAGCTCCAAAATAGTTTTAACACCGAAGGATTTCATGGTCCAAGCCTGGTAACGCGGGCGCAGCGATGGGGAGGGGGCATCGACTATCAAGGAGAAGCGCAAGCGCCAAGCACTCGTGCAGTAAGTGAGTGCGTGAAAGAGACGGTATTATAGGCAAAACGTTTGTAAACTACTAAGCCTGGTGGCGGTGTTTGTACTTTTCAACATTGATGAGCAAAGTGAAAACATTGGACACATTGGAAGCAGGACGTCAATATATAAGTGATATTTGCATTGTTCGTTCATAATAAAAATACAAGGTCGCTTGATTTTTTGCGACGACAAGCCAAAAATACGCCATTGAAAAATGTTTTGACCTCAAAATACAAAGGCGCTCGTGGAACCCTTTCGTGGCAGTGTTCCCAGTTCTAAAGTAACAGAATGTTCCAGTAGAAGCCACGAGGCATGAAACACGGGAAAATTTAGTTGGCGCGAACGGAAATCGACCTGCGGGCTTTGAAAAGTTCTATGAAGCTTAGCCTTGCGATTAGGGAACACCAGACAGCTCCGCTTTCACATCAGATTTCACGACGTAAAAGGTTCTCTGCAATACTTCGGATAAACGGTTTCACTCTTTCCTTTGGCCCTGGAAGAAGTGCGAAGGGTACAGCTATCGCCAGCACACAACGGCACTACAGCATATGCGTGTCGGAGCAGATCCGCCTTCCGTTACTGCTTTGCTTTTATGACGATTTTTGAATGCGGCTATCGAGTGAATTCATTGCTGCGGCTAAAAGGAAGTCGGCTAATAGCCGCTGCATCGCTCTAATGACCTAATTATAGCGCTCAAGGAACACCAGGACTTGGAAGGAGAGAAAACATTTTGAGCAACATTCCAAGTTATCTGATGGACATAGAGTAGTTATCTTTATCTGAGGTTCTTTGTCACCCACCGCTCTAAGATAGATGAGTTTGTTGGGTACGTTCTGAAAGCATTCCAGATTTAAAAGAAGATTTAAAAAGCGTTTCGGCGTTCCTTGAATTCGGTGAAGCTGCGTTATTTTTCGTTTATTTCCAGAAAGAGACGATTAGCCGCGAAGCAATATCTGTAGAAAGCTCACTTGCAGTGGGACCTTTGCGACGATGCCACAAGCTCGAACGTTCGAGCAACCAAATTGTATTCATCGCAATTAAGCTCAGTCATTCCGTTCGGTGTGCGCCCGCACCCTTCGAACTTAGTCAATGCAAAAAAAATTATAATAATGTAGCCTGTTACAGCTTTTAAGAACACACGCAGGTACGCTAGACAATCGATCTTTTAGAGCTTCTCGCTCGTTCCACTGGGTCAGAAATCGACAGCGGGGGCGACTGACTGCAGAGCACCGGTTGGGCTTCAGCCAATGGAGCTTTCGAAGTAGGAACGCCGCTCTAAGGTCGATGTACAACCCGCCGCGGTGGCTCAGTGGCTAAGGCGTTGAGGTGCTGAGCACGAGGTCGCGGGTTCGATTCCCGGCCGCGGCGGCCGCTTTTCTGATGGAGGCGAAAAGCAAAAACGCCCGTGTGTCCGAGATTTCGGCGCACGATAAAGATCCCCAGGTGGTCAAAATTAATCCGGAGCCCTCCACTACGGCGGGCCTCATCGCCTCCGTTGCGTTGGCGCGTTAAACCCTACAATCAATCAAGGTCGATGTACACAAAGGGGTTTCGGTACTCCGTAACCAATCGTGAGTGGTATTCTGATAAAAGGACCGCCAATGCCCAGAAAGCAACCATTGGTGGCACGAAAAAACACGCTTTCCGATCTTTGGTGCAAAACGACAAAAGAAAAAAAGCGACAATACGCATCGATAATTATTGTCTGGCCTGACAATACACTTACGGAATATCTTCTATATGATCAGGCTGACATTTTTGCGTTTTTCGTCCATAAATTAAAATCAATCTCTGGCCTCGTTTTTGCTTTGGATTAGAGCCCCGCCTGCCTGCAGCCAGATTGAAAATTATGGCACTACTACAACCGACAAATGGTAAATATTCGGCCACCTTCGCAACTCAGAAGCGGAGACTGAGGAAACAGCGGAGACCGCGGTCTTGACTAGCTTGAGCTTGGCTTTTTGTGTATTTAACTAGCAATTGTTCTATATCTTTGAGTTTGCTTTTCTGTAGGTTTAACTTGGTCTTTCTATAGCTTTAACTTGGCATTTTCTAAGGTTTTTAATTTGGCTTTTGTGGGGATTGTGGCTGCCCGCGATCCCGACTCGGTACGCGGCAGCGCTCGAAGGGCCGCGCGGCTTGCGCGGGATTGCGCAACAAGACGGCAAGAACGTGGCCTCGGCACGGCCACGCGGCCACGGCAAGAATAGAGGGGTTCGCTTGCGCGTCGCGAGATGGCGCCACCGGCGCGCGCGGAGTGGCTTCGGCCGCTTCGGCGGAGAAGCGGCTGCGGAGAGCGGTGAGTCGGTGACTTCAACCTTCAACTGCGGCCCTCGGCGGCGGCGGGCTGCCGCTCCAAACGAGGACGAGACGACGAGACGGCGGCGGCTACGGAGCGGCGTGGTGCCTTCCCCTTCGAGCCTGGACCGACCATCGTCCACCCGTAGCGGCGGAGTCGAACGACTCCGGCCGCACGAGCAACGCGGGATCCGAGAAGACGGAGCCAGCTAAGGGAGGTTTTGGGAATAAACCCCCCTTGGAGGTTGGCGTCGGTTGCCTTTGTCTCTTGCCTGCCTCTCACGCCGGCGCCGGCTACACGGCAGCCGCGCTCGGAGGGTCGTCGGAGTATGACCCACACCACAAATTGGCGCCCCAACGTGGGGCCTCGACTGCAAACGCAGTTGAGGCGCATACAGGCAAGATGGCAAGCAACGCCAACCAGCGGAGCGACCGCAGGAGGCTAGGGGCACGGAGGCCTACTTCCAACATGGCGGCGGGTCGGCTCCCCGCCACGCCGTGCCCGCGCCATAGGTCGGCAAAACAGAAAGAACTCACTCAAACTCAATCACAATTTTTTTCATTCACACTGTACTCAATCAAACTCAGACTCAAAAAGTTCGTCTGTTCACAAAATCACTCGTACTCACTCAACAAATACTCATTTGTAATCGTACTCACTTGTACTCAAACTCATTTGTCCTCACGAGTATCCGTACTCAATCTGTACTCATGAGTACTGAATCTGTACTCATGAGTACTCACTCTGTACTCATGAGTACTCAATGAGTACTACTGCTCATGAGTACTACTCATGAGTACTACTCATTCTGCACTCATGAGTACTACTCATTCTTCACTCATGAGTACTCAATCTGTACTCATGAGTACTCAATTTGTATTACTCACGAATAATCAACTTATCTGCACTGTTAGCTAGGTCGTAGCTCGAATGAAAGACTAAGTAGAAAAAATAAATTGTTTAATTGGTTAGAAAAACACAGGTTACATATAAATCAGGACAGGAGGAAAACGTCTGACGCGGTGCACTGTCGTTGGGCGACTTACTGCGCGAAGGCAAGTACATGAGAGAAAGCGAAACGGAATGTAAGCACTCGCGTTGCGTCTGGCGTCTCCTCTTGTTCTCAGCCAGGTCGGGCTAAGGGGAGCTCGGGGCTTGTCGGTGCGGCCGTGGCCGAAAACTGCGTTTTTCTGCGTGTCTTCGGGTGGAAGGATTTGTCGCCCGTTTTCTTGCTTGCACTACTGCTTGCACTGCTGTACTCAGGAGTGCATATACTCAAGAGTGCAAGCACTCGCAAAAACAGTATTCATGAGTATTATACTCATGAGTGCTGTGTACTCATGAGTACTGTATACTCATGAGTACTGTGTACTCATGAGTACTGTGTCCTCATGAGTACTGTGTACTCATGAGTACTGATACTCATGAGTACTCACACTCATGAATACTGTACTCATGAGTACTCATACTCATGAGTAGTGTACTCATGAGTACTGTACTCACGAGTAGTGGACTTACCCTTGTACTCACTCGTCATCGTACTCACTGTTTTTTTCTGGGTGTGTGATCACTCATCATCGTAATCACTCGCGAGTTTGAGTACAAATGAGTACAAATGAGTGTACTCACGAGTGAGTACGCCGACCTATGGCCCGCGCACACGCGCCGGCGGCAGCGATGAATTGACCCCCCAAGCACCGAATGGTGCGGCGGACTCTGCCTACATGGATGCAGCGGTTGGGAGTACGCAAATGCGCACAATAAACCCGTGACTACAGCTTCTTCGACTTGGCCGATGCGACGTTGACAAAGAGCGAGGAGGATGTTGAAGGTCAGTCTTCCTTTTGCTACGGGTGGTGCGAAGGGAGACGAAACCGTCTCCACACTAGTGGGTGCTTGCGTCTCGTTGTCGGACAGGTGGAGAATGTAGCGCCCGAGATTGCATTGAGGTAGTAAGAGCTTCGCGTGGCTCGGAAGGGGGCTCGTTTTTTTCGGGAAGCGATCGCTAGTGTTTGTAAGAGATGGAGCTCAGGCGACTATCACCGGAGAGCCGCACCCGTAAGCCGCTTGTAACGTGGTGGGCGCTGGCGTTACGGCAGCCTGTATGCTGCGATCGGGGATAGTCCGTTTGTGTGGGCGAGCGTTACTGTGGGAGTGAGTGTGTGCGGCCGCCCGTAAGCCGTTCAGATTGCGGCGGGCGCTGGGTCTAGTGCAGCTGGTAATGTTGCGACCTAGGGTGTTGAGAATGCGTGCGTGAGTGCGCGCCTGTAAGCCGCTAATATGGCGGTTGGCGCCGGCAGCTTATATTGCTGCAAATGAGTTGTAGGAGCCCTGCCTGCTTGACGCTAACGCAGCTTTGCCGAGTAACGCACCCGGGCAAAGAAAACTTGAACGGGTATTTCGAAGCCACCACCCGTGTTATGTCAGACGAGCTGCATCCGTGTAGGCTGTCTCGCCAGTGACAGGAGTTGGCGGAAATCCGCTGCTCCCGTCCTCAATAATGGGAATCGCTTGCATTGAGGGGTGAGAGCGGAGCCCTCGGCACACGGACGTCAACGGGAGTCACGCCAATTGCTAGTCGCCACCGCCATGGACAGCGAGCACGGACCAGCTGAACCACCCGGCGGGGCCGGCCAGTGAAGGTAGCACCGAGCGCAGCGTGTTGAGCTGTCGCCAGTTGCTACTCCGCCCCCCCCGGGCGAGCGCTCTGCTGGGCAACCACTCAGCAACCACTGAGGACCAGCCGCCGAAGCAGCCACGGAACCCAGGAGGCCGAGGGACCCGCCATTGGGGAGAACGCCTTGCACTGGGAGCAGAGATCGCGTCAGCAAGCGACCTCCGCATTCTTCGGCTGCGGCTGCCGGCTTCTTCTGGACCTGCCAACCTGCTGTGCTTCCCAACCGTGAGAGACTCGGACCACTGCAACGCGTGGCACGCTCATCAGGCCGAGCTTCGCGGTTGCGGCATCATATGGCGAAAATTGGGGGCGAACTGGCATGTAGATGACGTTTGTTGGCGTATTTTGTAACTTGAGGTTGTGCTCCGCGGCGCCGTTTCAATGCGAGTGGCGTCGAGTATTTAGGGAGGAGGAGTGTGGGGGATTGTGGCTGCCCGCGATCCCGACTCGGTACGCGGGAGCGCTCGAAGGGCCGCGCGGCTTGTGCGGGATTGCGCAACAAGACGGCAAGAACGTGGCCTCGGCACGGCCACGGCAAGAATAGAGGGGTTCGCTTGCGCGTCGCGAGATGGCGCCACCGGCGCGCGCGGAGTGGCTTCGGCGGAGAGGCGGCTGCGGAGAGCGGTGACTTGGCGGAGCGACGTGGTGCCTTCCCCTTCGAGCCTGGACCGACCATCGTCCACCCGTAGCGGCGGAGTCGAACGAGTCCGGCCGCACGAGCAACGCCGGATCCGAGAAGATGTAGGCAGCTAAAGGAGCTTTTGGGAATAAACCCCTCTTGGAGGTTGGCGTCCGTTGCCTTTGTCTCTTGCCTGCCTCTCATGCCGGCGCTGTCTACACGGCAGCCGCGTGCGGAGGATCGTCGGAGTATGACCCACACCACACTTTCCAGTAGCCTCACCCGCACACCTATGGCAACTTTGTTTTTCTTCTAGTAAGACTACTGCAATTGCTGCTAGTGAAAACCACCAGCTCTGCTGTTTCCTTAGTCTTCGTATGTCCATTGTGAACACCGGGAAAATTTATTTCATCTTCGGCAGTCCTCGCCAGGAATCCGGGATCTTCTCCACGCCTCTTGACAGGTTCAGAATAGGCTTACCGCTTCCTTCTGAGACACTCCGTTTGTGTGTTGGGAGAGGGCACTTTCTTAGGTCTGCCCATTTGATCGGTAGACCGACGTTAATGCCGAGAAGCTAACGTAGTCTCTCTCAACTAGGAGAACACCGGCATGTCAGAGCTTATGTCTTCACTAGGCGCAGCTAATCCCTGATGTGCACTGTATACCCCACCCGAAAATCGGTACCACGACGCGCAGTCCCCACACCTCCCGTCGGTTCCTTACGCCTTCGCCACTTCCCCTCAAGCTTCTTAGGCAGCTTTTGGAGCGACGGCCGGCACGACTTT
The DNA here is from genome assembly GCF_048455015.1 of Haemaphysalis longicornis. NCBI lineage: Eukaryota > Metazoa > Arthropoda > Arachnida > Ixodida > Ixodidae > Haemaphysalis > Haemaphysalis longicornis. The sequence goes on from NW_027526204.1 coordinate 74,332,854, forward strand.
AACTCAGGCTCAAACAGATCCGCGGTAAAAAAAACTGAAGCGCCACGTTTAGCGTCAGTTACCAACTGTAAGTAATTAGGCTACGATTGCCTCAACTACTTGTAGACTTCACCTTCTTTGGTCAGCATTACTTTATGTGCTAATACACGCAGAGGTTGGGGAGGACATCAGGGGCCAGGCAACATGTTTGTGTCAGAACCAAGGTAAGTGCGAACGGCAGAGAGTCGTTTTTGAAATAACCTGAAGTTCGCGTGAACACACTCACTCTTATTTCTAGTGCCACTACTAGCATATTTCTTTTTTAAAATTTTTATTGCACCTATTATTGCTCTAAGATTAAGACCAAGAACAAGAACTTAACAAGAGCAGTGGGGGATTTTGCTTTTCAACCCCCTCTTCCTACCCAGCTGCAGCTGGTAGGGAGAGCACAGGCAGCGCATACTGCATATGGGTTCCAGTGAAGAAGAAACAGTCGGTTACACCAGGTTAAACCAACAGTCGGTTACACCAGAAGAAGTGTTCGCTACGCTTGCCTCATTGAAAAATACCAGCCCAGGTCTAGATAACATTTCTATCCGCCATTTGAAGTTAGTTGCTGATTTAATCATAAATACTCTTAGCCATATAATAAATCTTGTCTTTAGATCTGGTACTTTTCCATCTTTTCTAAAGAAAGCTAAAATAATACCTGTTTTTAAAAAAGGTGACCGACTATTAATATATAATTACCGCCCAATTTCCATTCTCTCTTGTCTTAGTAAACTAATAGAACAGATATTTTCCAAACGACTGAACAGTTACCGCAATAAATTCAATCTACTTAATCCATGTCAATTCGGTTTTCGGTCTGGACGTTCCACCAACCTAGCATTGCTTTCACTAACCGACTTCATTAAAAAATCAATTGACGCTGGAAATTTTGTGGGTTCAGTCTTTCTAGATTTTACTAAGGCGTTTGATACGATTAATCATAATATCTTATTTAAAAAATTAGAAGCTTACGGCATTACCGGTCCACCACTAACATTTTTGAAGAGCTATTTACTTAACCGACAATATACCGTACACGTGGCTGACACTTTTTCTGAAACAAGAACATTTAACTAAGGTGTACCTCAGGGATCTATCCTCGGCCCTTTACTTTTCATATTGTATATTAATGACCTTCCGTATTGTCTTAATTCTTCTCACTGTGTCTTGTATGCGGACGATACTACCATTTCTTTATCTAATAAATCGATAATTTGCCTTACCGCTAACTTGAATGCAGTACTTAACAACGTTGTAAAATGGTGCCGCGTCAACAATTTAGTTATTAACCCGGAAAAAACTAAATTTGTGGTCTTTAGATCTCATCAGAAAACCATCGGTTTTCTTCCCGAATTACATCTTGGGTCTCATTTAATCACACCTTGCGACCACGTTACATTTCTTGGCATTCACCTCGACCCGCACCTTACATTTAGTTCTCACTTTTCCCATTTAAAGCAGAAAACATCTTTTGGGATTCGAGCTTTAATCAAGGCTCGGCGCTTTTTCCCTCATTTAGCCCTGTTGCCTTTATATTTTGCTTTTGTTCACAGTCATTTTCATTACGGTATTGTTTCATGGGGCAACACTTACTCCTCTCACGTTTCATCTGTTCAACATATACAAAACCAGTGTATTCGCATTATAACATTCAGTCCATGTCGTTCCTCCGCCTCACGACTTCTACGTCAGAATAATATACTATCAATTAATGGGCTATTTCAATATAACTTAGGTATTCTTTTTTACAAATTATTGCACTATAACCTCTCTTATGATCTCTTTGATGTAAGTGTTTTACGCAGTAAAAGCGTAACCAGGTTTTCAAGTATTAACAATTTGTTACTACCACCTGTTCATACTAATTACGGTAAGAAAACTACTTGTTTTTCAGCTGTGAAATTTTGGAATAATTTGCCTACTGCTGTCAAATCATCCCCATCACTTGGTTGCTTTAAAAAAAACCTTAGAGGATTTCGTTTGCTGTAATTAGGATCTTGTTCTGTGTTTTTCCTTACGGTATACCAAATGTTCTCATGTGCCTTTGCTTCATTTGTGTCATTCACGAACTGATTTTTTTACTTTTTATATATCTACAATTATAGCTACCTTTCGTATGTTTGTACATAAAATGCTAATTTCTTGTGTGTTTTATAATGCATATTGATTTGTTGGGCTCTTTCGCCCCTTTGCTGCATCTACACAATTCGGTTGATGTATTTGTAATCGAGGGTCCCCTTTCAGTCACTTGACTCTGGGACCCTCGTCTGCATACTAATATGTTTGTAATCCTTCCTTGTAATAAACTTTCTCTCTCTCTCTCAAAAAAAACAACAAAAAACAAACCACTCCCTTGGCCTCCCTCAGACGTTTAGAATTCTCAATAAAACTATTTCCTCCTCCTCTCTTCTGTACATGCACAGGGTCACAAAACTTCAAAAAACTTAGCCTCTGGGTAGAATACCACTATTTCTTAATTCTCCGCAATCAAAATTTACAAGCATATGCTTTCAGGATTCCAAAAAGAAACCAACAGGAAAACAGAAACACAAATAGCAGAAAAAGAATACAACAAATACCAGTGCAAAATAAAACACGAGAAATATTCTTTTAAGCGTTCCATAAAACAAGAAATTTCATTAAATTGAGGCAACACTATACTCGTGTAATTAACAGAGAGAATGGCCCCTATCACAGCTAGTGTAACACTCTGAGGCTTGCACATGCCCTCAGTAGCCCGTAGGAACAGTTATCTCGGAGAATGGCCAGTACGTACCTATCATCGTACGCGGGATCAGCAAAGTCCTTTTATCAATACGAGCATAAGGGGGGCGGGGCCTGTGTGCTAGTGAGGACATTTAACTCTTTTCGAGAACAAAAGATATTCTCTTCCACAGGCAGACGCACCTTCACTGCCAAAACACCCCCCCCAAAATTCTTTGCTTGCACTCTTCAATGTAAACTCAGTGCATTGATCGTTTCTTGTTACATCCAATTTGTATATATATATATATATATATATTTATATATATATATATATTTATATATATATATATATATATATATATATATATATATATATATATATATATATATATATATATATATATGAGAGAGTAGACACAGGTATGAAAACGATGATTGCACTAACGTTTCGACCGGGGTCCGGTCTTCGTCAGAGTAGACTTTGGTAATTGAGCGCGCGGAATATATAGGCACGAAATGATAAAGGCTGACGAATAGTCTTGCCACTTTGAAGATACAAATCAACACACACAAAAAAAGAGAAAGAAAAGAGAAAAAGAAGAGAAGAAGAGCACACGTGGTGTTTGTACACGTGTGAATCAACATGAAGTTTTCGAATACAGAACTTGTACGGAATATCGGACCGGGTCAAGGGAAATCAACACCTGGCCTTTTGAAACAAAACGATAACGTTCCGGGATTGCAGCTTAGCACATTATACGCAAACACATCAGGGGCGGTATAGAGATATAAAAAGCAAAGATGTCATCGTTACTGGAAACACTTCATATCGGTTCCGTAAACGCAATCAAAGAAATCGGTAAAGCCGCATTAAAAATGGTGGCTCTACTTCTACGGTTTCAATATGGATATTGCAATGACGACGGCATATCAGGGCAAGAGGAAGGTTAACTTTCCTACACTTTCATTGATACCGCGTTTAACTGTATTAAATTTGTGACTTAAAAAAGACTCACGTACTTACCTTTCGTGATGCGAACGGAAACCTGATTCCAGTATAGTAGCCCTAATTTTTTCGAAATAGTGACCGGGAATATTTACATGCTTAGACAAAGGAAGCCCAGGAGAGGAACGTGCGTCCGCCTGGTGATTATTAAAGCGGAGCCTGAAATGATGTTGAAATTTCCAAAGACTACAGTAGTTTTGGGTGACTCCCAAACAAAGTACCTCTTTGAGAATTTCGATCCACTCCGCACTGGAACACCTGGCTTCATATCCCAGCCCGGTTCAGTTATTCAAGACATGCGCCCCCTCCTTGACTTCGTCCCACGTACTACTACTACTTTGATTCTGCACGTGGGAACAAACGATCTGGCGTCTGGCACAGGCCGTTCTGCCTTCACCGGGTACCGTGAGCTGCTGGACTTCAATTCAAGGGAGCAGCCTGCAATACAACGTATCTACGCCAGCCTTATTCTACCCAGGACTACTAATCGCCGCCATAACTACAACAACCGCACCTTCGTTCGTCGCTGCAACGAGGAGGCTTGTTCTTTCAACAACCTTCAGCGTGATTTCTGCCGACAATCCACGAAAGTATTCTTCGTTGATCATGGATTTAAATGGCTGCCATCAGCGCGTGTCCTCGCTTCTGACGGCTTACACCCGAATTTTGAAGGAGTGGCACTGCTGGCAATCCACAGCCGTCGCATCTGCTTTAAAGCACGATTTGATCCGTCTACCTTAGCTTGGTGTTCTCCTGCGGGTGAGACGTCCTTCCGGCTAAACCCGGAATCGTTTCTCACGATAGCGGAGGCCTCATCCATTGTTCCCCTGGCTAAGCGTGCACCCAGAGGCCCGTCATCCCCAAACCTGCTACCTGCGAGTCAAGTGCCTCCGGTCGAACCATCTTCAAGTAAAAGGCCTTCAAATTACCAGCACCCAGTCATCAAACCTTCCGAAAAGGAGCACCCCGTGACCTCCAACAGCCAGCCACTAGCCCGCCAGCCTTCAGCAAGGCCCATACAAGAGGGGCCATCGACTTCTTCGGCAAGCCAGCAGTCAAGCCCTACTAAGCCTGCTGCGCGCTACAATCTTCGAAGGACGGCGCCAAAGCAGCGGCATCGAAGTGACTAGCACGGCACATCCTGGTAACACTTTGTCTGCAGTCGTATCTAGCCATTTTTTACGAATACGGAAGGTTGTCGAGAAGCGCACTCGTTACGAAATGCATGCGTCAACTTTCAAGACGTACATAAATAACGGTGTAGTTCCGAAAGGTTTAAGAATTTACGTAAATCCCGCTACTTCCCAAATGTCCGCTAACAACGCTTCTAGGTGGGAGCAGATACTAAAGGATGCTTCTCTCGGATTAGCAGCTGTTCCTATTAATCCCGACCAATCAACCAGTAAAGACTTGCTTAATAAAGAGAACCAATCACGACGCGCATCTGATTTAACGTCATTCGAATGCGATGCGTTGGAAACATATAGGCAGAAAAAATTCCACGAAATCAATGAAACTAAGGCAAAAAAGTTATCGCGCGGTGGTATATCCCCCTTAAATACTGAGTACCCCCCGCATCTGCCCCGATTGGTCGTGAACCTCGTTTCAGCGCAAAACCTGATTGCCTATCCAGTGGAAACATTGTCAACTTGTCAAGTGTAGATTTATCCGACGCAGAAACTAGTGTCTTGTCGCGTGGATTAAGTTTTTGCCCGGCCACTGGCGGTTATAACGAGTTCCAGTTACTCAAAGATTTAGATGACTTCGCACGTAATATGCCTCTGCGAGAATTTTTTCACGATCGTCCCGCTTCAAATCATGAACCTTCATTACTCCCTTTCTGAAAACATTGGACCCCACCCACCCAACGAGATAAGTTCCTTGATATTTACATTAAAGCAGTACAGCGGGATGTTATCGAAAGCTATCAAGGCAGCAGATCTTTCCGCAGAAATCTTTCCAGTTATGAAACTGCAGCTATTGATAAACTGAGAGAGCGGTGTGATGATATTATTAAGCCTGCCGATAAGGGAGCCGCCATTGTTATAATGAACACCAGTGACTATGTCAATGAAGCACACAGGCAACTTGCTGATAATTCTTTCTACAGGCGCCTTGATTACGACCCAACGCCAGAATTCACAGCCACAATCGAAAATACTCTTAAGAGCCTCTTTGAGACAGGGTATATAACTTTTTTATCCAAAATCCACAAAAAAGACAACCCGGGGCGCACGGAGAAGCCGGGGCGTCCCATTATTTCGGGAATAGCCAGTGTGACAGAGAATCTTTCGCGCTTTGTTGATAACCTCATTAACAAAATACATCCAACTCTGGCGTCTTTCATTAAAGACACGAATCACTTTCTATCTGATATAGCCGATCTTAACATTCCCCATGGTTCGCTTCTTGTAACTCTTGATGTGGCGTCGCTTTACACTAACATCCCGCACGCAGACGGTATAAAGGCTGTTCTTCACTTATATGAACGCTCAGATGATGACAAGCCGATTGACAGTTCCGCGTTAGCAACCATGCTCAAATTAATACTTGAACTAAACAATTTTCAATTTTCCGATGAGCACTACCTTCAAGTAAGTGGAACGTCTATAAGCACAAGAATAGGCCCTAATTATGCAAATATCTTTGTGGGTGTCCTAGAAGACAAATTTCTTGCTGACCGCTTCCTTCAACCATTTTTCTAAATAGTTTTATCGATGATATCTTCTTAATTTGGCAACATGGGGAATCTGAGCTTTATTCCTTTATCGCTGATTTTAATAATGCCCACCCGTCTAGTAACTTCTCGCACAATATATCAGAATCTACAATTGACTTTCTCAACGTAACCGTGTCCCTAGTTAATGGAAAATTGTCGACTAAGCTCTATAGAAAGCCCACTGACAGGCATCAGTATCTGCACTTTGAAAGCTGCCACGTTAAACACAATAAAACTAGTATACCATACAGCCAAGCTCTTCGTTTCAAAAGAATATGCTCTGAGAAATCAGATTTTGTTGATAACTGCGGCAAACTCCGGGAATCTCTAACCAAGCAAAACTACCCTAAAGAATTAATTGATGATGCTCTGAAGCGCGCGGATTCTCTGGACCGCAAAACGCTTCTCGAACCGAAGAATAACCCATCGGCTTATTCACAACCTAATCTTGTACTTACCTACTCTGCGTCTGCGCCGAAAGTCACAGCTGTTTTAAAGAAGCATCATAATATCCTTATGCAAAGCCAGCGACTGAGAAGCATTTTTAAAGAGCCACCGCGCGTAGTCTATCGCCGTTGAAAAAACCTACGGGACATGCTAACCTCTTCCACGATTGCATCGCCACCTTCGCATGGATGTTCTCCTTGCCAAAAACCTCGTTGCAAAGTGTGCGCTCACATGACCACGTCACTAACAGTAAACAGTACAGCTTCTGACTTTTCCTTAAAAATTAAAGGCGATATTAATTGCGATACGTCGAATGTAGTATACCTCCTAGAATGCTCAGTCTGCTCACTCCAGTATATCGGCCAAACAGAGGCGTCTTTCAGGCTCCGCTTTAATAACCACCGGGTGCACGCACGTTCCTCTCCTGGGCTCCCTTTGTCTAAGCATGTAAATATTTCCGGTTACTCTTTCGAAAAAATTAGGACTACTATACTGGAATCAGGTTTACGTTCGCATCACGAAAGGGAAGTGCGTGAGCATTTTTTTAATTCACAAATTAATTACAGTTAAACGCGGTATCAATGAAAATGTAGGAAAGTTAACGTGCCTCTTGCCCTGATATGCCAGCGTCATTGCATTATCCATATTGAAATAGTAGAAGCAGAGCCACCAATTTTAATGCGGCTTTACCGATTTCTTTGATTGCGCTTACGGAACCGATATGAAGTGTTTCCAGTAACGATGACATCTTTGCTTTTTTATATCTCTATACGGCTCCTGATGTGTTTGCGTATAAAGTGCTAAGCTGCAAACCCCGAACGTTTTCATTTTGTTTCAAAGGCCAGGTGTTGATTTCCCTTGACCCGGTCCGATATTCCGTACAAGTTCTGTATTCGAAAACTTCATGTTGATTCACACGTGTACAAACACCACGTGTGCGCTTATTCTCTTTTTTTTCTCTTTTTTTTCTCTTTTTTCGTGTGTGTTGATTTGTATCTTCAAAGTGGCAAGACTATTCGTCAGCCTTTATCATTTCGTGCCTATATATTCCGCGCGCTCAATTACCGAAGTCTACTCTGACGAAGACCGGACCCCGGTCGAAACGTTAGTGCAATCATCGTTTTCAGACGTGTGTCTACTCTCTCGTTTATTTTTGAAACCAAATCCCGAATCTTCTTATTCCTCGCTATATATATATATATATATATATATATATATATATATATATATATATATATATAACAAAAGTTGATGTGGGAGAGTTGGTACATACTGCTAAAAAGATCTGTCTCAGGTCGAAACGTTGAAATAAAGTCTCCGCAGAGCGTACTTTTACTTTGTATACAGGGTGTCCCAGCTATCATGCACCAAGATTTAGAAAAAGAGCAATGGCGTTACTCGAAGAAAACCTCGTGCGTAATGTTTGCGGTAGTGTGTAGAAGCGGGCAGTAATTTTTTCGTTAATGATACTGACCTAACAATTGTAATTAATTATATAACTCGAGAAATACTGTCCTAATTACTGAAGTGTCAATTAGGCACTTGTAGGTACCCACGAGGGGCATGTAACTGCGGTATTTTCAGCGACGAACTAACTGCGTACTCATTTATTCTAACTGATAAAGAAAACCCCCGAAATATGAAAAATACCACGTGACGGCGCTTCCACGCCCTTTGTAAAGTAGCGTCCCCAAATAAGCTGATTGAAAGCAACTGCTTCGCCTGTCACCCGCCCGAAGAGACAGCGCATCACTTTGATAATGGCATGCATAGAAGGAGCAGCAACCGCAAGATTCGCGGTGCGCGTGGGCAGATAAGGCACAAACTCGGTCACGATCACGGAGCAAGATATAAAGAGGAGCGCCGACTGTGGCCCAGAAAAAATCTTTTGCTGGGGCCAATAATGTCCACGTGCCGCCGGCCGCCCAGCTTTCTCTTTGCTCTCTTCCTCCTTCGTTTGCCCTCTCGTCGCTCTGCCTCTGTACATGGCTCTTCCCTTCTTCGCTCTCCCCACAGGCGTCTTTTCTTTCGCAACGACGTCTGTTGTATGCCTGTCCTACTATGCAGGAGGAATGCCTGCACGCGCGGAATTTAAACACCCGTGCGCAGCCGGAATAGACGGCGCAGATAATTGCGCGCCACCGCATACATGGCGATCGCTTATTCCCTATCAGGGGGCGTTTATTCTGACATTATGAAGACATACTAAAAATATTGTACTAACCCAGCAGATGTAAGACGCAACTGAACAGCGACGACTTCAGAAGCACCAAAGAATGAGCAAGAGTAATACGAAAGGCCTCAACATGCAGTCTAGCGTGATTCTGCTTACGACAAATCGATGCAGCGCAAAAATTACCCTCTGTTGTTGGCCCGCTCTCTGGCCGCCTGCTTAATTATTTATGCCGCTTCTGCGCACGAACAACGCTTACAAGGGTCGCTCGGAGTCTCCATCGGCAAACGGCAATGAGACACACATTTCTGTGCCAATGACTGAATTGGACGGCTGCCGTGTTGTAATAAGTATACAAAAACACTTTCAGCTTGATAAGGCACCCAAAAAATAGCAAACGCAATCTTCATTGTTACTCATGCCGCAACTTACCACCCGATGTTCACGCTCCACGGTCGTGTTATCTTGTCGATAACGTCGTGGACTCCAAATAAAATGCTGCGATTTGTATGGCTGCAAATTTGGGCCTACGGGGGTTCCCGGCGTTTTTATTTTCTTTAAGCGGCTGACCAGCAAAACAACCGGCTCGTCAAACCTTTTCTTTTGGCGAGTCATCACCACAGAGATATAGGGTCCGGACGAATTCAAATATCGCGAAATGAAGGCTTGTGAAAAGACCGCACTGTCAGGGCCTCGATCTTGAGCAGATTGCTACGTCGCGGGCAGTCGCGGGTGATGTTATCGCGTTTCTGTTATTTTCTCATGAGCGTGTGAGTGGCGGTCCTTGTTCTAGGCACACTTTGTTTTAGACGTGAGTTGGAGAACGGCGAGAAAGCTGAGGCAACTTTTATAATCGCTAGTGATAAGAACCAGTTGTTCCTTTCGCCTTTTGTAAAACCTGTTAAAACACACCCGAATTGGTGTTCACAAATTTACAAAACGGTGTCACATTTTCGGCAAGCACTGCTCAAAAGGTAGTGTTTGTATAGCAGTCATATGTCTGTATGTGCGCTCTACATTTTGTTTTCCCGCCATGCAAACCAATCCTGAACGTATCTTTGCCGTGCCGACCGACCACTCAATACCTTCGGGTTCGGGTTACCCAGAAGGTGCTGTCGAACAAGTTAATCAAGCAGTGCGAAGGAGGAGCGCAATGAACGCGAAGCGGCGCCAACGCAGGCCAAAAGCACTGCGTGCCCAAAACTACCGTCGCCGAAGCAGACAACAAAAGCCGACGGAGTGCGTTCCGCCAATGCGCCCGCCGGCGCACGGGGAACGCCGGCCGCTTAGCCGGCGGACCATTCGCTGCGCAATCTACATTGTTCTACGCAAGTGATGGACTTTAAGAGCCCGCAGGAGAGAGCGAAGTCGGCGCTCCTGTTTATCTTGGTCGCGATTTCTTCTTTCTTTTGTTTATTTCATTCTGGCTAACTCAGAGGCAGCCTGTTTGAGGGCATTGCTTCACGATGCGCGCTAATGCGCGCGGAGGCGCCGTCACGTGGCATTTTAAATGCAGAGGATTTGTATAACTCACGATGTCACCCGTGCGTCGGCGTCCGCAGCAGCGAGCCTCCCTCCACACTATAAAAAGAAATAACAGTTACCGGCGCCTGGTTTCGATCCCACGACCCTGCGGGGGGAACGCAAGGCACATGGTGCTCTTCCCACTGCGCCACAAACCCGACACAGAATGAAAGGCTACGAACGTGCCTTATATCCTTGACTCATTAAAACTACGTCAAGAAGCTGCTGATAGAACGCATTCACTACCTGTGGGCGGAACGCGAGGTACACGGCGCTCTTCCCACTGCGCCACAAAACCGACACAGAATCAAAGGCTACGAACGCGCCTTATATCCTTGACTCATTCAAACTACGTCGTCAGCGGCGTGCGTTGGCGACTCAGCGGCGTGATAGCTGCGTGGTGTAGACGTGATAGCACCAACCCCCAAACCCTAAATGTTAACGCCATTCACGCACCCCCTATGCCACGCATTTACTCGAGTCCCCCTCGCGGGGAGAAGGGCCCATTATTTTTTTCATACTTCGCGGGTTTGTTTATCAGTCAGAATAAATGAGTACGCAATTAGTTCGTCCCTAAAAATACCGCAATTACATGCCTCTCGTGGGCACCTACAAGTGCCTCATTGACACTTTAGTATTTAGGAAAGTACTTCTCGAGTTGCATAACTTATTACAATTAATTAGTTAAGTCTCATTACCGAAATATTTGCTGCCCGCTTCTCCACAGTAATGCAAACATTACACACTAGGTTTTCTTCGAGTTGCCAATACTCTTTTAAATGCAGAGCATTTCTTTAACTCACGATGTTATGCGTCCGTAACTCGGCATCCGCACCACGGCAGCTGCGCCCTCTCCCCCACTCCTCCTCGCCCTCAACAGGCTTGCAACAACAGGTGCAGCACGCGCTCCGGCGTTGCAAGCACCGTAGCAACAGCAGGTGCGGGCGCGTCGTGGCGTGACGGTGGCGTGATAGCGCGCTCTCACTCCGCCTCCTCACCCTCTGTTGCGTTCGTTGGGAATATAAACCCGGGTGTCAGCGCGTAAGCCGCACTCCAGTTCTGCTTCGCTCTCTTCTCGTCGCGGTTGTCGCAGTTGCTAAGCGATGGAAGCAAGACCTTCAACTAGTACCGCGACGCAATCCAACTTCAGCGTCGCGGCACCAGTTCAAGACATCGTGCCATCACCATTACTACACCCATCGCCACCGCCACGCGCGTAACGCCGCTAATGCTCTGCATTTACTCGTGCCCCTCCCGCGGGGGCATGTCGGGGTCCCTTTTTTAAATCTTGGTGCATGATAGCTGGAACACCCTGTATATATATATATATATATATATATATATATATATATATATAGAGAGAGAGAGAGAGAGAGAGAGAGAGAGAGAAATAAGGGTTGGCAGTCAAGAAATCATCGGAAAGCAAAGGGGAGGTTGTGATAGGTCATTGAAACAGATAAAGAATTTGGAAAGAAAGAAAGAAAGCGGAGAAAAAATGCCCGCCGGGTGAGATCCGAATCCACGACCTCCACAATACCGGCTGGTGCGATAACCACTACGCTACCGGCGGGCGATTCCCCCCCCCCCTCGCTTTCTGGGGTATTTATGTCAATGTAATTTTTTCCTGTCCTTGGGAGTGGTAGCCAGCGCCACTCTGACTTCTCGAGGTGAAGGGGACCTTCTTTTTAATCCCCGCGCCGTGACTCGAGTGTCTACGACATGTCAAGAGTGGTCAACCAGCGTTAAACCCTCTTAAGCTCCCTATGGCACCAAGACTGCCAGAACAGAGGCCCTCGCTATGCATGTAGCGAATCAGAATAGGAAATGAGGGGCTCGTAGAAAATAACACAGAAATAAGGGTTGGCAGCCAAGAAAACCTCGGAAAGCAAAGGGGAGGTTGTGGTAGGTCATTAAAACAGATAAAGAATTTCGAAAGAAAGAAAGCGGAGAAAAAATGCCCGCCGGGGGGATCAGAACCCACGACCTCCAGAATACCGGTCTGATGCGATAACCTCTACGCTACCGGCGGGGCGATTACAGGTTCGGTTACGGTTCTGGTTCAGGCGCAATCTTGTCATTCCGGTTCAGTTCCGGTTCGACAAAATCACGTACCGAACAGGTTTGCGAACCCGTTCAGGAGCTTAAACTGTTTCTCGAACCGGTTCGATGAGTTGAATTGCCACTGAAACTAGAAAAAAAACACTTAGTAGTTTGAAATGACAGTCAAATTAAAATACAGACAAAAATTAAAAATGCTGCTGTTCCCCATGGGCAGTGGCGCAATTGCAAAATATACTTTAAACAATTACGAGATAGAAAAACAGATGAAGCGGCGACCGTTTACCACCTACTTTCTCACCCAGACTTTATGTTGTCCCAGCGACTATTCATAAAGCCACCACCAAAAATTATGACGGTTGGACATATTTTCTGCCCTTTCCTTTTTTGTTGAAATCGCAATCGTCGCTATGGAATCGCCCATCACGGTAACCTTGAAGCCTTAAATTTATGCCTGCGTACTGGCGAGTTCAAATACCAGCGCTGAATACCAATGGCACACATTTTTTTATTATTGCAACAAAACAGATACATCCTACCACAGTACATAAATACTACCAAGGAATCAGACTATTTGGTCACCCTGAATAATTTGTTAGCTGTCACATTATCGAATGTGTTAGCCACACTTCCGTTAAAAGTAAGATTTAGTTAACGCGTAGTCAGTGCATTGTTGCTTGTGACCCCTGCAATTCCTTTTGCGATAGCTATACTGGACGTGTGCATTACAACAGTATGTCATCGTACCGCCTGACCCCCGGCCATCGTTCCGTGTGCTACATTGCAGAATCTTATAACAGATTATGATGTCACCAAAATGAAAGGGAAATTTGACGCGCGGAGCATGAGATGGGACTTGTTTGCGTAGACGCTCTTTAATTCGTCCACAGTAGTACTCAACTCCGGAACGAGTAGCAGTAGAAGTAATGTAGCGAGCTGGGCAGTCAGTAGAAGTGCACCTTCGAAAAAATCAGATAACAGGTTTCACTTACATATCTTTTGTTATTTGTATCTGTAAAAAACGGTACTTGTCCAATGTACGGTCCACAAAAACTAACCACGGAACTCACTTCCTTCGCATTGATGACACGTGTGGTTGTAAAAAGTTGGGCTAAGAAAAGTATAAAATAATATCCGCATTTTGGTGCTGTTTTTACTTATTCGGTTTTTTTACATTTTGCGTAATGTTTTAAACCGACGTGATTCGCTTTTTCTTTTTTGTTGTTTGTTTTCGGTGTAAACACTTAAAAAAAACGCGCATTTGATGCCCCATGCAGTATCTCTGCTCCGAGGCGCAGCTTATGTTGCAGGCCGGCAGACATATTTTAACCCTCTGGTGATGTTAAACGTGGATCGAAATCTTCATACATTGACGTTCTGGATTTCCATCTACTTCAGAAAAACGGTGGGGGGAAAGCAGATGGAGGCCACGTGTGGTCAGCAGCAAACGGCTTAGCCACTGAGCATATATATATATATATATATATATATATATATGTATATATATAGATATATATATATACTTTAAAGCTTTAAAGGAAAGCCAGGAAAGACCCCACACAAGTCGGCAGCAGTACCAGCAGTCTGGGTTTTAATCCGCCCGTCGGTGACTCGACAGAACAAGCCACTCGTGACGATAATTATCTACAGATGATGATTATAATGGGTATGCACAGATGAGAGATTGGCCCTACCAACTGACGGCGATTGGCCACAGCATATACAAGGGTCCTACAGCGAAGCAAGTGCTCATTAACGTTGAATGCACTCACCCACGCCCACAATATATATATATATATATATATATATATATATATATATATATATATATATATATATATATATATATATATATATATATATATATATATATATATATTATATATTGACAATGCCTCGAAGAAGTGCGTGCTACGGTTTTTGAGCGTATTCCCAGGTGCAGAAATGCTGTCTTGTCCGGTATAGAATGTCGCCGGATACCACGAGAGGCTGTTCAACCATACAAGGTGAGGTTCCCTTGGAGACAAACCGGATTTCCTCACCAGAAAAGGATTTCGCTATCCTGGTTATGTACACTTGCTAAAATCCTCCCAGTGATTCTACAATCACACTTTTGGCCTCGAGGAACTGTAGGCGTGGCTAGGCTTCTTTCGGAGAGGCCTTCGTCCTACAGTGCACATAACCCAGCTTTAGATAATATTTTAGATGCGAACCCGCCGCGGTGGCTGAGTGGCTAAGGCGTTTCGCTGCTGAGCCCGAGGTCGCGGGTTCGATTCACGGTCGCGGCGGCCGCTTTTCTGATGGAGGCGAAAAGCAAAAACGCCCGTGTGTACGAGATTTTGGCGCACGATAAAGATCCCCAGGTGGTCAAAATTAATCCGGAGCCCTCCACTACGGCGCGCCTCATCGCCTGCGTTGCGTCGGCGCGTTAAACCCCACAATCAATCATCAATCAATCAGATGCGAAGAATCTCATGGTCAGTGCTATGTCCCTCCCTTGTTGTTGTGGCGACGTCCACCCCGCCCCCCCCCCCACACACACTGCTCATGCTCGTCCCCCCCCACAGACACACTGCTCATGCTCGTCTTGCTGAATGCCCGGTGGTGTTTTACCTTTTAAGGGCTCCTGGACCGACAGTGTTGCCGGTATCTTCCTGGGCCGACACGAGACGAGCACGCTTCCCCTTTAAGTGCTCCTTGAGCGACAGTGTTGCCGGTGTCTTCCTGGGCCGGCATGAGATGAGCACGCTTCACGCATCTTCGACGTTTCATCGTCGTTGTCGGCGGCGTGCGTCGGCGAGTCTCGGCGGGCCTTGATTACAAGCAGCTCACAACCAAGCGGGGAACGTGCAGCGACCTTATCTTAAGCAACTTTAGGGTTCATCCACTACAACAGCCCTTGACTTTACATTTCACAGACCATAAGGTGGTCATAATCCAAGCGGAACGCCAGCCACAGCTCGACGCCACCGACGTTGAATATGATGATGATAATACCTAAATAAAGACAAACTCATACCACGTACGTCTCTCTCTCCCTCTCTCTTTAATGCCTCTCCACTCTAACAGCCCCACCCCTCCAATAAAAATACCCCATATACTCGTAGGGGAACCCTGAGTAGTATGCGAAGCAGAAATGGGGTCAACGCAATTTCCCATTTCGCAGTTCCCGTAAGTGAAAAGTGTGGTATTTGCCATGGAAACCAAACGGTAAATATAACGGTAGCTACGTACTTCAGCCTCACGAAAACGATGAACTGAAAACTAATGGGCACCTGAATCGACCCCATGCATGTTTCGCATACTACGCATACTACTCAGGGTTCGACTACGGGAATATGGTTTAATTATATATATATATATATATATATATATATATATATATATATATAGCGAATCAGAATAGGAAATGAGGGACTCGTAGAAATAACAGAGAAATAAGGATTGGCAGTCAAGAAGACCTCGGAAAGCAAAGGGGAGGATGTGGTAGGCCATTGAAACAGATCAAGAATTTGGAAAGAAAGAAAGAAAGCGAAGAAAAAATGCCCGCCAGGTGGGATCCGAACCCACGACCTCCAGAATACCGGTCTGGTGCGATAACCACTACGCTACCGGCGGGGGTATTTTCTCCCCCGCTTTCTGGGGTAGTTATGTCAATGTAATTTTGTTCCTGTGCTTGGGGGTGGTAGCCAGCGCCACTCTGACTTCTCGGGGTGAAGGGGACCTTCTTTTTAATCCCCGCGCCGTGACTCGAGTGTCTACGACATGTCGAGAGTGGTCAACCAGCGTTGAACCCTCTTAAGCTCCCTATGGCACCAAGACTGCCAGAACAGAGGCCCTCGCTATGCATGTAGCGAATCAGAATAGGAAATGAGGGACTCATAGAAATAACAGAGAAATAAGGATTGGCATTCAAGAAGACCTCGGAAAGCAAAGGGGAGGTTGTGGTAGGCCATTGAAACAGATCAAGGATTTGCAAAGAAAGAAAGAAAGCGAAGAAAAAATGCCCGCCAGGTGGGATCCCAACCCACGACCTCCAGAATACCGGTCTGGTGCGATAACCACTACGCTACCGGCGGGGGTATTTTCTCCCCCGCTTTCTGGGGTAGTTATGTCAATGTAATTTTGTTCCTGTGCTTGGGGGTGGTAGCCAGCGCCACTCTGACTTCTCGGGGTAAAGGGGACCTTCTTTTTAATCCCCGCGCCGTGACTCGAGTGTCTACGACATGTCGTGAGTGGTCAACCAGCGTTGAACCCTCTTAAGCTCCCTATGGCACCAAGACTGCCAGAACAGAGGCCCTCGCTATGCATGTAGCGAATCAGAATAGGAAATGAGGGACTCGTAGAAATAACAGAGAAATAAGGATTGGCAGTCAAGAAGACCTCGGAAAGCAAAGGGGAGGTTGTGGTAGGCCATTGAAACAGATCAAGAATTTGGAAAGAAAGAAAGAAAGCGATGAAAAAATGCCCGCCAGGTGGGATCGGAACCCACGACCTCCAGAATACCGGTCTGGTGCGATAACCACTATGCTACCGGCGGGGGGATTTTCTCCCCCGCTTTCTGGGGTAGTTATGTCAATGTAATTTTGTTCCTGTGCTTGGGGGTGGTAGCCAGCGCCACTCTGACTTCTCGGGGTGAAGGGGCCCTTCTTTTTAATCCCCGCGCCGTGACTCGAGTGTCTACAACATGTCGAGAGTGGTCAACCAGCGTTGAACCCTCTTAAGCTCCCTATGGCACCAAGACTGCCAGAACAGAGGCCCTCGCTATGCATGTAGCGAATCAGAATAGGAAATGAGGGACTCGTAGAAATAACAGAGAAATAAGGATTGGCAGTCAAGAAGACCTCGGAAAGCAAAGGGGAGGTTGTGGTAGGCCATTGAAACAGATCAAGAATTTGGAAAGAAAGAAAGAAAGCAAAGAAAAAATGCCCGCCAGGTGGGATCCGAACCCACGACCTCCAGAATTATTCGCTTTCTTTCTTTCTTTCCAAATTCTTGATCTGTTTCAATGGCCTACCACAACCTCCCCTTTGCTTTCCGAGGTCTTCTTGACTGCCAATCCTTATTTCTCTGTTATATATATATATATATATATATATATATATATATATATATATATATAGAGAGAGAGAGAGAACATCGGAAAGCAAAGGGGAGCATGTGGTAGGTCATTCAAACAGATACAGAATTTGCAAACAAAGAAAGTGGAGAAAAAATGCCCGCCAGGTGGGATCCGAACCAACGACCTCCAGAATACCGGTCTGGTGCGATAACCACTACGCTACCGGCGGGGCGATTTTCTCCTCCACTTTCTAGGGTATTTATTAAAGGTATTTTTGTTTCCTGTGCTTGGGGGTGGTAGCCAGTGCATAGAGAAATAAAAAAATTAGAAGAGTGGACACACGGGCTTATCGCGGCCGAGTGGCCTGACTCGCGCGCCGTCCGGCAGTCGGCGCAAGTGGTAAAAAACTATATATTTAAAATTAAGCTAACACACAATATTATACTTTTAAAATTTTATTACACATTAGACTACACATTTTTATTTGTGTAATAAGTTGAATGGCTGTCAATGTAAAATTTTGTGGCTTCTTTGCGCCAAGCCTGGCCAAGCCGCCAAGCCGCAAGCGCAAGCCGACATTTGGCTCTTTCGGCAGCGTTTGCACGTGCGTTTCTGCAGCCTCGTGCTAACCTCTGTTGTTGAGAAGGAAACGCCTAGCGCTTTATTTGCGACATCGGTTTTTCATCCTGAACGAAAGGTGAGACTTTCTTTTTTAAAGTGCTGGTGTGGCGTATCATATTTACGTTTCCTTGTACTGCAAATGCTTCGAGCACTGCGTAACCTCAGGGAATCAGGCATAGCTAGTGCTGCGTCTTTAAGATAAGCGCTTTGGAAACGCCCCGGAAAGGCGTAAGACACCATTTTTTAGCTGGGCGTAATTCTATTTTAGGCTGGTTGTGCCGTTTTATCTAGCGCTGAGGTATGCCAGCGGTACGCGGCCGTCGTCGCACGTAGCGTTTACGTGCCGCAAACGACGGCTGTGAGTTTCGGAAGTGGCCGGCCGGCCGGTGGTCCGTAGGCGAAGCAGGCGTTGTGCGCTGTCGCTGCACTGAATTACGTGAGCCGCAGGCTGCGTTGTATTATACTAGCTAGCCATTGCTAGCTTGGCCAACTGTTACTGCTATTATGGCCGTGATGCGCTGCAAAGCCGTCCGGGCTAACGTACACGGCGAAGTAGCCGTATCTGCATTAATTTGGCTTATCTGGGCATAACCAGCAGCCGTACACTCATCGTAAGTTTTACACATGCGTGCATACCAAGCTGTCTGCGTACAAAGCGAACCCGCTCGCCGACGCCGATAACGCGCGCTCGTCGCTTCGCTTTGGCGCGCCAGGTACGGTAAAAACGCGTCTTTCGTCGGCAGATAACAGCTTTGCTCGAGGCGGGGTGAGTGCGCAGTGCATTGAAACCTTCAAATTTGGTCTTCGTTCTACATCGTATATCAATTCTGGTATCGCAGGCATTGCATACAACTGTTCCACACTTGCCGTTTTTTCAAGCGTTTGCTCCCTTTTCTCTGGTCATATTTTGGCTAGTTTCATTAAACACGTATTGCGCAGATTGCACCTATTCAGTCGGAACTGTGTGTTTCTTGTCATATCTTTTTAAGGCATGGCCTTTGGCGGTCAGTAGTACTCAGTACGACGCTCACTGCTGCTTGCCATGGTGCCCACACAGCGCCCAAATATAGTTTCGCCAGGTGCCCGTTCTCGGGATGCGTTTCTTTCGCGAGCCCGTGGGGCAACAGGTTTGTTTAACGTTCAGCTCGCTCTCGCTCTTCGTCCTGATTTTACAAAAAAAGACACAGGGATTCAGGCTATGTGAGCAGCGTTATCATTCTTGTTAACCCAAACAATAGGTGAATTGCATTAAGAATGTGCCTAACCAGTGTTGCGAAATTACAAAGTCCCATATTTTAAGTGTTGCTAATAGCTTGACCGCATGATTGCTGAATAGAATAAGAGAACTTGTGTTTCAAATAGGTGGCATGCACTGGAGGCAATACTTGAATACTAGTTGCAGTGAAATTTATAGACTATTCGCATATCATCTGTCATTGCAAGCAGTTTGTGTACTATATCACCTATCACCTGTGCAGGTCTACAGGTGCCCTCAAGACAGAGCCAACCAGCCAGCTGCATTCGTCATACCAAACATGGTGCAAGCACTTCATGAATCGTGCCCTCACAGGACTCACAAAAGTGGCCGTGCCAACTGTTCTCCCAGAGTTATTCAGTTGTATTGATGACTGCCTGCAATGCTTCTTGCTACCTTATTGATGCTTCTAATGGATACCGCAAGTGTATTCCATCTATTGAACCTTGCCATTAGCACCTAAAATCTAACGCAAGTCTCGGCACTCAATAAGGCGTGACCACTGAAAAGACTATCGTTGACTCAAGGAACAAACGGTTTTTTATCACTGACATGCCTCATATCATTAAAACCACTAACAACAGCGTATACAGTCTCCAAACTCCACTCGCAAGTTATTGTTGCTGCTAGTTTAATATTGTGAATCAGTACATTCACAAAAACCCTTTTACATTATGAAGACTGCCAGGGTAAGAGGTCATGCTAAATGTCGTTTGTCACCATACGTGCTGCCTGTTGTCGGACTGGCCTAGATGAAGAGAACCATGTTGGGACCTACGTTGTCAAATGCTTATGGGATCCTGTAATGTGCCACCATTGTCTCATACACGAGAAGCATATAGTGCTTCCCTGTTTCTTACATTAGACTGTTCGTATTGACAGCGGAAGGCATGAATTTGTGTGCCTTAATCGAGCCTGGAACCTGCCGGTTGACTACGTGCACGTACCTAAAATATCCCCGCCTGGCCCTTTGCCTTTACTGGGAAGGGAACGCTTTCGGAAGGTAACCCGGCTTCTTGGGAAAATGCACCCTTGCAAGGAACCAATAGGAAGTTGATTTTTTTCCTCTTTACCTTTTGCGTGTGCATCTCCACATAAATGGGATTTCGGTTCAGTTACTGCTACTGATTTGAAGTTGCCCCGAGGCAATAGATCTCATTAGCGTTCATCAAATAAGCGAGGCCATCAAAGCCAAAGTTTTTCCCTTCTTTCATATCCTAACTGGAGAAATTGCCAGACTAAGAAAATTATCTGCGGAGATAGTGGTTGTAAACAGTTGCAAGCATCCGAGTGTCTAGATTATGTTATGGTTGATATTTTTGTATGACTGCAACAGCGCACAGAGTGTGAGGGTGTCGTAGATACAAGTAAACCTGTGGATGGCTGAGTTTCTGGATTTTCTGCATTTTCAATTACCGTGGAGAAAAAATCCTGTGTGTGGTTGTGATACCTTTACTTGTGCATTTTTTTTTCATTCCTGGAAACGTATTTTCCTCTCACTACTGTGTATTGTCTCTGTTGTGTATTACTCACTGTTTATTATTATATGTGTGTTGCAAAGAATGATGACAATTTGAACTTGTTCCGTTTAGTGCCATGCAATAAATATTTCTTCATTTATGGTGTGTCTCTTTTATCTGGTTCGGCAACATGTGAACACGCGACAGAATTCTTAACCAAGTGTGAGTGGTACTGTAAATTGCAATTTCACGTTTTCAGAAAAAGGTTTTTTTTTTGTAAAAGCATACGGGCACTAAGCCTGAGAATGATATATTCAAATAAACACTAATTATTGCATGAAAGCGTCCGAATACCGTACCGATGCCCGTCGCTGTGAGCAGCGCTTTGCAGTCCTTCAAACTACCCGCCAAAATCGGTGTCCGCGAAACCGAAACCGAAAGTGAACGTACGAAAGTATGGTTAGTAGTTTGGCTCTCCGTCCGCTCGGTGCGCTACACTACAGTACAGTCATTCGGCCGCAGGGCTCTATGGGAGTGTCCACTCTTACCAGTATTTCTTTCTCTATGGCCAGTGCCAATCGGACTACCTTCTTTTTAATCCCCGCGCCGTGACTCGAGTGTCTGCGACATGTCGAGAGTGGTCAACCAGCGTTGAACCCTCTTAAGCTCCCTATGGCACCAAGACTGCCAGAACAGAGGCCCTCGCTATGCATGTAGCGAATCAGAATAGGAAATGAGGGACTCGTAGAAATAACAGAGAAATAAGGATTGGCAGTCAAGAAGACCTCGGAAAGCAAAGGGGAGGTTGTGGTAGGCCTTTGAAACAGATCAAGAATTTGGAAAGAAAGAAAGAAAGCGAAGAAAAAATGCCCGCCAGGTGGGATCGGAACCCACGACCTCCAGAATACCGGTCTGGTGCGATAACCACTACGCTACCGGCGGGGGGATTTTCTCCCCCGCTTTCTGGGGTAGTTATGTCAATGTAATTTTGTTCCTGTGCTTGGGGGTGGTAGCCAGCGCCACTCTGACTTCTCGGGGTGAAGGGGCCCTTCTTTTTAATCCCCGCGCCGTGACTCGAGTGTCTACGACATGTCGAGAGTGGTCAACCAGCGTTGAACCCTCTTAAGCTCCCTATGGCACCAAGACTGCCAGAACAGAGGCCCTCGCTATGCATGTAGCGAATCAGAATAGGAAATGAGGGACTCGTAGAAATAACAGAGAAATAAGGATTGGCAGTCAAGAAGACCTCGGAAAGCAAAGGGGAGGTTGTGGTAGGCCATTGAAACAGATCAAGAATTTGGAAAGAAAGAAAGAAAGCGAAGAAAAAATGCCCGCCAGGTGGGATCCGAACCCACGACCTCCAGAATTCTTCGCTTTCTTTCTTTCTTTCCAAATTCTTGATCTGTTTCAATGGCCTACCACAACCTCCCCTTTGCTTTCCGAGGTCTTCTTGACTGCCAATCCTTATTTCTCTGTTATATATATATATATATATATATAGAGAGAGAGAGAGAGAGAGAGAGAGAGAACATCGGAAAGCAAAGGGGAGCATGTGGTAGGTCATTCAAACAGATAAAGAATTTGCAAACAAAGAAAGTGGAGAAAAAATGCCCGCCAGGTGGGATCCGAACCAACGACCTCCAGAATACCGGTCTGGTGCGATAACCACTACGCTACCGGCGGGGCGATTTTCCCCTCCACTTTCTAGGGTATTTATGTTAAGGTATTTTTGTTTCCTGTGCTTGGGGGTGGTAGCCAGTGCATAGAGAAATAAAAAAATTAGAAGAGTGGACACACGGGCTTATCGCGGCCGAGTGGCCTGACTCGCGCGCCGTCCGGCAGTCGGCGCAAGTGGTAAAAAACTATATATTTAAAATTAAGCTAACACACAATATTATACTTTTAAAATTTTATTACACATTAGACTACACATTTTTATTTGTGTAATAAGTTGAATGGCTGTCAATGTAAAATTTTGTGGCTTCTTTGCGCCAAGCCTGGCCAAGCCGCCAAGCCGCAAGCGCAAGCCGACATTTGGCTCTTTCGGCAGCGTTTGCACGTGCGTTTCTGCAGCCTCGTGCTAACCTCTGTTTTGAGAAGGAAACGCCTAGCGCTTTATTTGCGACATCGGTTTTTCATCCTGAACGAAAGGTGAGACTTTCTTCTTTAAAGTGCTGGTGTGGCGTATCATATTTACGTTTCCTTGTACTGCAAACGCTTCGAGCACTGCGTAACCTCAGGGAATCAGGCATAGCTAGTGCTGCGTCTTTAAGATAAGCGCTTTGGAAACGCCCCGGAAAGGCGTAAGACACCATTTTTTAGCTGGGCGTAATTCTATTTTAGGCTGGTTGTGCCGTTTTATCTAGCGCTGAGGTATGCCAGCGGTACGCGCCCGTCGTCGCACGTAGCGTTTACGTGCCGCAAACGACGGCTGTGAGTTTCGGAAGTGGCCGGCCGGCCGGTGGTCCATAGGCGAAGCAGGCGTTGTGCGCTGTCGCTGCACTGAATTACGTGAGCCGCAGGCTGCGTTGTATTATACTAGCTAGCCATTGCTAGCTTGGCCAACTGTTACTGCTATTATGGCCGTGATGCGCTGCAAAGCCGTCCGGGCTAACGTACACGGCGAAGTAGCCGTATCTGCATTAATTTGGCTTATCTGGGCATAACCAGCAGCCGTACACTCATCGTAAGTTTTACACATGGGTGCATACCAAGCTGTCTGCGTACAAAGCGAACCCGCTCGCCGACGCCGATAACGCGCGCTCGTCGCTTCGCTTTGGCGCGCCAGGTACGGTAAAAACGCGTCTTTCGTCGGCAGATAACAGCTTTGCTCGAGGCGGGGTGAGTGCGCAGTGCATTGAAACCTTCAAATTTGGTCTTCGTTCTACATCGTATATCAATTCTGGTATCGCAGGCATTGCATACAACTGTTCCACACTTGCCGTTTTTTCAAGCGTTTGCTCCCTTTTCTCTGGTCATATTTTGGCTAGTTTCATTAAACACGTATTGCGCAGATTGCACCTATTCAGTCGGAACTGTGTGTTTCTTGTCATATCTTTTTAAGGCATGGCCTTTGGCGGTCAGTAGTACTCAGTACGACGCTCACTGCTGCTTGCCATGGTGCCCACACAGCGCCCAAATATAGTTTCGCCAGGTGCCCGTTCTCGGGATGCGTTTCTTTCGCGAGCCCGTGGGGCAACAGGTTTGTTTAACGTTCAGCTCGTTCTCGCTCTTCGTCCTGATTTTACAAAAAAAGACACAGGGATTCAGGCTATGTGAGCAGCGTTATCATTCTTGTTAACCCAAACAATAGGTGAATTGCATTAAGAATGTGCCTAACCAGTGTTGCGAAATTACAAAGTCCCATATTTTAAGTGTTGCTAATAGCTTGACCGCATGATTGCTGAATAGAATAAGAGAACTTGTGTTTCAAATAGGTGGCATGCACTGGAGGCAATACTTGAATACTAGTTGCAGTGAAATTTATAGACTATTCGCATATCATCTGTCATTGCAAGCAGTTTGTGTACTATATCACCTATCACCTGTGCAGGTCTACAGGTGCCCTCAAGACAGAGCCAACCAGCCAGCTGCATTCGTCATACCAAACATGGTGCAAGCACTTCATGAATCGTGCCCTCACAGGACTCACAAAAGTGGCCGTGCCAACTGTTCTCCCAGAGTTATTCAGTTGTATTGATGACTGCCTGCAATGCTTCTTGCTACCTTATTGATGCTTCTAATGGATATCGCAAGTGTATTCCATATATTGAACCTTGCCATTAGCACCTAAAATCTAACGCAAGTCTCGGCACTCAATAAGGCGTGACCACTGAAAAGACTATCGTTGACTCAAGGAACAAACGGTTTTTTATCACTGACATGCCTCATATCATTAAAACCACTAACAACAGCGTATACAGTCTCCAAACTCCACTCACAAGTTATTGTTGCTGCTAGTTGTAATATTGTGAAACAGTACATTCACAAAAACCCTTTTACATTATGAAGACTGCCAGGGTAAGAGGTCATGCTAAATGTCGTTTGTCACCATACGTGCTGCCTGTTGTCGGACTGGCCTAGATGAAGAGAACCATGTTGGGACCTACGTTGTCAAATGCTTATGGGATCCTGTAATGTGCCACCATTGTCTCATACACGAGAAGCATATAGTGCTTCCCTGTTTCTTACATTAGACTGTTCGTTTTGACAGCGGAAGGCATGAATTTGTGTGCCTTAATCGAGCCTGGAACCTGCCGGTTGACTACGTGCACGTACCTAAAATATCCCCGCCTGGCCCTTTGCCTTTACTGGGAAGGGAACGCTTTCGGAAGGTAACCCGGCTTCTTGGGAAAATGCACCCTTGCAAGGAACCAATAGGAAGTTGATTTTTTTCCTCTTTACCTTTTGCGTGTCCATCTCCACATAAATGGGATTTCGGTTCAGTTACTGCTACTGATTTGAAGTTGCCCCGAGGCAATAGATCTCCTTAGCGTTCATCAAATAAGCGAGGCCATCAAAGCCAAAGTTTTTCCCTTTCATATCCTAACTGGAGAAATTGCCAGACTAAGAAAATTATCTGCGGAGATAGTGGTTGTAAACAGTTGCAAGCATCCGAGTGTCTAGATTATGTTATGGTTGATATTTTTGTATGAATGCAACAGCGCACAGAGTGTGAGGGTGTCGTAGATACATGTAAACCTGTGGATGGCTGAGTTTCTGGATTTTCTGCATTTTCAATTACCGTGGAGAAAAAATCCTGTGTGTGGTTGTGATACCTTTACTTGTGCATTTTTTTTTCATTCCTGGAAACGTATTTTCCTCTCACTACTGTGTATTGTCTCTGTTGTGTATTACTCACTGTTTATTATTATATGTGTGTTGCAAAGAATGATGACAATTTGAACTTGTTCCGTTTAGTGCCATGCAATAAATATTTCTTCATTTATGGTGTGTCTCTTTTATCTGGTTCGGCAACATGTGAACACGCGACAGAATTCTTAACCAAGTGTGAGTGGTACTGTAAATTGCAATTTCACGTTTTCAGAAAAAGGTTTTTTTTTTGTAAAAGCATACGGGCACTAAGCCTGAGAATGATATAATCAAATAAACACTAATTATTGCATGAAAGCGTCCGAATACCGTACCGATGCCCGTCGCTGTGAGCAGCGCTTTGCAGTCCTTCAAACTACCCGCCAAAATCGGTGTCCGCGAAACCGAAACCGAAAGTGAACGTACGAAAGTATGGTTAGTAGTTTGGCTCTCCGTCCGCTCGGTGCGCTACACTACAGTACAGTCATTCGGCCGCAGGGCTCTATGGGAGTGTCCACTCTTACCAGTATTTCTTTCTCTATGGCCAGTGCCACTCGGACTACCTTCTTTTCAATCCCCGCGCGGTGACTCGAGTGTCTACGACATGTCGAGAGTGGTCAACCAGCGTTGAACCCTCTTAAGCTCCCTATGGCACCAAGACTGCCAGAACAGAGGCCCTCGCTATGCATGTAGCGAATCAGAATAGGAAATGAGGGACTCGTAGAAATAACAGAGAAATAAGGATTGGCAGTCAAGAAGACCTCGGAAAGCAAAGGGGAGGTTGTGGTAGGCCATTGAAACAGATCAAGGATTTGGAAAGAAAGAAAGAAAGCGAAGAAAAAATGCCCGCCAGGTGGGATCCGAACCCACGACCTCCAGAATACCGGTCTGGTGCGATAACCACTACGCTACCGGCGGGGGTATTTTCTCCCCCGCTTTCTGGGGTAGTTATGTCAATGTAATTTTGTTCCTGTGCTTGGGGGTGGTAGCCAGCGCCACTCTGACTTCTCGGGGTGAAGGGGACCTTCTTTTTAATCCCCGCGCCGTGACTCGAGTGTCTACGACATGTCGAGAGTGGTCAACCAGCGTTGAACCCTCTTAAGCTCCCTATGGCACCAAGACTGCCAGAACAGAGGCCCTCGCTATGCATGTAGCGAATCAGAATAGGAAATGAGGGACTCGTAGAAATAACAGAGAAATAAGGATTGGCAGTCAAGAAGACCTCGGAAAGCAAAGGGGAGGTTGTGGTAGGCCTTTGAAACAGATCAAGAATTTGGAAAGAAAGAAAGAAAGCGAAGAAAAAATGCCCGCCAGGTGGGATCGGAACCCACGACCTCCAGAATACCGGTCTGGTGCGATAACCACTACGCTACCGGCGGGGGGATTTTCTCCCCCGCTTTCTGGGGTAGTTATGTCAATGTAATTTTGTTCCTGTGCTTGGGGGTGGTAGCCAGCGCCACTCTGACTTCTCGGGGTGAAGGGGCCCTTCTTTTTAATCCCCGCGCCGTGACTCGAGTGTCTACGACATGTCGAGAGTGGTCAACCAGCGTTGAACCCTCTTAAGCTCCCTATGGCACCAAGACTGCCAGAACAGAGGCCCTCGCTATGCATGTAGCGAATCAGAATAGGAAATGAGGGACTCGTAGAAATAACAGAGAAATAAGGATTGGCAGTCAAGAAGACCTCGGAAAGCAAAGGGGAGGTTGTGGTAGGCCATTGAAACAGATCAAGAATTTGGAAAGAAAGAAAGAAAGCGAAGAAAAAATGCCCGCCAGGTGGGATCCGAACCCACGACCTCCAGAATTCTTCGCTTTCTTTCTTTCTTTCCAAATTCTTGATCTGTTTCAATGGCCTACCACAACCTCCCCTTTGCTTTCCGAGGTCTTCTTGACTGCCAATCCTTATTTCTCTGTTATATATATATATATATATATATATATATATATATAGAGAGAGAGAGAGAGAGAGAGAGAACATCGGAAAGCAAAGGGGAGCATGTGGTAGGTCATTCAAACAGATAAAGAATTTGCAAACAAAGAAAGTGGAGAAAAAATGCCCGCCAGGTGGGATCCGAACCAACGACCTCCAGAATACCGGTCTGGTGCGATAACCACTACGCTACCGGCGGGGCGATTTTCCCCTCCACTTTCTAGGGTATTTATGTTAAGGTATTTTTGTTTCCTGTGCTTGGGGGTGGTAGCCAGTGCATAGAGAAATAAAAAAATTAGAAGAGTGGACACACGGGCTTATCGCGGCCGAGTGGCCTGACTCGCGCGCCGTCCGGCAGTCGGCGCAAGTGGTAAAAAACTATATATTTAAAATTAAGCTAACACACAATATTATACTTTTAAAATTTTATTACACATTAGACTACACATTTTTATTTGTGTAATAAGTTGAATGGCTGTCAATGTAAAATTTTGTGGCTTCTTTGCGCCAAGCCTGGCCAAGCCGCCAAGCCGCAAGCGCAAGCCGACATTTGGCTCTTTCGGCAGCGTTTGCACGTACGTTTCTGCAGCCTCGTGCTAACCTCTGTTGTTGAGAAGGAAACGCCTAGCGCTTTATTTGCGACATCGGTTTTTCATCCTGAACGAAAGGTGAGACTTTCTTCTTTAAAGTGCTGGTGTGGCGTATCATATTTACGTTTCCTTGTACTGCAAACGCTTCGAGCACTGCGTAACCTCAGGGAATCAGGCATAGCTAGTGCTGCGTCTTTAAGATAAGCGCTTTGGAAACGCCCCGGAAAGGCGTAAGACACCATTTTTTAGCTGGGCGTAATTCTATTTTAGGCTGGTTGTGCCGTTTTATCTAGCGCTGAGGTATGCCAGCGGTACGCGCCCGTCGTCGCACGTAGCGTTTACGTGCCGCAAACGACGGCTGTGAGTTTCGGAAGTGGCCGGCCGGCCGGTGGTCCGTAGGCGAAGCAGGCGTTGTGCGCTGTCGCTGCACTGAATTACGTGAGCCGCAGGCTGCGTTGTATTATACTAGCTAGCCATTGCTAGCTTGGCCAACTGTTACTGCTATTATGGCCGTGATGCGCTGCAAAGCCGTCCGGGCTAACGTACACGGCGAAGTAGCCGTATCTGCATTAATTTGGCTTATCTGGGCATAACCAGCAGCCGTACACTCATCGTAAGTTTTACACATGGGTGCATACCAAGCTGTCTGCGTACAAAGCGAACCCGCTCGCCGACGCCGATAACGCGCGCTCGTCGCTTCGCTTTGGCGCGCCAGGTACGGTAAAAACGCGTCTTTCGTCGGCAGATAACAGCTTTGCTCGAGGCGGGGTGAGTGCGCAGTGCATTGAAACCTTCAAATTTGGTCTTCGTTCTACATCGTATATCAATTCTGGTATCGCAGGCATTGCATACAACTGTTCCACACTTGCCGTTTTTTCAAGCGTTTGCTCCCTTTTCTCTGGTCATATTTTGGCTAGTTTCATTAAACACGTATTGCGCAGATTGCACCTATTCAGTCGGAACTGTGTGTTTCTTGTCATATCTTTTTAAGGCATGGCCTTTGGCGGTCAGTAGTACTCAGTACGACGCTCACTGCTGCTTGACATGGTGCCCACACAGCGCCCAAATATAGTTTCGCCAGGTGCCCGTTCTCGGGATGCGTTTCTTTCGCGAGCCCGTGGGGCAACAGGTTTGTTTAACGTTCAGCTCGCTCTCGCTCTTCGTCCTGATTTTACAAAAAAAGACACAGGGATTCAGGCTATGTGAGCAGCGTTATCATTCTTGTTAACCCAAACAATAGGTGAATTGCATTAAGAATGTGCCTAACCAGTGTTGCGAAATTACAAAGTCCCATATTTTAAGTGTTGCTAATAGCTTGACCGCATGATTGCTGAATAGAATAAGAGAACTTGTGTTTCAAATAGGTGGCATGCACTGGAGGCAATACTTGAATACTAGTTGCAGTGAAATTTATAGACTATTCGCATATCATCGGTCATTGCAAGCAGTTTGTGTACTATATCACCTATCACCTGTGCAGGTCTACAGGTGCCCTCAAGACAGAGCCAACCAGCCAGCTGCATTCGTCATACCAAACATGGTGCAAGCACTTCATGAATCGTGCCCTCACAGGACTCACAAAAGTGGCCGTGCCAACTGTTCTCCCAGAGTTATTCAGTTGTATTGATGACTGCCTGCAATGCTTCTTGCTACCTTATTGATGCTTCTAATGGATATCGCAAGTGTATTCCATATATTGAACCTTGCCATTAGCACCTAAAATCTAACGCAAGTCTCGGCACTCAATAAGGCGTGACCACTGAAAAGACTATCGTTGACTCAAGGAACAAACGGTTTTTTATCACTGACATGCCTCATATCATTAAAACCACTAACAAGAGCGTATACAGTCTCCAAACTCCACTCGCAAGTTATTGTTGCTGCTAGTTGTAATATTGTGAAACAGTACATTCACAAAAACCCTTTTACATTATGAAGACTGCCAGGGTAAGAGGTCATGCTAAATGTCGTTTGTCACCATACGTGCTGCCTGTTGTCGGACTGGCCTAGATGAAGAGAACCATGTTGGGACCTACGTTGTCAAATGCTTATGGGATCCTGTAATGTGCCACCATTGTCTCATACACGAGAAGCATATAGTGCTTCCCTGTTTCTTACATTAGACTGTTCGTATTGACAGCGGAAGGCATGAATTTGTGTGCCTTAATCGAGCCTGGAACCTGCCGGTTGACTACGTGCACCTACCTAAAATATCCCCGCCTGGCCCTTTGCCTTTACTGGGAAGGGAACGCTTTCGGAAGGTAACCCGGCTTCTTGGGAAAATGCACCCTTGCAAGGAACCAATAGGAAGTTGATTTTTTTCCTCTTTACCTTCTGCGTGTGCATCTCCACATAAATGGGATTTCGGTTCAGTTACTGCTACTGATTTGAAGTTGCCCCGAGGCAATAGATCTCATTAGCGTTCATCAAATAAGCGAGGCCATCAAAGCCAAAGTTTTTCCCTTCTTTCATATCCTAACTGGAGAAATTGCCAGACTAAGAAAATTATCTGCGGAGATAGTGGTTGTAAACAGTTGCAAGCATCCGAGTGTCTAGATTATGTTATGGTTGATATTTTTGTATGAATGCAACAGCGCACAGAGTGTGAGGGTGTCGTAGATACAAGTAAACCTGTGGATGGCTGAGTTTCTGGATTTTCTGCATTTTCAATTACCGTGGAGAAAAAATCCTGTGTGTGGTTGTGATACCTTTACTTGTGCATTTTTTTTTCATTCCTGGAAACGTATTTTCCTCTCACTACTGTGTATTGTCTCTGTTGTGTATTACTCACTGTTTATTATTATATGTGTGTTGCAAAGAATGATGACAATTTGAACTTGTTCCGTTTAGTGCCATGCAATAAATATTTCTTCATTTATGGTGTGTCTCTTTTATCTGGTTCGGCAACATGTGAACACGCGACAGAATTCTTAACCAAGTGTGAGTGGTACTGTAAATTGCAATTTCACGTTTTCAGAAAAAGGTTTTTTTTTTGTAAAAGCATACGGGCACTAAGCCTGAGAATGATATATTCAAATAAACACTAATTATTGCATGAAAGCGTCCGAATACCGTACCGATGCCCGTCGCTGTGAGCAGCGCTTTGCAGTCCTTCAAACTACCCGCCAAAATCGGTGTCCGCGAAACCGAAAGTGAACGTACGAAAGTATGGTTAGTAGTTTGGCTCTCCGTCCGCTCGGTGCGCTACACTACAGTACAGTCATTCGGCCGCAGGGCTCTATGGGAGTGTCCACTCTTACCAGTATTTCTTTCTCTATGGCCAGTGCCACTCGGACTACCTTCTTTTTAATCCCCGCGCCGTGACTCGAGTGTCTACGACATGTCGAGAGTGGTCAACCAGCGTTGAACCCTCTTAAGCTCCCTATGGCACCAAGACTGCCAGAACAGAGGCCCTCGCTATGCATGTAGCGAATCAGAATAGGAAATGAGGGACTCGTAGAAATAACAGAGAAATAAGGATTGGCAGTCAAGAAGACCTCGGAAAGCAAAGGGGAGGTTGTGGTAGGCCATTGAAACAGATCAAGGATTTGGAAAGAAAGCGAAGAAAAAATGCCCGCCAGGTGGGATCCGAACCCACGACCTCCAGAATACCGGTCTGGTGCGATAACCACTACGCTACCGGTGGGGGTATTTTCTCCCCCGCTTTCTGGGGTAGTTATGTCAATGTAATTTTGTTCCTGTGCTTGGGGGTGGTAGCCAGCACCACTCTGACTTCTCGGGGTGAAGGGGACCTTCTTTTTAATCCCCGCGCCGTGACTCGAGTGTCTACGACATGTCGAGAGTGGTCAACCAGCGTTGAACCCTCTTAAGCTCCCTATGGCACCAAGACTGCCAGAATAGAGGCCCTCGCTATGCATGTAGCGAATCAGAATAGGAAATGAGGGACTCGTAGAAATAACAGAGAAATAAGGATTGGCAGTCAAGAAGACCTCGGAAAGCAAAGGGGAGGTTGTGGTAGGCCTTTGAAACAGATCAAGAATTTGGAAAGAAAGAAAGAAAGCGAAGAAAAAATGCCCGCCAGGTGGGATCGGAACCCACGACCTCCAGAATACCGGTCTGGTGCGATAACCACTACGCTACCGGCGGGGGGATTTTCTTCCCCGCTTTCTGGGGTAGTTATGTCAATGTAATTTTGTTCCTGTGCTTGGGGGTGGTAGCCAGCGCCACTCTGACTTCTCGGGGTGAAGGGGCCCTTCTTTTTAATCCCCGCGCCGTGACTCGAGTGTCTACGACATGTCGAGAGTGGTCAACCAGCGTTGAACCCTCTTAAGCTCCCTATGGCACCAAGACTGCCAGAACAGAGGCCCTCGCTATGCATGTAGCGAATCAGAATAGGAAATGAGGGACTCGTAGAAATAACAGAGAAATAAGGATTGGCAGTCAAGAAGACCTCGGAAAGCAAAGGGGAGGTTGTGGTAGGCCATTGAAACAGATCAAGAATTTGGAAAGAAAGAAAGAAAGCGAAGAAAAAATGCCCGCCAGGTGGGATCCGAACCCACGACCTCCAGAATTCTTCGCTTTCTTTCTTTCTTTCCAAATTCTTGATCTGTTTCAATGGCCTACCACAACCTCCCCTTTGTTTCCGAGGTCTTCTTGACTGCCAATCCTTATTTCTCTGTTATATATATATATATATATATATATATATATATATATATAGAGAGAGAGAGAGAGAGAGAACATCGGAAAGCAAAGGGGAGCATGTGGTAGGTCATTCAAACAGATAAAGAATTTGCAAACAAAGAAAGTGGAGAAAAAATGCCTGCCAGGTGGGATCCGAACCAACGACCTCCAGAATACCGGTCTGGTGCGATAACCACTACGCTACCGGCGGGGCGATTTTCCCCTCCACTTTCTAGGGTATTTATGTTAAGGTATTTTTGTTTCCTGTGCTTGGGGGTGGTAGCCAGTGCATAGAGAAATAAAAAAATTAGAAGAGTGGACACACGGGCTTATCGCGGCCGAGTGGCCTGACTCGCGCGCCGTCCGGCAGTCGTCGCAAGTGGTAAAAAACTATATATTTAAAATTAAGCTAACACACAATATTATACTTTTAAAATTTTATTACACATTAGACTACACATTTTTATTTGTGTAATAAGTTGAATGGCTGTCAATGTAAAATTTTGTGGCTTCTTTGCGCCAAGCCTGGCCAAGCCGCCAAGCCGCAAGCGCAAGCAGACATTTGGCTCTTTCGGCAGCGTTTGCACGTGCGTTTCTGCAGCCTCGTGCTAACCTCTGTTGTTGAGAAGGAAACGCCTAGCGCTTTATTTGCGACATCGGTTTTTCATCCTGAACGAAAGGTGAGACTTTCTTTTTTAAAGTGCTGGTGTGGCGTATCATATTTACGTTTCCTTGTACTGCAAACGCTTCGAGCACTGCGTACCCTCAGGGAATCAGGCATAGCTAGTGCTGCGTCTTTAAGATAAGCGCTTTGGAAACGCCCCGGAAAGGCGTAAGACACCATTTTTTAGCTGGGCGTAATTCTATTTTAGGCTGGTTGTGCCGTTTTATCTAGCGCTGAGGTATGCCAGCGGTACGCGCCCGTCGTCGCACGTAGCGTTTACGTGCCGCAAACGACGGCTGTGAGTTTCGGAAGTGGCCGGCCGGCCGGTGGTCCGTAGGCGAAGCAGGCGTTGTGCGCTGTCGCTGCACTGAATTACGTGAGCCGCAGGCTGCGTTGTATTATACTAGCTAGCCATTGCTAGCTTGGCCAACTGTTACTGCTATTATGGCCGTGATGCGCTGCAAATACGTCCGGGCTAACGTACACGGCGAAGAGCCGTATCTGCATTAATTTGGCTTATCTGGGCATAACCAGCAGCCGTACACTCATCGTAAGTTTTACACATGGGTGCATACCAAGCTGTCTGCGTACAAAGCGAACACGCTCGCCGACGCCGATAACGCGCGCTCGTCGCTTCGCTTTGGCGCGCCAGGTACGGTAAAAACGCGTCTTTCGTCGGCAGATAACAGCTTTGCTCGAGGCGGGGTGAGTGCGCAGTGCATTGAAACCTTCAAATTTGGTCTTCGTTCTACATCGTATATCAATTCCGGTATCGCAGGCATTGCATACAACTGTTCCACACTTGCCGTTTTTTCAAGCGTTTGCTCCCTTTTCTCTGGTCATATTTTGGCTAGTTTCATTAAACACGTATTGCGCAGATTGCACCTATTCAGTCGGAACTGTGTGTTTCTTGTCATATCTTTTTAAGGCATGGCCTTTGGCGGTCAGTAGTACTCAGTACGACGCTCACTGCTGCTTGCCATGGTGCCCACACAGCGCCCAAATATAGTTTCGCCAGGTGCCCGTTCTCGGGATGCGTTTCTTTCGCGAGCCCGTGGGGCAACAGGTTTGTTTAACGTTCAGCTCGCTCTCGCTCTTCGTCCTGATTTTACAAAAAAAGACACAGGGATTCAGGCTATGTGAGCAGCGTTATCATTCTTGTTAACCCAAACAATAGGTGAATTGCATTAAGAATGTGCCTAACCAGTGTTGCGAAATTACAAAGTCCCATATTTTAAGTGTTGCTAATAGCTTGACCGCATGATTGCTGAATAGAATAAGAGAACTTGTGTTTCAAATAGGTGGCATGCACTGGAGGCAATACTTGAATACTAGTTGCAGTGAAATTTATAGACTATTCGCATATCATCTGTCATTGCAAGCAGTTTGTGTACTATATCACCTATCACCTGTGCAGGTCTACAGGTGCCCTCAAGACAGAGCCAACCAGCCAGCTGCATTCGTCATACCAAACATGGTGCAAGCACTTCATGAATCGTGCCCTCACAGGACTCACAAAAGTGGCCGTGCCAACTGTTCTCCCAGAGTTATTCAGTTGTATTGATGACTGCCTGCAATGCTTCTTGCTACCTTATTGAAGCTTCTAATGGATACCGCAAGTGTATTCCATCTATTGAACCTTGCCATTAGCACCTAAAATCTAACGCAAGTCTCGGCACTCAATAAGGCGTGACCACTGAAAAGACTATCGTTGACTCAAGGAACAAACGGTTTTTTATCACTGACATGCCTCATATCATTAAAACCACTAACAGCGTATACAGTCTCCAAACTCCACTCGCAAGTTATTGTTGCTGCTAGTTGTAATATTGTGAAACAGTACATTCACAAAAACCCTTTTACATTATGAAGACTGCCAGGGTAAGAGGTCATGCTAAATGTCGTTTGTCACCATACGTGCTGCCTGTTGTCGGACTGGCCTAGATGAAGAGAACCATGTTGGGACCTACGTTGTCAAATGCTTATGGGATCCTGTAATGTGCCACCATTGTCTCATACACGAGAAGCATATAGTGCTTCCCTGTTTCTTACATTAGACTGTTCGTATTGACAGCGGAAGGCATGAATTTGTGTGCCTTAATCGAGCCTGGAACCTGCCGGTTGACTACGTGCACGTACCTAAAATATCCCCGCCTGGCCCTTTGCCTTTACTGGGAAGGGAACGCTTTCGGAAGGTAACCCGGCTTCTTGGGAAAATGCACCCTTGCAAGGAACCAATAGGAAGTTGATTTTTTTCCTCTTTACCTTCTGCGTGTGCATCTCCACATAAATGGGATTTCGGTTCAGTTACTGCTACTGATTTGAAGTTGCCCCGAGGCAATAGATCTCATTAGCGTTCATCAAATAAGCGAGGCCATCAAAGCCAAAGTTTTTCCCTTCTTTCATATCCTAACTGGAGAAATTGCCAGACTAAGAAAATTATCTGCGGAGATAGTGGTTGTAAACAGTTGCAAGCATCCGAGTGTCTAGATTATGTTATGGTTGATATTTTTGTATGAATGCAACAGCGCACAGAGTGTGAGGGTGTCGTAGATACAAGTAAACCTGTGGATGGCTGAGTTTCTGGATTTTCTGCATTTTCAATTACCGTGGAGAAAAAATCCTGTGTGTGGTTGTGATACCTTTACTTGTGCATTTTTTTTTCATTCCTGGAAACGTATTTTCCTCTCACTACTGTGTATTGTCTCTGTTGTGTATTACTCACTGTTTATTATTATATGTGTGTTGCAAAGAATGATGACAATTTGAACTTGTTCCGTTTAGTGCCATGCAATAAATATTTCTTCATTTATGGTGTGTCTCTTTTATCTGGTTCGGCAACATGTGAACACGCGACAGAATTCTTAACCAAGTGTGAGTGGTACTGTAAATTGCAATTTCACGTTTTCAGAAAAAGGTTTTTTTTTTGTAAAAGCATACGGGCACTAAGCCTGAGAATGATATATTCAAATAAACACTAATTATTGCATGAAAGCGTCCGAATACCGTACCGATGCCCGTCGCTGTGAGCAGCGCTTTGCAGTCCTTCAAACTACCCGCCAAAATCGGTGTCCGCGAAACCGAAAGTGAACGTACGAAAGTATGGTTAGTAGTTTGGCTCTCCGTCCGCTCGGTGCGCTACACTACAGTACAGTCATTCGGCCGCAGGGCTCTATGGGAGTGTCCACTCTTACCAGTATTTCTTTCTCTATGGCCAGTGCCACTCGGACTACCTTCTTTTTAATCCCCGCGCCGTGACTCGAGTGTCTACGACATGTCGAGAGTGGTCAACCAGCGTTGAACCCTCTTAAGCTCCCTATGGCACCAAGACTGCCAGAACAGAGGCCCTCGCTATGCATGTAGCGAATCAGAATAGGAAATGAGGGACTCGTAGAAATAACAGAGAAATAAGGATTGGCAGTCAAGAAGACCTCGGAAAGCAAAGGGGAGGTTGTGGTAGGCCATTGAAACAGATCAAGGATTTGGAAAGAAAGAAAGAAAGCGAAGAAAAAATGCCCGCCAGGTGGGATCCGAACCCACGACCTCCAGAATACCGGTCTGGTGCGATAACCACTACGCTACCGGCGGGGGTATTTTCTCCCCCGCTTTCTGGGGTAGTTATGTCAATGTAATTTTGTTCCTGTGCTTGGGGGTGGTAGCCAGCACCACTCTGACTTCTCGGGGTGAAGGGGACCTTCTTTTTAATCCCCGCGCCGTGACTCGAGTGTCTACGACATGTCGAGAGTGGTCAACCAGCGTTGAACCCTCTTAAGCTCCCTATGGCACCAAGACTGCCAGAACAGAGGCCCTCGCTATGCATGTAGCGAATCAGAATAGGAAATGAGGGACTCGTAGAAATAACAGAGAAATAAGGATTGGCAGTCAAGAAGACCTCGGAAAGCAAAGGGGAGGTTGTGGTAGGCCTTTGAAACAGATCAAGAATTTGGAAAGAAAGAAAGAAAGCGAAGAAAAAATGCCCGCCAGGTGGGATCGGAACCCACGACCTCCAGAATACCGGTCTGGTGCGATAACCACTACGCTACCGGCGGGGGGATTTTCTCCCCCGCTTTCTGGGGTAGTTATGTCAATGTAATTTTGTTCCTGTGCTTGGGGGTGGTAGCCAGCGCCACTCTGACTTCTCGGGGTGAAGGGGCCCTTCCTTTTAATCCCCGCGCCGTGACTCGAGTGTCTACGACATGTCGAGAGTGGTCAACCAGCGTTGAACCCTCTTAAGCTCCCTATGGCACCAAGACTGCCAGAACAGAGGCCCTCGCTATGCATGTAGCGAATCAGAATAGGAAATGAGGGACTCGTAGAAATAACAGAGAAATAAGGATTGGCAGTCAACAAGACCTCGGAAAGCAAAGGGGAGGTTGTGGTAGGCCATTGAAACAGATCAAGAATTTGGAAAGAAAGAAAGAAAGCGAAGAAAAAATGCCCGCCAGGTGGGATCCGAACCCACGACCTCCAGAATTCTTCGCTTTCTTTCTTTCTTTCCAAATTCTTGATCTGTTTCAATGGCCTACCACAACCTCCCCTTTGTTTCCGAGGTCTTCTTGACTGCCAATCCTTATTTCTCTGTTATATATATATATATATATATATATATATATATATATATAGAGAGAGAGAGAGAGAGAACATCGGAAAGCAAAGGGGAGCATGTGGTAGGTCATTCAAACAGATAAAGAATTTGCAAACAAAGAAAGTGGAGAAAAAATGCCTGCCAGGTGGGATCCGAACCAACGACCTCCAGAATACCGGTCTGGTGCGATAACCACTACGCTACCGGCGGGGCGATTTTCCCCTCCACTTTCTAGGGTATTTATGTTAAGGTATTTTTGTTTCCTGTGCTTGGGGGTGGTAGCCAGTGCATAGAGAAATAAAAAAATTAGAAGAGTGGACACACGGGCTTATCGCGGCCGAGTGGCCTGACTCGCGCGCCGTCCGGCAGTCGTCGCAAGTGGTAAAAAACTATATATTTAAAATTAAGCTAACACACAATATTATACTTTTAAAATTTTATTACACATTAGACTACACATTTTTATTTGTGTAATAAGTTGAATGGCTGTCAATGTAAAATTTTGTGGCTTCTTTGCGCCAAGCCGCCAAGCCGCAAGCGCAAGCAGACATTTGGCTCTTTCGGCAGCGTTTGCACGTGCGTTTCTGCAGCCTCGTGCTAACCTCTGTTGTTGAGAAGGAAACGCCTAGCGCTTTATTTGCGACATCGGTTTTTCATCCTGAACGAAAGGTGAGACTTTCTTTTTTAAAGTGCTGGTGTGGCGTATCATATTTACGTTTCCTTGTACTGCAAACGCTTCGAGCACTGCGTACCCTCAGGGAATCAGGCATAGCTAGTGCTGCGTCTTTAAGATAAGCGCTTTGGAAACGCCCCGGAAAGGCGTAAGACACCATTTTTTAGCTGGGCGTAATTCTATTTTAGGCTGGTTGTGCCGTTTTATCTAGCGCTGAGGTATGCCAGCGGTACGCGCCCGTCGTCGCACGTAGCGTTTACGTGCCGCAAACGACGGCTGTGAGTTTCGGAAGTGGCCGGCCGGCCGGTGGTCCGTAGGCGAAGCAGGCGTTGTGCGCTGTCGCTGCACTGAATTACGTGAGCCGCAGGCTGCGTTGTATTATACTAGCTAGCCATTGCTAGCTTGGCCAACTGTTACTGCTATTATGGCCGTGATGCGCTGCAAATACGTCCGGGCTAACGTACACGGCGAAGAGCCGTATCTGCATTAATTTGGCTTATCTGGGCATAACCAGCAGCCGTACACTCATCGTAAGTTTTACACATGGGTGCATACCAAGCTGTCTGCGTACAAAGCGAACACGCTCGCCGACGCCGATAACGCGCGCTCGTCGCTTCGCTTTGGCGCGCCAGGTACGGTAAAAACGCGTCTTTCGTCGGCAGATAACAGCTTTGCTCGAGGCGGGGTGAGTGCGCAGTGCATTGAAACCTTCAAATTTGGTCTTCGTTCTACATCGTATATCAATTCCGGTATCGCAGGCATTGCATACAACTGTTCCACACTTGCCGTTTTTTCAAGCGTTTGCTCCCTTTTCTCTGGTCATATTTTGGCTAGTTTCATTAAACACGTATTGCGCAGATTGCACCTATTCAGTCGGAACTGTGTGTTTCTTGTCATATCTTTTTAAGGCATGGCCTTTGGCGGTCAGTAGTACTCAGTACGACGCTCACTGCTGCTTGCCATGGTGCCCACACAGCGCCCAAATATAGTTTCGCCAGGTGCCCGTTCTCGGGATGCGTTTCTTTCGCGAGCCCGTGGGGCAACAGGTTTGTTTAACGTTCAGCTCGCTCTCGCTCTTCGTCCTGATTTTACAAAAAAAGACACAGGGATTCAGGCTATGTGAGCAGCGTTATCATTCTTGTTAACCCAAACAATAGGTGAATTGCACTAAGAATGTGCCTAACCAGTGTTGCGAAATTACAAAGTCCCATATTTTAAGTGTTGCTAATAGCTTGACCGCATGATTGCTGAATAGAATAAGAGAACTTGTGTTTCAAATAGGTGGCATGCACTGGAGGCAATACTTGAATACTAGTTGCAGTGAAATTTATAGACTATTCGCATATCATCTGTCATTGCAAGCAGTTTGTGTACTATATCACCTATCACCTGTGCAGGTCTACAGGTGCCCTCAAGACAGAGCCAACCAGCCAGCTGCATTCGTCATACCAAACATGGTGCAAGCACTTCATGAATCGTGCCCTCACAGGACTCACAAAAGTGGCCGTGCCAACTGTTCTCCCAGAGTTATTCAGTTGTATTGATGACTGCCTGCAATGCTTCTTGCTACCTTATTGAAGCTTCTAATGGATACCGCAAGTGTATTCCATCTATTGAACCTTGCCATTAGCACCTAAAATCTAACGCAAGTCTCGGCACTCAATAAGGCGTGACCACTGAAAAGACTATCGTTGACTCAAGGAACAAACGGTTTTTTATCACTGACATGCCTCATATCATTAAAACCACTAACAACAGCGTATACAGTCTCCAAACTCCACTCGCAAGTTATTGTTGCTGCTAGTTGTAATATTGTGAAACAGTACATTCACAAAAACCCTTTTACATTATGAAGACTGCCAGGGTAAGAGGTCATGCTAAATGTCGTTTGTCACCATACGTGCTGCCTGTTGTCGGACTGGCCTAGATGAAGAGAACCATGTTGGGACCTACGTTGTCAAATGCTTATGGGATCCTGTAATGTGCCACCATTGTCTCATACACGAGAAGCATATAGTGCTTCCCTGTTTCTTACATTAGACTGTTCGTATTGACAGCGGAAGGCATGAATTTGTGTGCCTTAATCGAGCCTGGAACCTGCCGGTTGACTACGTGCACGTACCTAAAATATCCCCGCCTGGCCCTTTGCCTTTACTGGGAAGGGAACGCTTTCGGAAGGTAACCCGGCTTCTTGGGAAAATGCACCCTTGCAAGGAACCAATAGGAAGTTGATTTTTTTCCTCTTTACCTTCTGCGTGTGCATCTCCACATAAATGGGATTTCGGTTCAGTTACTGCTACTGATTTGAAGTTGCCCCGAGGCAATAGATCTCATTAGCGTTCATCAAATAAGCGAGGCCATCAAAGCCAAAGTTTTTCCCTTCTTTCATATCCTAACTGGAGAAATTACCAGACTAAGAAAATTATCTGCGGAGATAGTGGTTGTAAACAGTTGCAAGCATCCGAGTGTCTAGATTATGTTATGGTTGATATTTTTGTATGAATGCAACAGCGCACAGAGTGTGAGGGTGTCGTAGATACAAGTAAACCTGTGGATGGCTGAGTTTCTGGATTTTCTGCATTTTCAATTACCGTGGAGAAAAAATCCTGTGTGTGGTTGTGATACCTTTACTTGTGCATTTTTTTTTCATTCCTGGAAACGTATTTTCCTCTCACTACTGTGTATTGTCTCTGTTGTGTATTACTCAC
Source organism: Haemaphysalis longicornis (assembly GCF_048455015.1). NCBI lineage: Eukaryota > Metazoa > Arthropoda > Arachnida > Ixodida > Ixodidae > Haemaphysalis > Haemaphysalis longicornis. The sequence continues at coordinate 74,374,520 of NW_027526204.1, forward strand.
TGTTTATTATTATATGTGTGTTGCAAAGAATGATGACAATTTGAACTTGTTCCGTTTAGTGCCATGCAATAAATATTTCTTCATTTATGGTGTGTCTCTTTTATCTGGTTCGGCAACATGTGAACACGCGACAGAATTCTTAACCAAGTGTGAGTGGTACTGTAAATTGCAATTTCACGTTTTCAGAAAAAGGTTTTTTTTTTGTAAAAGCATACGGGCACTAAGCCTGAGAATGATATATTCAAATAAACACTAATTATTGCATGAAAGCGTCCGAATACCGTACCGATGCCCGTCGCTGTGAGCAGCGCTTTGCAGTCCTTCAAACTACCCGCCAAAATCGGTGTCCGCGAAACCGAAAGTGAACGTACGAAAGTATGGTTAGTAGTTTGGCTCTCCGTCCGCTCGGTGCGCTACACTACAGTACAGTCATTCGGCCGCAGGGCTCTATGGGAGTGTCCACTCTTACCAGTATTTCTTTCTCTATGGCCAGTGCCACTCGGACTACCTTCTTTTTAATCCCCGCGCCGTGACTCGAGTGTCTACGACATGTCGAGAGTGGTCAACCAGCGTTGAACCCTCTTAAGCTCCCTATGGCACCAAGACTGCCAGAACAGAGGCCCTCGCTATGCATGTAGCGAATCAGAATAGGAAATGAGGGACTCGTAGAAATAACAGAGAAATAAGGATTGGCAGTCAAGAAGACCTCGGAAAGCAAAGGGGAGGTTGTGGTAGGCCATTGAAACAGATCAAGGATTTGGAAAGAAAGAAAGAAAGCGAAGAAAAAATGCCCGCCAGGTGGGATCCGAACCCACGACCTCCAGAATACCGGTCTGGTGCGATAACCACTACGCTACCGGCGGGGGTATTTTCTCCCCCGCTTTCTGGGGTAGTTATGTCAATGTAATTTTGTTCCTGTGCTTGGGGGTGGTAGCCAGCACCACTCTGACTTCTCGGGGTGAAGGGGACCTTCTTTTTAATCCCCGCGCCGTGACTCGAGTGTCTACGACATGTCGAGAGTGGTCAACCAGCGTTGAACCCTCTTAAGCTCCCTATGGCACCAAGACTGCCAGAACAGAGGCCCTCGCTATGCATGTAGCGAATCAGAATAGGAAATGAGGGACTCGTAGAAATAACAGAGAAATAAGGATTGGCAGTCAAGAAGACCTCGGAAAGCAAAGGGGAGGTTGTGGTAGGCCTTTGAAACAGATCAAGAATTTGGAAAGAAAGAAAGAAAGCGAAGAAAAAATGCCCGCCAGGTGGGATCGGAACCCACGACCTCCAGAATACCGGTCTGGTGCGATAACCACTACGCTACCGGCGGGGGGATTTTCTCCCCCGCTTTCTGGGGTAGTTATGTCAATGTAATTTTGTTCCTGTGCTTGGGGGTGGTAGCCAGCGCCACTCTGACTTCTCGGGGTGAAGGGGCCCTTCCTTTTAATCCCCGCGCCGTGACTCGAGTGTCTACGACATGTCGAGAGTGGTCAACCAGCGTTGAACCCTCTTAAGCTCCCTATGGCACCAAGACTGCCAGAACAGAGGCCCTCGCTATGCATGTAGCGAATCAGAATAGGAAATGAGGGACTCGTAGAAATAACAGAGAAATAAGGATTGGCAGTCAAGAAGACCTCGGAAAGCAAAGGGGAGGTTGTGGTAGGCCATTGAAACAGATCAAGAATTTGGAAAGAAAGAAAGAAAGCGAAGAAAAAATGCCCGCCAGGTGGGATCCGAACCCACGACCTCCAGAATTCTTCGCTTTCTTTCTTTCTTTCCAAATTCTTGATCTGTTTCAATGGCCTACCACAACCTCCCCTTTGTTTCCGAGGTCTTCTTGACTGCCAATCCTTATTTCTCTGTTATATATATATATATATATATATATATATATATATATATATATATATAGAGAGAGAGAGAACATCGGAAAGCAAAGGGGAGCATGTGGTAGGTCATTCAAACAGATAAAGAATTTGCAAACAAAGAAAGTGGAGAAAAAATGCCTGCCAGGTGGGATCCGAACCAACGACCTCCAGAATACCGGTCTGGTGCGATAACCACTACGCTACCGGCGGGGCGATTTTCCCCTCCACTTTCTAGGGTATTTATGTTAAGGTATTTTTGTTTCCTGTGCTTGGGGGTGGTAGCCAGTGCATAGAGAAATAAAAAAATTAGAAGAGTGGACACACGGGCTTATTGCGGCCGAGTGGCCTGACTCGCGCGCCGTCCGGCAGTCGTCGCAAGTGGTAAAAAACTATATATTTAAAATTAAGCTAACACACAATATTATACTTTTAAAATTTTATTACACATTAGACTACACATTTTTATTTGTGTAATAAGTTGAATGGCTGTCAATGTAAAATTTTGTGGCTTCTTTGCGCCAAGCCTGGCCAAGCCGCCAAGCCGCAAGCGCAAGCAGACATTTGGCTCTTTCGGCAGCGTTTGCACGTGCGTTTCTGCAGCCTCGTGCTAACCTCTGTTGTTGAGAAGGAAACGCCTAGCGCTTTATTTGCGACATCGGTTTTTCATCCTGAACGAAAGGTGAGACTTTCTTTTTTAAAGTGCTGGTGTGGCGTATCATATTTACGTTTCCTTGTACTGCAAACGCTTCGAGCACTGCGTACCCTCAGGGAATCAGGCATAGCTAGTGCTGCGTCTTTAAGATAAGCGCTTTGGAAACGCCCCGGAAAGGCGTAAGACACCATTTTTTAGCTGGGCGTAATTCTATTTTAGGCTGGTTGTGCCGTTTTATCTAGCGCTGAGGTATGCCAGCGGTACGCGCCCGTCGTCGCACGTAGCGTTTACGTGCCGCAAACGACGGCTGTGAGTTTCGGAAGTGGCCGGCCGGCCGGTGGTCCGTAGGCGAAGCAGGCGTTGTGCGCTGTCGCTGCACTGAATTACGTGAGCCGCAGGCTGCGTTGTATTATACTAGCTAGCCATTGCTAGCTTGGCCAACTGTTACTGCTATTATGGCCGTGATGCGCTGCAAATACGTCCGGGCTAACGTACACGGCGAAGAGCCGTATCTGCATTAATTTGGCTTATCTGGGCATAACCAGCAGCCGTACACTCATCGTAAGTTTTACACATGGGTGCATACCAAGCTGTCTGCGTACAAAGCGAACACGCTCGCCGACGCCGATAACGCGCGCTCGTCGCTTCGCTTTGGCGCGCCAGGTACGGTAAAAACGCGTCTTTCGTCGGCAGATAACAGCTTTGCTCGAGGCGGGGTGAGTGCGCAGTGCATTGAAACCTTCAAATTTGGTCTTCGTTCTACATCGTATATCAATTCCGGTATCGCAGGCATTGCATACAACTGTTCCACACTTGCCGTTTTTTCAAGCGTTTGCTCCCTTTTCTCTGGTCATATTTTGGCTAGTTTCATTAAACACGTATTGCGCAGATTGCACCTATTCAGTCGGAACTGTGTGTTTCTTGTCATATCTTTTTAAGGCATGGCCTTTGGCGGTCAGTAGTACTCAGTACGACGCTCACTGCTGCTTGCCATGGTGCCCACACAGCGCCCAAATATAGTTTCGCCAGGTGCCCGTTCTCGGGATGCGTTTCTTTCGCGAGCCCGTGGGGCAACAGGTTTGTTTAACGTTCAGCTCGCTCTCGCTCTTCGTCCTGATTTTACAAAAAAAGACACAGGGATTCAGGCTATGTGAGCAGCGTTATCATTCTTGTTAACCCAAACAATAGGTGAATTGCATTAAGAATGTGCCTAACCAGTGTTGCGAAATTACAAAGTCCCATATTTTAAGTGTTGCTAATAGCTTGACCGCATGATTGCTGAATAGAATAAGAGAACTTGTGTTTCAAATAGGTGGCATGCACTGGAGGCAATACTTGAATACTAGTTGCAGTGAAATTTATAGACTATTCGCATATCATCTGTCATTGCAAGCAGTTTGTGTACTATATCACCTATCACCTGTGCAGGTCTACAGGTGCCCTCAAGACAGAGCCAACCAGCCAGCTGCATTCGTCATACCAAACATGGTGCAAGCACTTCATGAATCGTGCCCTCACAGGACTCACAAAAGTGGCCGTGCCAACTGTTCTCCCAGAGTTATTCAGTTGTATTGATGACTGCCTGCAATGCTTCTTGCTACCTTATTGATGCTTCTAATGGATACCGCAAGTGTATTCCATCTATTGAACCTTGCCATTAGCACCTAAAATCTAACGCAAGTCTCGGCACTCAATAAGGCGTGACCACTGAAAAGACTATCGTTGACTCAAGGAACAAACGGTTTTTTATCACTGACATGCCTCATATCATTAAAACCACTAACAACAGCGTATACAGTCTCCAAACTCCACTCGCAAGTTATTGTTGCTGCTAGTTGTAATATTGTGAAACAGTACATTCACAAAAACCCTTTTACATTATGAAGACTGCCAGGGTAAGAGGTCATGCTAAATGTCGTTTGTCACCATACGTGCTGCCTGTTGTCGGACTGGCCTAGATGAAGAGAACCATGTTGGGACCTACGTTGTCAAATGCTTATGGGATCCTGTAATGTGCCACCATTGTCTCATACACGAGAAGCATATAGTGCTTCCCTGTTTCTTACATTAGACTGTTCGTATTGACAGCGGAAGGCATGAATTTGTGTGCCTTAATCGAGCCTGGAACCTGCCGGTTGACTACGTGCACGTACCTAAAATATCCCCGCCTGGCCCTTTGCCTTTACTGGGAAGGGAACGCTTTCGGAAGGTAACCCGGCTTCTTGGGAAAATGCACCCTTGCAAGGAACCAATAGGAAGTTGATTTTTTTCCTCTTTACCTTCTGCGTGTGCATCTCCACATAAATGGGATTTCGGTTCAGTTACTGCTACTGATTTGAAGTTGCCCCGAGGCAATAGATCTCATTAGCGTTCATCAAATAAGCGAGGCCATCAAAGCCAAAGTTTTTCCCTTCTTTCATATCCTAACTGGAGAAATTGCCAGACTAAGAAAATTATCTGCGGAGATAGTGGTTGTATACAGTTGCAAGCATCCGAGTGTCTAGATTATGTTATGGTTGATATTTTTGTATGAATGCAACAGCGCACAGAGTGTGAGGGTGTCGTAGATACAAGTAAACCTGTGGATGGCTGAGTTTCTGGATTTTCTGCATTTTCAATTACCGTGGAGAAAAAATCCTGTGTGTGGTTGTGATACCTTTACTTGTGCATTTTTTTTTCATTCCTGGAAACGTATTTTCCTCTCACTACTGTGTATTGTCTCTGTTGTGTATTACTCACTGTTTATTATTATATGTGTGTTGCAAAGAATGATGACAATTTGAACTTGTTCCGTTTAGTGCCATGCAATAAATATTTCTTCATTTATGGTGTGTCTCTTTTATCTGGTTCGGCAACATGTGAACACGCGACAGAATTCTTAACCAAGTGTGAGTGGTACTCTAAATTGCAATTTCACGTTTTCAGAAAAAGGTTTTTTTTTTGTAAAAGCATACGGGCACTAAGCCTGAGAATGATATATTCAAATAAACACTAATTATTGCATGAAAGCGTCCGAATACCGTACCGATGCCCGTCGCTGTGAGCAGCGCTTTGCAGTCCTTCAAACTACCCGCCAAAATCGGTGTCCGCGAAACCGAAAGTGAACGTACGAAAGTATGGTTAGTAGTTTGGCTCTCCGTCCGCTCGGTGCGCTACACTACAGTACAGTCATTCGGCCGCAGGGCTCTATGGGAGTGTCCACTCTTACCAGTATTTCTTTCTCTATGGCCAGTGCCACTCGGACTACCTTCTTTTTAATCCCCGCGCCGTGACTCGAGTGTCTACGACATGTCGAGAGTGGTCAACCAGCGTTGAACCCTCTTAAGCTCCCTATGGCACCAAGACTGCCAGAACAGAGGCCCTCGCTATGCATGTAGCGAATCAGAATAGGAAATGAGGGACTCGTAGAAATAACAGAGAAATAAGGATTGGCAGTCAAGAAGACCTCGGAAAGCAAAGGGGAGGTTGTGGTAGGCCATTGAAACAGATCAAGGATTTGGAAAGAAAGAAAGAAAGCAAAGAAAAAATGCCCGCCAGGTGGGATCGGAACCCACGACCTCCAGAATACCGGTCTGGTGCGATAACCACTACGCTACCGGCGGGGGTATTTTCTCCCCCGCTTTCTGGGGTAGTTATGTCAATGTAATTTTGTTCCTGTGCTTGGGGGTGGTAGCCAGCACCACTCTGACTTCTCGGGGTGAAGGGGACCTTCTTTTTAATCCCCGCGCCGTGACTCGAGTGTCTACGACATGTCGAGAGTGGTCAACCAGCGTTGAACCCTCTTAAGCTCCCTATGGCACCAAGACTGCCAGAACAGAGGCCCTCGCTATGTATGTAGCGAATCAGAATAGGAAATGAGGGACTCGTAGAAATAACAGAGAAATAAGAATTGGCAGTCAAGAAGACCTCGGAAAGCAAAGGGGAGGTTGTGGTAGGCCTTTGAAACAGATCAAGAATTTGGAAAGAAAGAAAGAAAGCGAAGAAAAAATGCCCGCCAGGTGGGATCGGAACCCACGACCTCCAGAATACCGGTCTGGTGCGATAACCACTACGCTACCGGCGGGGGGATTTTCTCCCCCGCTTTCTGGGGTAGTTATGTCAATGTAATTTTGTTCCTGTGCTTGGGGGTGGTAGCCAGCGCCACTCTGACTTCTCGGGGTGAAGGGGCCCTTCCTTTTAATCCCCGCGCCGTGACTCGAGTGTCTACGACATGTCGAGAGTGGTCAACCAGCGTTGAACCCTCTTAAGCTCCCTATGGCACCAAGACTGCCAGAACAGAGGCCCTCGCTATGCATGTAGCGAATCAGAATAGGAAATGAGGGACTCGTAGAAATAACAGAGAAATAAGGATTGGCAGTCAAGAAGACCTCGGAAAGCAAAGGGGAGGTTGTGGTAGGCCATTGAAACAGATCAAGAATTTGGAAAGAAAGAAAGAAAGCGAAGAAAAAATGCCCGCCAGGTGGGATCCGAACCCACGACCTCCAGAATTCTTCGCTTTCTTTCTTTCTTTCCAAATTCTTGATCTGTTTCAATGGCCTACCACAACCTCCCCTTTGCTTTCCGAGGTCTTCTTGACTGCCAATCCTTATTTCTCTGTTATATATATATATATATATATATATATATAGAGAGAGAGAGAGAGAGAGAACATCGGAAAGCAAAGGGGAGCATGTGGTAGGTCATTCAAACAGATAAAGAATTTGCAAACAAAGAAAGTGGAGAAAAAATGCCCGCCAGGTGGGATCCGAACCAACGACCTCCAGAATACCGGTCTGGTGCGATAACCACTACGCTACCGGCGGGGCGATTTTCCCCTCCACTTTGTAGGGTATTTATATTAATTTATTTTTGTTTCCTGTGCTTGGGGGTGGTAGCCAGTGCATAGAGAAATAAAAAAATTAGAAGAGTGGACACACGGGCTTATCGCGGCCGAGTGGCCTGACTCGCGCGCCGTCCGGCAGTCGTCGCAAGTGGTAAAAAACTATATATTTAAAATTAAGCTAACACACAATATTATACTTTTAAAATTTTATTACACATTAGACTACACATTTTTATTTGTGTAATAAGTTGAATGGCTGTCAATGTAAAATTTTGTGGCTTCTTTGCGCCAAGCCTGGCCAAGCCGCCAAGCCGCAAGCGCAAGCCGACATTTGGCTCTTTCGGCAGCGTTTGCACGTGCGTTTCTGCAGCCTCGTGCTAACCTCTGTTGTTGAGAAGGAAACGCCTAGCGCTTTATTTGCGACATCGGTTTTTCATCCTGAACGAAAGGTGAGACTTTCTTTTTTAAAGTGCTGGTGTGGCGTATCATATTTACGTTTCCTTGTACTGCAAACGCTTCGAGCACTGCGTACCCTCAGGGAATCAGGCATAGCTAGTGCTGCGTCTTTAAGATAAGCGCTTTGGAAACGCCCCGGAAAGGCGTAAGACACCATTTTTTAGCTGGGCGTAATTCTATTTTAGGCTGGTTGTGCCGTTTTATCTAGCGCTGAGGTATGCCAGCGGTACGCGCCCGTCGTCGCACGTAGCGTTTACGTGCCGCAAACGACGGCTGTGAGTTTCGGAAGTGGCCGGCCGGCCGGTGGTCCGTAGGCGAAGCAGGCGTTGTGCGCTGTCGCTGCACTGAATTACGTGAGCCGCAGGCTGCGTTGTATTATACTAGCTAGCCATTGCTAGCTTGGCCAACTGTTACTGCTATTATGGCCGTGATTCGCTGCAAAGCCGTCCGGGCTAACGTACACGGCGAAGAGCCGTATCTGCATTAATTTGGCTTATCTGGGCATAACCAGCAGCCGTACACTCATCGTAAGTTTTACACATGGGTGCATACCAAGCTGTCTGCGTACAAAGCGAACCCGCTCGCCGACGCCGATAACGCGCGCTCGTCGCTTCGCTTTGGCGCGCCAGGTACGGTAAAAACGCGTCTTTCGTCGGCAGATAACAGCTTTGCTCGAGGCGGGGTGAGTGCGCAGTGCATTGAAACCTTCAAATTTGGTCTTCGTTCTACATCGTATATCAATTCCGGTATCGCAGGCATTGCATACAACTGTTCCACACTTGCCGTTTTTTCAAGCGTTTGCTCCCTTTTCTCTGGTCATATTTTGGCTAGTTTCATTAAACACGTATTGCGCAGATTGCACCTATTCAGTCGGAACTGTGTGTTTCTTGTCATATCTTTTTAAGGCATGGCCTTTGGCGGTCAGTAGTACTCAGTACGACGCTCACTGCTGCTTGCCATGGTGCCCACACAGCGCCCAAATATAGTTTCGCCAGGTGCCCGTTCTCGGGATGCGTTTCTTTCGCGAGCCCGTGGGGCAACAGGTTTGTTTAACGTTCAGCTCGCTCTCGCTCTTCGTCCTGATTTTACAAAAAAAGACACAGGGATTCAGGCTATGTGAGCAGCGTTATCATTCTTGTTAACCCAAACAATGGGTGAATTGCATTAAGAATGTGCCTAACCAGTGTTGCGAAATTACAAAGTCCCATATTTTAAGTGTTGCTAATAGCTTGACCGCATGATTGCTGAATAGAATAAGAGAACTTGTGTTTCAAATAGGTGGCATGCACTGGAGGCAATACTTGAATACTAGTTGCAGTGAAATTTATAGACTATTCGCATATCATCTGTCATTGCAAGCAGTTTGTGTACTATATCACCTATCACCTGTGCAGGTCTACAGGTGCCCTCAAGACAGAGCCAACCAGCCAGCTGCATTCGTCATACCAAACATGGTGCAAGCACTTCATGAATCGTGCCCTCACAGGACTCACAAAAGTGGCCGTGCCAACTGTTCTCCCAGAGTTATTCAGTTGTATTGATGACTGCCTGCAATGCTTCTTGCTACCTTATTGATGCTTCTAATGGATACCGCAAGTGTATTCCATCTATTGAACCTTGCCATTAGCACCTAAAATCTAACGCAAGTCTCGGCACTCAATAAGGCGTGACCACTGAAAAGACTATCGTTGACTCAAGGAACAAACGGTTTTTTATCACTGACATGCCTCATATCATTAAAACCACTAACAACAGCGTATACAGTCTCCAAACTCCACTCGCAAGTTATTGTTGCTGCTAGTTGTAATATTGTGAAACAGTACATTCACAAAAACCCTTTTACATTATGAAGACTGCCAGGGTAAGAGGTCATGCTAAATGTCGTTTGTCACCATACGTGCTGCCTGTTGTCGGACTGGCCTAGATGAAGAGAACCATGTTGGGACCTACGTTGTCAAATGCTTATGGGATCCTGTAATGTGCCACCATTGTCTCATACACGAGAAGCATATAGTGCTTCCCTGTTTCTTACATTAGACTGTTCGTATTGACAGCGGAAGGCATGAATTTGTGTGCCTTAATCGAGCCTGGAACCTGCCGGTTGACTACGTGCACGTACCTAAAATATCCCCGCCTGGCCCTTTGCCTTTACAGGGAAGGGAACGCTTTCGGAAGGTAACCCGGCTTCTTGGGAAAATGCACCCTTGCAAGGAACCAATAGGAAGTTGATTTTTTTCCTCTTTACCTTTTGCGTGTGCATCTCCACATAAATGGGATTTCGGTTCAGTTACTGCTACTGATTTGAAGTTGCCCCGAGGCAATAGATCTCATTAGCGTTCATCAAATAAGCGAGGCCATCAAAGCCAAAGTTTTTCCCTTCTTTCATATCCTAACTGGAGAAATTGCCAGACTAAGAAAATTATCTGCGGAGATAGTGGTTGTAAACAGTTGCAAGCATCCGAGTGTCTAGATTATGTTATGGTTGATATTTTTGTATGACTGCAACAGCGCACAGAGTGTGAGGGTGTCGTAGATACAAGTAAACCTGTGGATGGCTGAGTTTCTGGATTTTCTGCATTTTCAATTACCGTGGAGAAAAAATCCTGTGTGTGGTTGTGATACCTTTACTTGTGCATTTTTTTTTCATTCCTGGAAACGTATTTTCCTCTCACTACTGTGTATTGTCTCTGTTGTGTATTACTCACTGTTTATTATTATATGTGTGTTGCAAAGAATGATGACAATTTGAACTTGTTCCGTTTAGTGCCATGCAATAAATATTTCTTCATTTATGGTGTCTTTTTTATCTGGTTCGGCAACATGTGAACACGCGACAGAATTCTTAACCAAGTGTGAGTGGTACTGTAAATTGCAATTTCACGTTTTCAGAAAAAGGTTTTTTTTTGGTAAAAGCATACGGGCACTAAGCCTGAGAATGATATATTCAAATAAACACTAATTATTGCATGAAAGCGTCCGAATACCGTACCGATGCCCGTCGCTGTGAGCAGCGCTTTGCAGTCCTTCAAACTACCCGCCAAAATCGGTGTCCGCGAAACCGAAACCGAAAGTGAACGTACGAAAGTATGGTTAGTAGTTTGGCTCTCCGTCCGCTCGGTGCGCTACACTACAGTACAGTCATTCGGCCGCAGGGCTCTATGGGAGTGTCCACTCTTACCAGTATTTCTTTCTCTATGGCCAGTGCCACTCGGACTACCTTCTTTTTAATCCCCGCGCCGTGACTCGAGTGTCTACGACATGTCGAGAGTGGTCAACCAGCGTTGAACCCTCTTAAGCTCCCTATGGCACCAAGACTGCCAGAACAGAGGCCCTCGCTATGCATGTAGCGAATCAGAATAGGAAATGAGGGACTCGTAGAAATAACAGAGAAATAAGGAGTGGCAGTCAAGAAGACCTCCGAAAGCAAAGGGGAGGTTGTGGTAGGCCATTGAAACAGATCAAGGATTTGGAAAGAAAGAAAGAAAGCGAAGAAAAAATGCCCGCCAGGTGGGATCCGAACCCACGACCTCCAGAATACCAGTCTGGTGCGATAACCACTACGCTACCGGCGGGGGTATTTTCTCCCCCGCTTTCTGGGGTAGTTATGTCAATGTAATTTTGTTCCTGTGCTTGGGGGTGGTAGCCAGCGCCACTCTGACTTCTCGGGGTGAAGGGGACTTTCTTTTTAATCCCCGCGCCGTGACTCGAGTGTCTACGACATGTCGAGAGTGGTCAACCAGCGTTGAACCCTCTTAAGCTCCCTATGGCACCAAGACTGCCAGAACAGAGGCCCTCGCTATGCATGTAGCGAATCAGAATAGGAAATGAGGGACTCGTAGAAATAACAGAGAAATAAGGATTGGCAGTCAAGAAGACCTCGGAAAGCAAAGGGGAGGTTGTGGTAGGCCTTTGAAACAGATCAAGAATTTGGAAAGAAAGAAAGAAAGCGAAGAAAAAATGCCCGCCAGGTGGGATCCGAACCCACGACCTCCAGAATTCTTCGCTTTCTTTCTTTCTTTCCAAATTCTTGATCTGTTTCAATGGCCTACCACAACCTCCCCTTTCCTTTCCGAGGTCTTCTTGACTGCCAATCCTTATTTCTCTGTTATATATATATATATATATATATAGAGAGAGAGAGAGAGAGAGAACATCGGAAAGCAAAGGGGAGCATGTGGTAGGTCATTCAAACAGATAAAGAATTTGCAAACAAAGAAAGTTTAGAAAAAATGCCCGCCAGGTGGGATCCGAACCAACGACCTCCAGAATACCGGTCTGGTGCGATAACCACTACGCTATGGCGGGGCGATTTTCCCCTCCACTTTGTAGGGTATTTATATTAAGGTATTTTTGTTTCCTGTGCTTGGGGGTGGTAGCCAGTGCATAGAGAAATAAAAAAATTAGAAGAGTGGACACACGGGCTTATCGCGGCCGAGTGGCCTGACTCGCGCGCCGTCCGGCAGTCGGCGCAAGTGGTAAAAAACTATATATTTAAAATTAAGCTAACACACAATATTATACTTTTAAAATTTTATTACACATTAGACTACACATTTTTATTTGTGTAATAAGTTGAATGGCTGTCAATGTAAAATTTTGTGGCTTCTTTGCGCCAAGCCTGGCCAAGCCGCCAAGCCGCAAGCGCAAGCCGACATTTGGCTCTTTCGGCAGCGTTTGCACGTGCGTTTCTGCAGCCTCGTGCTAACCTCTGTTGTTGAGAAGGAAACGCCTAGCGCTTTATTTGCGACATCGGTTTTTCATCCTGAACGAAAGGTGAGACTTTCTTTTTTAAAGTGCTGGTGTGGCGTATCATATTTACGTTTCCTTGTACTGCAAACGCTTCGAGCACTGCGTAACCTCAGGGAATCAGGCATAGCTAGTGCTGCGTCTTTAAGATAAGCGCTTTGGAAACGCCCCGGAAAGGCGTAAGACACCATTTTTTAGCTGGGCATAATTCTATTTTAGGCTGGTTGTGCCGTTTTCTAGCGCTGAGGTATGCCAGCGGTACGCGCCCGTCGTCGCACGTAGCGTTTACGTGCCGCAAACGACGGCTGTGAGTTTCGGAAGTGGCCGGCCGGCCGGTGGTCCGTAGGCGAAGCAGGCGTTGTGCGCTGTCGCTGCACTGAATTACGTGAGCCGCAGGCTGCGTTGTATTATACTAGCTAGCCATTGCTAGCTTGGCCAACTGTTACTGCTATTATGGCCGTGATGCGCTGCAAAGCCGTCCGGGCTAACGTACACGGCGAAGTAGCCGTATCTGCATTAATTTGGCTTATCTGGGCATAACCAGCAGCCGTACACTCATCGTAAGTTTTACACATGGGTGCATACCAAGCTGTCTGCGTACAAAGCGAACCCGCTCGCCGACGCCGATAACGCGCGCTCGTCGCTTCGCTTTGGCGCGCCAGGTACGGTAAAAACGCGTCTTTCGTCGGCAGATAACAGCTTTGCTCGAGGCGGGGTGAGTGCGCAGTGCATTGAAACCTTCAAATTTGGTCTTCGTTCTACATCGTATATCAATTCCGGTATCGCAGGCATTGCATACAACTGTTCCACACTTGCCGTTTTTTCAAGCGTTTGCTCCCTTTTCTCTGGTCATATTTTGGCTAGTTTCATTAAACACGTATTGCGCAGATTGCACCTATTCAGTCGGAACTGTGTGTTTCTTGTCATATCTTTTTAAGGCATGGCCTTTGGCGGTCAGTAGTACTCAGTACGACGCTCACTGCTGCTTGCCATGGTGCCCACACAGCGCCCAAATATAGTTTCGCCAGGTGCCCGTTCTCGGGATGCGTTTCTTTCGCGAGCCCGTGGGGCAACAGGTTTGTTTAACGTTCAGCTCGCTCTCGCTCTTCGTCCTGATTTTACAAAAAAAGACACAGGGATTCAGGCTATGTGAGCAGCGTTATCATTCTTGTTAACCCAAACAATAGGTGAATTGCATTAAGAATGTGCCTAACCAGTGTTGCGAAATTACAAAGTCCCATATTTTAAGTGTTGCTAATAGCTTGACCGCATGATTGCTGAATAGAATAAGAGAACTTGTGTTTCAAATAGGTGGCATGCACTGGAGGCAATACTTGAATACTAGTTGCAGTGAAATTTATAGACTATTCGCATATCATCTGTCATTGCAAGCAGTTTGTGTACTATATCACCTATCACCTGTGCAGGTCTACAGGTGCCCTCAAGACAGAGCCAACCAGCCAGCTGCATTCGTCATACCAAACATGGTGCAAGCACTTCATGAATCGTGCCCTCACAGGACTCACAAAAGTGGCCGTGCCAACTGTTCTCCCAGAGTTATTCAGTTGTATTGATGACTGCCTGCAATGCTTCTTGCTACCTTATTGATGCTTCTAATGGATACCGCAAGTGTATTCCATCTATTGAACCTTGCCATTAGCACCTAAAACCTAACGCAAGTCTCGGCACTCAATAAGGCGTGACCACTGAAAAGACTATCGTTGACTCAAGGAACAAACGGTTTTTTATCACTGACATGCCTCATATCATTAAAACCACTAACAACAGCGTATACAGTCTCCAAACTCCACTCGCAAGTTATTGTTGCTGCTAGTTGTAATATTGTGAAACAGTACATTCACAAAAACCCTTTTACATTATGAAGACTGCCAGGGTAAGAGGTCATGCTAAATGTCGTTTGTCACCATACGTGCTGCCTGTTGTCGGACTGGCCTAGATGAAGAGAACCATGTTGGGACCTACGTTGTCAAATGCTTATGGGATCCTGTAATGTGCCACCATTGTCTCATACACGAGAAGCATATAGTGCTTCCCTGTTTCTTACATTAGACTGTTCGTATTGACAGCGGAAGGCATGAATTTGTGTGCCTTAATCGAGCCTGGAACCTGCCGGTTGACTACGTGCACGTACCTAAAATATCCCCGCCTGGCCCTTTGCCTTTACTGGGAAGGGAACGCTTTCGGAAGGTAACCCGGCTTCTTGGGAAAATGCACCCTTGCAAGGAACCAATAGGAAGTTGATTTTTTTCCTCTTAACCTTTTGCGTGTGCATCTCCACATAAATGGGATTTCGGTTCAGTTACTGCTACTGATTTGAAGTTGCCCCGAGGCAATAGATCTCATTAGCGTTCATCAAATAAGCGAGGCCATCAAAGCCAAAGTTTTTCCCTTCTTTCATATCCTAACTGGAGAAATTGCCAGACTAAGAAAATTATCTGCGGAGATAGTGGTTGTAAACAGTTGCAAGCATCCGAGTGTCTAGATTATGTTATGGTTGATATTTTTGTATGACTACAACAGCGCACAGAGTGCGAGGGTGTCGTAGATACAAGTAAACCTGTGGATGGCTGAGTTTCTGGATTTTCTGCATTTTCAATTACCATGGAGAAAAAATCCTGTGTGTGGTTGTGATACCTTTACTTGTGCATTTTTTTTTCATTCCTGGAAACGTATTTTCCTCTCACTACTGTGTATTGTCTCTGTTGTGTATTACTCACTGTTTATTATTATATGTGTGTTGCAAAGAATGATGACAATTTGAACTTGTTCCGTTTAGTGCCATGCAATAAATATTTCTTCATTTATGGTGTGTCTCTTTTATCTGGTTCGGCAACATGTGAACACGCGACAGAATTCTTAACCAAGTGTGAGTGGTACTGTAAATTGCAATTTCACGTTTTCAGAAAAAGGTTTTTTTTTTGTAAAAGCATACGGGCACTAAGCCTGAGAATGATATATTCAAATAAACACTAATTATTGCATGAAAGCGTCCGAATACCGTACCGATGCCCGTCGCTGTGAGCAGCGCTTTGCAGTCCTTCAAACTACCCGCCAAAATCGGTGTCCGCGAAACCGAAACCGAAAGTGAACGTACGAAAGTATGGTTAGTAGTTTGGCTCTCCGTCCGCTCGGTGCGCTACACTACACTACAGTCATTCGGCCGCAGGGCTCTATGGGAGTGTCCACTCTTACCAGTATTTCTTTCTCTATGGCCAGTGCCACTCGGACTACCTTCTTTTTAATCCCCGCGCCGTGACTCGAGTGTCTACGACATGTCGAGAGTGGTCAACCAGCGTTGAACCCTCTTAAGCTCCCTATGGCACCAAGACTGCCAGAACAGAGGCCCTCGCTATGCATGTAGCGAATCAGAATAGGAAATGAGGGACTCGTAGAAATAACAGAGAAATAAGGATTGGCAGTCAAGAAGACCTCGGAAAGCAAAGGGGAGGTTGTGGTAGGCCATTGAAACAGATCAAGGATTTGGAAAGAAAGAAAGAAAGCGAAGAAAAAATGCCCGCCAGGTGGGATCCGAACCCACGAACCCCAGAATACCGGTCTGGTGCGATAACCACTACGCTACCGGCGGGGGTATTTTCTCCCCCGCTTTCTGGGGTAGTTATGTCAATGTAATTTTGTTCCTGTGCTTGGGGGTGGTAGCCAGCGCCACTCTGACTTCTCGGGGTGAAGGGGACCTTCTTTTTAATCCCCGCGCCGTGACTCGAGTGTCTACGACATGTCGAGAGTGGTCAACCAGCGTTGAACCCTCTTAAGCTCCCTATGGCACCAAGACTGCCAGAACAGAGGCCCTCGCTATGCATGTAGCGAATCAGAATAGGAAATGAGGGACTCGTAGAAATAACAGAGAAATAAGGATTGGCAGTCAAGAAGACCTCGGAAAGCAAAGGGGAGGTTGTGGTAGGCCATTGAAACAGATCAAGAATTTGGAAAGAAAGAAAGAAAGCGAAGAAAAAATGCCCGCCAGGTGGGATCGGAACCCACGACCTCCAGAATACCGGTCTGGTGCGATAACCACTACGCTACCGGCGGGGGGATTTTCTCCCCCGCTTTCTGGGGTAGTTATGTCAATGTAATTTTGTTCCTGTGCTTGGGGGTGGTAGCCAGCGCCACTCTGACTTCTCGGGGTGAAGGGGCCCTTCTTTTTAATCCCCGCGCCGTGACTCGAGTGTCTACGACATGTCGAGAGTGGTCAACCAGCGTTGAACCCTCTTAAGCTCCCTATGGCACCAAGACTGCCAGAACAGAGGCCCTCGCTATGCATGTAGCGAATCAGAATAGGAAATGAGGGACTCGTAGAAATAACAGAGAAATAAGGATTGGCAGTCAAGAAGACCTCGGAAAGCAAAGGGGAGGTTGTGGTAGGCCATTGAAACAGATCAAGAATTTGGAAAGAAAGAAAGAAAGCGAAGAAAAAATGCCCGCCAGGTGGGATCCGAACCCACGACCTCCAGAATTCTTCGCTTTCTTTCTTTCTTTCCAAATTCTTGATCTGTTTCAATGGCCTACCACAACCTCCCCTTTGCTTTCCGAGGTCTTCTTGACAGCCAATCCTTATTTCTCTGTTATATATATATATATATATATATATATATATATATATATATATATATAGAGAGAGAGAGAGAGAGAGAGAGAGAGAGAGAACATCGGAAAGCAAAGGGGAGCATGTGGTAGGTCATTCAAACAGATAAAGAATTTGCAAACAAAGAAAGTGGAGAAAAAATGCCCGCCAGGTGGGATCCGAACCAACGACCTCCAGAATACCGGTCTGGTGCGATAACCACTACGCTACTGGCGGGGCGATTTTCCCCTCCACTTTCTAGGGTATTTATATTAAGGTATTTTTGTTTCCTGTGCTTGGGGGTGGTAGCCAGTGCATAGAGAAATAAAAAAATTAGAAGAGTGGACACACGGGCTTATCGCTGCCGAGTGGCCTGACTCGCGCGCCGTCCGGCAGTCGGCGCAAGTGGTAAAAAACTATATATTTAAAATTAAGCTAACACACAATATTATACTTTTAAAATTTTATTACACATTAGACTACACATTTTTATTTGTGTAATAAGTTGAATGGCTGTCAATGTAAAATTTTGTGGCTTCTTTGCGCCAAGCCTGGCCAAGCCGCCAAGCCGCAAGCGCAAGCCGACATTTGGCTCTTTCGGCAGCGTTTGCACGTGCGTTTCTGCAGCCTCGTGCTAACCTCTGTTGTTGAGAAGGAAACGCCTAGCGCTTTATTTGCGACATCGGTTTTTCATCCTGAACGAAAGGTGAGACTTTCTTTTTTAAAGTGCTGGTGTGGCGTATCATATTTACGTTTCCTTGTACTGCAAACGCTTCGAGCACTGCGTAACCTCAGGGAATCAGGCATAGCTAGTGCTGCGTCTTTAAGATAAGCGCTTTGGAAACGCCCCGGAAAGGCGTAAGACACCATTTTTTAGCTGGGCATAATTCTATTTTAGGCTGGTTGTGCCGTTTTCTAGCGCTGAGGTATGCCAGCGGTACGCGCCCGTCGTCGCACGTAGCGTTTACGTGCCGCAAACGACGGCTGTGAGTTTCGGAAGTGGCCGGCCGGCCGGTGGTCCGTAGGCGAAGCAGGCGTTGTGCGCTGTCGCTGCACTGAATTACGTGAGCCGCAGGCTGCGTTGTATTATACTAGCTAGCCATTGCTAGCTTGGCCAACTGTTACTGCTATTATGGCCGTGATGCGCTGCAAAGCCGTCCGGGCTAACGTACACGGCGAAGTAGCCGTATCTGCATTAATTTGGCTTATCTGGGCATAACCAGCAGCCGTACACTCATCGTAAGTTTTACACATGGGTGCATACCAAGCTGTCTGCGTACAAAGCGAACCCGCTCGCCGACGCCGATAACGCGCGCTCGTCGCTTCGCTTTGGCGCGCCAGGTACGGTAAAAACGCGTCTTTCGTCGGCAGATAACAGCTTTGCTCGAGGCGGGGTGAGTGCGCAGTGCATTGAAACCTTCAAATTTGGTCTTCGTTCTACATCGTATATCAATTCCGGTATCGCAGGCATTGCATACAACTGTTCCACACTTGCCGTTTTTTCAAGCGTTTGCTCCCTTTTCTCTGGTCATATTTTGGCTAGTTTCATTAAACACGTATTGCGCAGATTGCACCTATTCAGTCGGAACTGTGTGTTTCTTGTCATATCTTTTTAAGGCATGGCCTTTGGCGGTCAGTAGTACTCAGTACGACGCTCACTGCTGCTTGCCATGGTGCCCACACAGCGCCCAAATATAGTTTCGCCAGGTGCCCGTTCTCGGGATGCGTTTCTTTCGCGAGCCCGTGGGGCAACAGGTTTGTTTAACGTTCAGCTCGCTCTCGCTCTTCGTCCTGATTTTACAAAAAAAGACACAGGGATTCAGGCTATGTGAGCAGCGTTATCATTCTTGTTAACCCAAACAATAGGTGAATTGCATTAAGAATGTGCCTAACCAGTGTTGCGAAATTACAAAGTCCCATATTTTAAGTGTTGCTAATAGCTTGACCGCATGATTGCTGAATAGAATAAGAGAACTTGTGTTTCAAATAGGTGGCATGCACTGGAGGCAATACTTGAATACTAGTTGCAGTGAAATTTATAGACTATTCGCATATCATCTGTCATTGCAAGCAGTTTGTGTACTATATCACCTATCACCTGTGCAGGTCTACAGGTGCCCTCAAGACAGAGCCAACCAGCCAGCTGCATTCGTCATACCAAACATGGTGCAAGCACTTCATGAATCGTGCCCTCACAGGACTCACAAAAGTGGCCGTGCCAACTGTTCTCCCAGAGTTATTCAGTTGTATTGATGACTGCCTGCAATGCTTCTTGCTACCTTATTGATGCTTCTAATGGATACCGCAAGTGTATTCCATCTATTGAACCTTGCCATTAGCACCTAAAACCTAACGCAAGTCTCGGCACTCAATAAGGCGTGACCACTGAAAAGACTATCGTTGACTCAAGGAACAAACGGTTTTTTATCACTGACATGCCTCATATCATTAAAACCACTAACAACAGCGTATACAGTCTCCAAACTCCACTCGCAAGTTATTGTTGCTGCTAGTTGTAATATTGTGAAACAGTACATTCACAAAAACCCTTTTACATTATGAAGACTGCCAGGGTAAGAGGTCATGCTAAATGTCGTTTGTCACCATACGTGCTGCCTGTTGTCGGACTGGCCTAGATGAAGAGAACCATGTTGGGACCTACGTTGTCAAATGCTTATGGGATCCTGTAATGTGCCACCATTGTCTCATACACGAGAAGCATATAGTGCTTCCCTGTTTCTTACATTAGACTGTTCGTATTGACAGCGGAAGGCATGAATTTGTGTGCCTTAATAGAGCCTGGAACCTGCCGGTTGACTACGTGCACGTACCTAAAATATCCCCGCCTGGCCCTTTGCCTTTACTGGGAAGGGAACGCTTTCGGAAGGTAACCCGGCTTCTTGGGAAAATGCACCCTTGCAAGGAACCAATAGGAAGTTGATTTTTTTCCTCTTAACCTTTTGCGTGTGCATCTCCACATAAATGGGATTTCGGTTCAGTTACTGCTACTGATTTGAAGTTGCCCCGAGGCAATAGATCTCATTAGCGTTCATCAAATAAGCGAGGCCATCAAAGCCAAAGTTTTTCCCTTCTTTCATATCCTAACTGGAGAAATTGCCAGACTAAGAAAATTATCTGCGGAGATAGTGGTTGTAAACAGTTGCAAGCATCCGAGTGTCTAGATTATGTTATGGTTGATATTTTTGTATGACTACAACAGCGCACAGAGTGCGAGGGTGTCGTAGATACAAGTAAACCTGTGGATGGCTGAGTTTCTGGATTTTCTGCATTTTCAATTACCATGGAGAAAAAATCCTGTGTGTGGTTGTGATACCTTTACTTGTGCATTTTTTTTTTCATTCCTGGAAACGTATTTTCCTCTCACTACTGTGTATTGTCTCTGTTGTGTATTACTCACTGTTTATTATTATATGTGTGTTGCAAAGAATGATGACAATTTGAACTTGTTCCGTTTAGTGCCATGCAATAAATATTTCTTCATTTATGGTGTGTCTCTTTTATCTGGTTCGGCAACATGTGAACACGCGACAGAATTCTTAACCAAGTGTGAGTGGTACTGTAAATTGCAATTTCACGTTTTCAGAAAAAGGTTTTTTTTTGTAAAAGCATACGGGCACTAAGCCTGAGAATGATATATTCAAATAAACACTAATTATTGCATGAAAGCGTCCGAATACCGTACCGATGCCCGTCGCTGTGAGCAGCGCTTTGCAGTCCTTCAAACTACCCGCCAAAATCGGTGTCCGCGAAACCGAAACCGAAAGTGAACGTACGAAAGTATGGTTAGTAGTTTGGCTCTCCGTCCGCTCGGTGCGCTACACTACACTACAGTCATTCGGCCGCAGGGCTCTATGGGAGTGTCCACTCTTACCAGTATTTCTTTCTCTATGGCCAGTGCCACTCGGACTACCTTCTTTTTAATCCCCGCGCCGTGACTCGAGTGTCTACGACATGTCGAGAGTGGTCAACCAGCGTTGAACCCTCTTAAGCTCCCTATGGCACCAAGACTGCCAGAACAGAGGCCCTCGCTATGCATGTAGCGAATCAGAATAGGAAATGAGGGACTCGTAGAAATAACAGAGAAATAAGGATTGGCAGTCAAGAAGACCTCGGAAAGCAAAGGGGAGGTTGTGGTAGGCCATTGAAACAGATCAAGGATTTGGAAAGAAAGAAAGAAAGCGAAGAAAAAATGCCCGCCAGGTGGGATCCGAACCCACGAACCCCAGAATACCGGTCTGGTGCGATAACCACTACGCTACCGGCGGGGGTATTTTCTCCCCCGCTTTCTGGGGTAGTTATGTCAATGTAATTTTGTTCCTGTGCTTGGGGGTGGTAGCCAGCGCCACTCTGACTTCTCGGGGTGAAGGGGACCTTCTTTTTAATCCCCGCGCCGTGACTCGAGTGTCTACGACATGTCGAGAGTGGTCAACCAGCGTTGAACCCTCTTAAGCTCCCTATGGCACCAAGACTGCCAGAACAGAGGCCCTCGCTATGCATGTAGCGAATCAGAATAGGAAATGAGGGACTCGTAGAAATAACAGAGAAATAAGGATTGGCAGTCAAGAAGACCTCGGAAAGCAAAGGGGAGGTTGTGGTAGGCCATTGAAACAGATCAAGAATTTGGAAAGAAAGAAAGAAAGCGAAGAAAAAATGCCCGCCAGGTGGGATCGGAACCCACGACCTCCAGAATACCGGTCTGGTGCGATAACCACTACGCTACCGGCGGGGGGATTTTCTCCCCCGCTTTCTGGGGTAGTTATGTCAATGTAATTTTGTTCCTGTGCTTGGGGGTGGTAGCCAGCGCCACTCTGACTTCTCGGGGTGAAGGGGCCCTTCTTTTTAATCCCCGCGCCGTGACTCGAGTGTCTACGACATGTCGAGAGTGGTCAACCAGCGTTGAACCCTCTTAAGCTCCCTATGGCACCAAGACTGCCAGAACAGAGGCCCTCGCTATGCATGTAGCGAATCAGAATAGGAAATGAGGGACTCGTAGAAATAACAGAGAAATAAGGATTGGCAGTCAAGAAGACCTCGGAAAGCAAAGGGGAGGTTGTGGTAGGCCATTGAAACAGATCAAGAATTTGGAAAGAAAGAAAGAAAGCGAAGAAAAAATGCCCGCCAGGTGGGATCCGAACCCACGACCTCCAGAATTCTTCGCTTTCTTTCTTTCTTTCCAAATTCTTGATCTGTTTCAATGGCCTACCACAACCTCCCCTTTGCTTTCCGAGGTCTTCTTGACAGCCAATCCTTATTTCTCTGTTATATATATATATATATATATATATATATATATATATATATATATATATAGAGAGAGAGAGAGAGAGAGAGAGAGAGAGAACATCGGAAAGCAAAGGGGAGCATGTGGTAGGTCATTCAAACAGATAAAGAATTTGCAAACAAAGAAAGTGGAGAAAAAATGCCCGCCAGGTGGGATCCGAACCAACGACCTCCAGAATACCGGTCTGGTGCGATGACCACTACGCTACTGGCGGGGCGATTTTCCCCTCCACTTTCTAGGGTATTTATATTAAGGTATTTTTGTTTCCTGTGCTTGGGGGTGGTAGCCAGTGCATAGAGAAATAAAAAAATTAGAAGAGTGGACACACGGGCTTATCGCGGCCGAGTGGCCTGACTCGCGCGCCGTCCGGCCGTCGGCGCAAGTGGTAAAAAACTATATATTTAAAATTAAGCTAACACACAATATTATACTTTTAAAATTTTATTACACATTAGACTACACATTTTTATTTGTGTAATAAGTTGAATGGCTGTCAATGTAAAATTTTGTGGCTTCTTTGCGCCAAGCCTGGCCAAGCCGCCAAGCCGCAAGCGCAAGCCGACATTTGGCTCTTTCGGCAGCGTTTGCACGTGCGTTTCTGCTGCCTCGTGCTAACCTCTGTTGTTGAGAAGGAAACGCCTAGCGCTTTATTTGCGACATCGGTTTTTCATCCTGAACGAAAGGTGAGACTTTCTTCTTTAAAGTGCTGGTGTGGCGTATCATATTTACGTTTCCTTGTACTGCAAACGCTTCGAGCACTGCGTAACCTCAGGGAATCAGGCATAGCTAGTGCTGCGTCTTTAAGATAAGCGCTTTGGAAACGCCCCGGAAAGGCGTAAGACACCATTTTTTACTGGGCGTAATTCTATTGTAGGCTGGTTGTGCCATTTTATCTAGCGCTGAGGTATGCCAGCGGTACGCGGCCGTCGTCGCACGTAGCGTTTACGTGCCGCAAACGACGGCTGTGAGTTTCGGAAGTGGCCGGCCGGCCGGTGGTCCGTAGGCGAAGCAGGCGTTGTGCGCTGTCGCTGCTTTGAATTACGTGAGCCGCAGGCTGCGTTGTATTATACTAGCTAGCCATTGCTAGCTTGGCCAACTGTTACTGCTATTATGGCCGTGATGCGCTGCAAAGCCGTCCGGGCTAACGTACACGGCGAAGTAGCCGTATCTGCATTAATTTGGCTTATCTGGGCATAACCAGCAGCCGTACACTCATCGTAAGTTTTACACATGGGTGCATACCAAGCTGTCTGCGTACAAAGCGAACCCGCTCGCCGACGCCGATAACGCGCGCTCGTCGCTTCGCTTTGGCGCGCCAGGTACGGTAAAAACGCGTCTTTCGTCGGCAGATAACAGCTTTGCTCGAGGCGGGGTGAGTGCGCAGTGCATTGAAACCTTCAAATTTGGTCTTCGTTCTACATCATATATCAATTCCGGTATCGCAGGCATTGCATACAACTGTTCCACACTTGCCGTTTTTTCAAGCGTTTGCTCCCTTTTCTCTGGTCATATTTTGGCTAGTTTCATTAAACACGTATTGCGCAGATTGCACCTATTCAGTCGGAACTGTGTGTTTCTTGTCATATCTTTTTAAGGCATGGCCTTTGGCGGTCAGTAGTACTCAGTACGACGCTCACTGCTGCTTGCCATGGTGCCCACACAGCGCCCAAATATAGTTTCGCCAGGTGCCCGTTCTCTGGATGCGTTTCTTTCGCGAGCCCGTGGGGCAACAGGTTTGTTTAACGTTCAGCTCGCTCTCGCTCTTCGTCCTGATTTTACAAAAAAAGACACAGGGATTCAGGCTATGTGAGCAGCGTTATCATTCTTGTTAACCCAAACAATAGGTGAATTGCATTAAGAATGTGCCTAACCAGTGTTGCGAAATTACAAAGTCCCATATTTTAAGTGTTGCTAATAGCTTGACCGCATGATTGCTGAATAGAATAAGAGAACTTGTGTTTCAAATAGGTGGCATGCACTGGAGGCAATACTTGAATACTAGTTGCAGTGAAATTTATAGACTATTCGCATATCATCTGTCATTGCAAGCAGTTTGTGTACTATATCACCTATCACCTGTGCAGGTCTACAGGTGCCCTCAAGACAGAGCCAACCAGCCAGCTGCATTCGTCATACCAAACATGGTGCAAGCACTTCATGAATCGTGCCCTCACAGGACTCACAAAAGTGGCCGTGCCAACTGTTCTCCCAGAGTTATTCAGTTGTATTGATGACTGCCTGCAATGCTTCTTGCTACCTTATTGATGCTTCTAATGGATACCGCAAGTGTATTCCATCTATTGAACCTTGCCATTAGCACCTAAAATCTAACGCAAGTCTCGGCACTCAATAAGGCGTGACCACTGAAAAGACTATCGTTGACTCAAGGAACAAACGGTTTTTTATCACTGACATGCCTCATATCATTAAAACCACTAACAACAGCGTATACAGTCTCCAAACTCCACTCGCAAGTTATTGTTGCTGCTAGTTTAATATTGTGAATCAGTACATTCACAAAAACCCTTTTACATTATGAAGACTGCCAGGGTAAGAGGTCATGCTAAATGTCGTTTGTCACCATACGTGCTGCCTGTTGTCGGACTGGCCTAGATGAAGAGAACCATGTTGGGACCTACGTTGTCAAATGCTTATGGGATCCTGTAATGTGCCACCATTGTCTCATACACGAGAAGCATATAGTGCTTCCCTGTTTCTTACATTAGACTGTTCGTATTGACAGCGGAAGGCATGAATTTGTGTGCCTTAATCGAGCCTGGAACCTGCCGGTTGACTACGTGCACGTACCTAAAATATCCCCGCCTGGCCCTTTGCCTTTACTGGGAAGGGAACGCTTTCGGAAGGTAACCCGGCTTCTTGGGAAAATGCACCCTTGCAAGGAACCAATAGGAAGTTGATTTTTTTCCTCTTAACCTTTTGCGTGTGCATCTCCACATAAATGGGATTTCGGTTCAGTTACTGCTACTGATTTGAAGTTGCCCCGAGGCAATAGATCTCATTAGCGTTCATCAAATAAGCGAGGCCATCAAAGCCAAAGTTTTTCCCTTCTTTCATATCCTAACTGGAGAAATTGCCAGACTAAGAAAATTATCTGCGGAGATAGTGGTTGTAAATAGTTGCAAGCATCCGAGTGTCTAGATTATGTTATGGTTGATATTTTTGTATGACTGCAACAGCGCACAGAGTGTGAGGGTGTCGTAGATACAAGTAAACCTGTGGATGGCTGAGTTTCTGGATTTTCTGCATTTTCAATTACCGTGGAGAAAAAATCCTGTGTGTGGTTGTGATACCTTTACTTGTGCATTTTTTTTTCATTCCTGGAAACGTATTTTCCTCTCACTACTGTGTATTGTCTCTGTTGTGTATTACTCACTGTTTATTATTATATGTGTTGCAAAGAATGATGACAATTTGAACTTGTTCCATTTAGTGCCATGCAATAAATATTTCTTCATTTATGGTGTGTCTCTTTTATCTGGTTCGGCAACATGTGAACACGCGACAGAATTCTTAACCAAGTGTGAGTGGTACTGTAAATTGCAATTTCACGTTTTCAGAAAAAGGTTTTTTTTTTGTAAAAGCATACGGGCACTACGCCTGAGAATGATATATTCAAATAAACACTAATTATTGCATGAAAGCGTCCGAATACCGTACCGATGCCCGTCGCTGTGAGCAGCGCTTTGCAGTCCTTCAAACTACCCGCCAAAATCGGTGTCCGCGAAACCGAAACCGAAAGTGAACGTACGAAAGTATGGTTAGTAGTTTGGCTGTCCGTCCGCTCGGTGCGCTACACTACAGTACAGTCATTAGGCCGCAGGGCTCTATGGGAGTGTCCACTCTTACCAGTATTTCTTTCTCTATGGCCAGTGCCACTCGGACTACCTTCCTTTTACCCCCGAGCCGTGACTCGAGTGTCTACGACATGTCAAGAGTGGTCGACCAGCGTTGAACCCTCTTAAGCTTCCTATGGCACCAAGACTGCCAGAACAGAGGCCCTCGCTGTGCATATAGCGAATTAGAATGTGAAATGAGGTGCTCGTTGAAAATGACACAGAAATAAGAGTTGGCAGTCAAGAAAACCTCGCAAAGCAAAGGGGAGCACGTGGTAGGTCATTGAAACAGATAAAAAATTTGGAAAGAAAGAAAGAAAGTGGAGAAAAAACTCGCCACTTTCTTTCTTTGTTTGTAACCAGAGCGGGCACTGCATTGGGTAGCCCGGTGGTGAGGTTCTACCGCTCATCAGTTTTCTCACCTCGGAACGCCTTAGAAGATTAGGCCTGCGACAATGCATGGCTGAATCTGCTTACGCAAGCTCTGACCTCGAGCGCCTCCCGCACTCATGGAAGTGCCGGATTAGTAAGTTACGAGCTTATGAAGTTACCCTCCCCAGCTTTCGCTGTGGTGTCCCAAATTTAAAATATTACTTGTACCGCTGCAATATGGCCTATTTAGCACTCTGTGCGTTTTGTAACAATTAGACACAACTGAACACTTTTTCCTCTCCTGCCGACGGTACTCTTCGGTACGAAAAATATAATTAACAGGTTTAATCAATTGGCCCTCCCACTGTCTGTTCCTCTAATCTTATCGTTCGGGGTGAAGGTGCTGGGTGTTAGCCGCGCAGATCTTTGCTCCGCCGTACACTTATTCATTTCGGAATCTGGCTGTCTCCCGGGCTAGCCCCCAGATAGCCATGCCGGGCTTCCCTCAAAAAGATCCTGGCGTTTATGATCACTGCAGTGCCTTCCCTCCCACTCTCTCCTTCACCAACTTCCCTTCATGTTTTATTTCTTTACATACTTTTCGTGTTTTTTGTTTTATTTTTTAAAGTTTTGACTTTATATTGTTCTTAACACTTCCTGGAGCTGCATCTATGTTTGGGCAGTTTTTTTCTGTTGATATTTCCCCTCTAAACGCATATTTTAATTTCTTTCCCTAAATGTACTTCTTTAATTACTGAGTATACAGTTTCCTTCGGTGAGCGTTCATTTCCTGCCCAATCCCCGTGATTGGGTATGAGACATATCTTCTGGCACCACCACTACCACCTTCGCAGCGTGGATTGGAGCCGCATTTTTTGTTTAACATAGACCTTTCGCGGCTTTAATGAGGCTGAGTGAGTTACCAAAGCCTCTTCTTTTTTTCAGTCTGAACAAAGCTGTATTTTATATTCTTGACTTCCTTGCAGTACGTGGTGACTTATAGAATTCACTATGCAGCGACCGATGAGGCGTCGGAGGGTAATAATAAAAGCAGAGAGGCAGTTTTACCTCTGCTCGATACTTAAACCTGAAACGAAATCACTGAAATTGTTTCGACGTGTTGCAGAGTCTCCGGGTACTGTACACGGTTCATGCGAGGGGCGGGTCGTCACGCCAACTTCGCATGTCCCATTGTTTGACTGGCTGTCTGAGTTATCTGCTGCGGCACCCTTATCCTGTCCCCATGCAATTTTGCTTGGGACAATTCGCGCTGATAATCGTTCTCTTTTGTGTCGGGTTCAAACACACGTGCCTTGCCTTTTGTCTTGTTATCGCACGGCGTGGTGACGCCGTCCGATAACAAGAACGAATAGAAGAAGGATTAGAAGGAGGAGGTGGCACCGAGGCCTCTACAAAAGTGCAGTTAGTTGTTGCTACTTGGTACAGTCGGACCACCGGTTCTCGCGCCTGTGTAAAATTTAAACAACGCACCCCAGGGAACCCAAAGTGAGTTATTTTCTCTGCGTTCAGAACATTCGAATGATGTAGCTGGAGTCTGAATACTGTGGAAGTAGGAAAGGTTTTATCCTTTGCCGGTCCCACATTATTTAATTTATTGACGCGTTTGGGTCCCGAGTGCATATTACAAGGCGTAAGACCACGGCAAAGTTCACAGCATAATGCCGTAATACAATAATAAAGAAGTTACCCATTTTTGAAGAAAATCAAAGAACAAAATATATTCAACGCAGGAGAAGTCTTTTGCAAGAAATATTGTAATGTGCTGGAAAATATTTCCGTTGTCCTGGAATATATGAGCTACATTCTGCCGGACGCAATCATATCTGTGGAGCATAATGTTTGGCGCGTTTTACATTTACAGGGACGATGATGACAACCTAGAACTTTGCTTTATAATTGAAGAACTAGGCAGGTCATATCTCGCTCCAAGTTCTTCCAACGAGAATCGTTACTGCTACGACCGAGGATTTAGTGTTTAAAGTGGCAGGTTTCAAATTACCCGCTTGCCGCGATATTACATGACGTGAGAAAAGTTATAACGCAGGGAGTGGGCGGAGTGTACGGAGTGTGCGCAATGTGCGGGAAACTAGCGGTGCGATCGCGTCCTTTCGTGGCATGCAGTCTTGGGTAGTTCGGGAATCGGACTGGCAGCAAGTGATTGCACTGTGCTTCTGATAGGGCTGAACCGTTGCTATATTTTTTTTCGTCCTGCTTCCTCGTTCCTTCAGCTGCTGCGTCTAGATATCGTCCGTGCTCGTAAATTTGGAGCAGCTGAGTTCACTGCCTACAGTAGATATTCACATAGCCAAGGTGCCTTCGTAACGTAAGCTACTTGCCGCGGAACTAGAAATTTGCGTCGTCTTCATGTCTTTCAACGTGAGTGGCGGCTGTCGATGGGTCGTTCAGCAGCACGCACAGTCCCCCTTCCCGCTGCCTAGGTTTCACCAAGCATAAAACACTGCGTGAAATGCGCTTAAGTGTGCTGATATTGTACTACTTCCATGAGGCTAAGACACTTCGTATGCCACCCCACGCCGGCAAATAATGCGTCTGTCATCTGCCGAGCACGTTGGGTAGCAGCGAGTAGCAGACGGGGACGAACTATACCCGGGGACAACTTTCTGTGGCAATGCAGCCAAGGCTACGGAGCCGGACCACGCCTTTTCACTGCGCACCTGGAAGTAGTTCAACAAAAATTGCTAGCGGTAACCTCGGCAATTCAAGGATATTTACTTCTTAAGTTTTAGACTTGCATTGATAATTCCACTAAATTGCTAGGCCGAATATATGAAACACAGATCTTTTTTTTTTACATTTTCGGATATTTTTGGTTGCAGTTGTTGCCGCTGGCGTCGCAACAGTTCCCTCCGAAAAAAAAAACAAAAAAAAAACATGACGTTTTTGTTGACCGTTTCCAGCAGCCCGCCATTTCATTCTCCGCATAGGATTTGTAAAGCTTCGCTGTCTAAACAAACGAAGCGAGTGGTTTACAAAGTGTACGCCCAAGTCAGACTGATGCAACCGGGACTCTCCGCCGTTTTCGCAATCCGTTCCGTTTGCCAGTTTCCCGGCGTACGCGAGCGCGTGCGTAAGCATGTGTGCATGCTGCTCTTTCGGTATTCCGCGACCGCGTTATGTAAGTACGCCGCACATGCCGGTAGTGCTGCCCAGTAGAAGAGTTTGCAGATCGGTGCATTCCGTCAAAACCGCAGCGCTTACAAACTTCACTTCTTTTCTGAACGATACAAAGTCCGCCGTCGGTCTGAGTTCTTCAGTTCACGGCCGCGCGGGCCGTGTCCAGTCAAAGCGTTGGCCTGTGTTTACAAACAAATGAAGCGTGTGGAAGGAGACGCCAATATGCCTGCATGCTCGGTGATCGTTGTTCAGTGCACTCAACTACGGAGCTTATGCGAATAAATGAACTGTATCAAATGCGTATCGGTAACGCCGAAACTGAAACCGAAACTAGTTTATTGGGAACTACTTTGCGCAGTAACACAGAGCAGTTAGCTTCCCCCTCCCCCTCCCTCCGTAGCTTTCGCTCCATTGCCACAGAAAGTTGTCCCCGAGTATACATTCCGCATTAAACGTTGCAAAGCTGGACTGGTAATTTGAGAAACCATTACCCTTACGCAAAACAATCAACGTCATGACTGTCGCAGTGTTCGTCGGCGCAGGCGATCTGTCGAAGAGCTTAGTGTAAATCATCACACCGTTTTCAACTGATGTACACCGATGACGTGTTTGAACCGATAACAACGTATCGTCGTTGTCATCGTCGACGCGCAAACAGTCAGGAGCAGGCTGCCTGTCTGTCACTTGAATGACAAATGTTTGTCGAAAGTCCGCTTACTTGTGTGTATTGACCTACCGGGAAATGATTAGTTATTAGTAAAGAGGAAGGACAGGGAAAGTTGTTAATAGAGAGAGGGCAATATGACAGGCGAAGAGGGCGGGAAAAAGGGTGTTGAGCGAAGGGGACAGGGAAGCGAGAAAATGGTGAATTTTAGGAGAAGGAGGGCGACTGAAGTGGGGGAGTGCGACACGTAGAAAGGGGGAGGGAGAGTTTGATATTGAGTGACAAGTAAAGTGTTGGGAGGCAATAAGATGGAAAATGTGTAGCGGAGTGCATGTGGGTACAATGGTAGGGGAGAAAGCGAAAAAAAAAATAGTCCGGGAACTAGCCGGGAAGGCCTCGGAAGAGTATGAAGTCAAAGGGGAGGATTACTTTTGCGACAAAAGGATCAGAGGGTGAACAAAAAAGGGGAGAATAATTGCTGATAGTGGTGGCATTAGACGGGTGGGGACGGGGAGGGTAAACAGCGTATAAGAACGTGTAAGAGGACGGAGAGTGGAACAGAATGATATACGCAACGCAGATCCAAACAGCGCTAACAAACTGGACAAGGAAAGACCACACAGCGTCTGCAACGCATTAAAGACGGCGCTGTGTGTTGTCTTTTCTCGTCCCGTTTGTTAGATCTATTTTGATTTCCGTTGGATATGACCCAATTAACTCAAACCACCGTCCACATCAGATATATAAGGTATAAGGAGAAGTAAAAGAGGCTGAAAAAGTGTAGCGGAAAGTAGGGTAAGCAGAGCGGAATGCTAAGGCGGAGGGGGCGGTGGGCAGCGGGAGAAAGAGAGAGAGAGGGAGAGAGAGAAGGAGGGAGAGAGAGAGTGAGAGAGAGAGAGAGAGAGAGAGAGAGAGAGAGAGAGAGAGAGAGAGAGAGAGAGAGAGAGAGAGAGAGAGAGAGAGAGAGAGAAAACACTTCATTGGCTGAGGAAGCGGCCAAGCAGAATTGAAGTCCTCATGTTGGCGGCGGGTAAGGGCTGAACGTCCACTTCACCAGGACGTCTTCTCCTTGAGTTCAGTGGGCGAGCTCGTGGTAACCGTAGGCCAGTGTCTTTCGGCGACCTCTTCCGCCCTCTTGACCAGGCGTACCTGTAGGCCCGGATCGGGGCTGCGATGCGAGGCCTCCCACCTCTAATCAGAGGGGATTTCGGGAAAAGGGTCCTGGGGGCATGCCCACATGATGTGGGCCAGGTTGGTATGGGCGCCACATAAGGGGCACACCGTGGTTGGATAGAGGTATGGTGGATATAGGTCATGGTGGACGGATTGGGAAAGACTCCCGTCTGCAGTTGTCTCCAGACATGGCTTTGCTCTACGGTCAGGGATTTGTCTGCCCGAGGATAGATCCGGCGGGAGAGGAGGTAGTAGGTGGTAATATCATGAAAGCCGATCAGATGGTCCCGCGCGGACCTGGATCTGTGATAGGGATACGGGCTCGGCCCAGCCCGGATGGTAGGTCCTCGGGCTAGGTCATGGGCCGCCTCGTTTTCCTCGAGTCCCGAATGCGCGGGGGTCCAGATAAGTTGTACAGGGGATTGCGGGGGGGGGGGGGGGGGGGTTACTGAGCAAACTTTTGAGCGCCGTTGGGGATATTCGTCCAGCGGCAAAATTTTGGAGAGCGGTTTTAGAATCTGTAATGCTGTTTCGGGGGTAGAGTTAAGTGAAAGGGCCAGCGCTATCGCCGCCTCTTATGCCGGTTCTGGGATTGGCGTCCTGACTGTAATGGAATCAATGGTGTTGGTTTTTGGGTAATTACAAACAGCGATTGCGGTGAAGGCCTCGTGGTGTCTGTATTCCGCTGCATCTATGTACACGAGTAGTGGGTAATTTTTGTCTTATACAAGGCGCGGGCTCGTTGTTCCCTCCGACCAGAGTGGTACGTGGGATTCATGTTGCGGGGGAGTGGTTCGGCT
Organism: Haemaphysalis longicornis; assembly: GCF_048455015.1. NCBI lineage: Eukaryota > Metazoa > Arthropoda > Arachnida > Ixodida > Ixodidae > Haemaphysalis > Haemaphysalis longicornis. Next base: position 74,406,979 of record NW_027526204.1, read on the forward strand.
ATGATGTTAGCGCGGATACTATGGGGAATAGTTGTTGCAGCCTGATACAGGGTGTGGTATGCCTTCCTGTGGGGCTGCGAGTGAGGAGTTCGTATTGTACCATCAGGTGGGCTTCGACAAGTTCGCTGGCCTTACTGTGAAGGCCTAACCCTTCAAGTCTGGCAGTTGACGGGGCGGCGGAGGCGTAGCGCCGCCTTGTAGGCTCATCAATGAGGGCGTCTATTTTGTCCGTTTCTGCCGTTGTCAGCTGAAGGTATGCAATGGAACAAAGTATTCGGCTCACGATGAAGGCTTGGCGGAGGCGGACCCTGTCCTGCTCGGTCAGGCCTAAGTGCTTATTGGTGACTCTCTTCAGACTAGTAGTTTGGTTTACATGCCGTTCAATCGTTATGATACAGTTGTGATTAAGTCTGGATGATTGTATCTGCAGCCCAAGGAATTTAAGGGAAGTGACCTCTGGAATCTCTCTCCCTTCGATGTGAACTTTTATTTTGGATCTCAGTTGTTTTTTGTGGCTCGGGGGAATGCATAGTAGCTCAGACTTGACCGGGAAGCAGGTCAAGCCCGCTTTCCCGCCTCCTCCACCACCACTTCTACACTTCTTTAAAGCGTTTCTTCGATGTGGCCATCACTCCCCCGGTTTATCCAGAGGGTGATGTCGTCTGCGTAGATGCTATGGTACAGGTGGGGAATCCGTGCTAATTTTAGAGGAAGGGAAAGCAAAAACAAGTCGGGGGTTGGGAAATTGAAGGTTGAAGGAAAGGGGATTGGTGATGAAAGAGGAGGACGATATATTGTGGGGTGGAGTTGTGGGAGGTAGAAATGAGGAGGATTATAAAAAAAGTCGTGCGGAGAAGGGAGGAGAAATACAATAGAAGACCATGAGGGAAATTTGACGAAGGAAAGCTTACCACTGGGAGGAAGGAAGAGCAGGAGAAAGACATGGGGTGAGGAAAGGAGGATGATATAGTTTATTCAGGTGGACGGAGATATTGGGAGAGGGTGAAATGTAGGCGTTAGTAAAGGCTCAGAAGTGCGGAGGGGCCAGAGAAAACGCTAGTGGAAGGAGACATGGAGGAGTGGAGCACAGTGGGAGTGGGAAAGAGGGATGAAGTGTGAGAGGGCGAGCATCTGAGGGAAACGGAGAACAGGAGGACGGAAAAGCTAGGACCAGTTTAGGGGAAGCGAAGTACGGAGCAGTATCCTCCCCTTCATACAAGGCCTGCAGCGCTGTCAAGGCTGAAGAGTGTAGTGGGGCGCTTCACGCGACGAGAAAAGTAGTGAGCAAGGCTGACCAAAGCACTCAGATTGCATAAACTAAGAACGCAATTATTATAATTAGGAACTGGTTGGCGTTATCTGAATATACTACGTTTGCTCACGTTTATTTATTTTTATTCACAATACCCCTAAAGGCCCCAGTGAGTGGGTATTGCATAACGGGGTTACATTTAGACATATCTTGCATAACAGTAAAAAAGAAATCAGAGAAAAAACAAAACAAAAAGGGTAATATTCAAACTGAGAACTGCTGGAAGATTTGACAACTTTTTGCTTTCAGGATCTGTCAAAAGAGAAACTCAGAAATGGCGTAACAGTTCCAAACAGAGTCCAGGTCGTGAAATTTGAGCAGACGATGCGCCCGGTTTCATCACTTCATTTCTTTTTTTCCTTTGAGTTATATAGGCAAGATAGTTTTGTCTGCGCTTATTTTCATTCTTGCCTTATATCATAGATTGAAAAAAAAATTATCCGAAGAAAATTGTGGTCTCTACTCAAAAATTGCTCCTGCAAATGTGTTCCTCCTTTTGGGTGCACTTCTTACCTCAGAGCCATGGGGTAAGGCAGGGTGCTACAATTTTTTTTGCCGCGGGCTAGTTCCGTAGCTTTCACTGCGTTGCGTGCTTTGTATTAACTCTTTCGCTACCGCCGGATTAATTGACCAATTTTTAGGGGTCCAAGAAAACATTTTTTTTCCTGCTAAAAAAATTGGTTACACACTAATTACAGAACAAAAATTTAGAATATTGAACGGCCTTTCCAATAACACCAGTTTTTTAAATGTTCTTTCATCATAGTAGTGAAAAAAATATCACAATCAAAATTTTTGTCAAGTTGTCCAAAAAAATGATAAAGAAGGAGTTGTGTATATCAAACCACCGGTAGTAGAAAAAAATTGGAATATAGATTTTGTATGGAAACATTTCAAAAACGCGTCCTAGAAAAAATGTCGACTTGCGCGGAACAGTTTGTCAGATGTATTAAAAAATGTTAGCACTCATGGTGCTCGAGTCATGCGGTGAAGCCCAACCTCAAATTCAAAATGTGCAATTTCGGGTGGTTCCCTGGAATAAATCTGGCAGTTTGACATTATCAGAGGCACCAATTTACCCCCACATAACGTTAAAACATATTGTCAATGACTGACTTCGCATTTACAACGAGCACAATGTTTGTGACAAGCACGCGATGCGGAAAAAAAACATGCATGAAGTCGAAAACGGAACGCCGTGGTTGATGCTTGTTGAAGTTCACGGTCAGTTATATCTCAAAACATAAAGCTGCGCTTTATTATCATCTTCTTACTCACAATTGTAGCCTTGCTCGCAAAAATGAGGTATGATGCACAAGAATCGTGCCCTGTGGTCTTTGGGCGAGTAGCAGTTGCGCGATGAAAAACATCAGCACAACCAGCCTCCGCTATTGCAGCGCCACCTAACATTTTTGAAATGAAACAGTACAAAAACTTATCGGAGACTCCGCCCGAATAGACAGTTCAACTAAGCAGCAACATTAGACACCCGGATATACCCTCGCATGGAAGCGAAACTGGAAGTCGAACAGCTGGCAGTGTAAGGCTGGTTTGAAGCGCTGTCCTCGGCGGAACAGACATCTGGCGACTGGGTGTGATCTTTTTTTTAGGGGCGAAGCTCCTTAAGTCATGGGTCTGCCCATCCCTTGTGTCTCGTGGTACGTGACCGCAGCATGCTTTCGGAGATGTCGCAAAGTGGGCCGCGTTGCACGCGGAAGAACCGGCTGCAACCGGCAGCGCAAACACGGCACCGGGAGCGCGAGCTTGTCTGTGTTCGCCAACGGAGGCGCGAGCGCACGTGCACTGCGAGGGGGAGATCACGCAAGAGATCACGCCACGAACGCAGGCAGTCGTTCTCGGAGATCGAACGAGACGCAAGGACCTTTGCTCGTTTCCTCTCGTCTTGTTCGGGCACAAGTTCACCCTAAATAAAAGTTCTTTCTTTACCGTTGTGTCCCTGCCTACGTGACAAATTGTGGTGGAGGTGCGGGGTAGTCCTCGATGGCGCGGGGTCTTTCACCGGGTCTGGGCCTGGAAGCATTGACTCCGAAAATAAAAGTTGATTTGTACAATGTACGCACACAGTCTTACGTCTTTCTTAATGATGTAATGGGCGAACTTTCACGGGAGAGTTACGGTTACCGATGATCTCCCTCTCTCGAGCTTTGCCCCACTTACCATCATTCATTCCGTGGATATGGCGTGATTTTTTTTTACTTGCATCTGAAGTTCTTATCGCAGAAATCAAGTTAGGGTGGGGGGAAATTAGGAGCGGCGTGCTTTGTTCGAGGATCAGTCGCGGACGCTCCAGGCGCCATGGCAGGTATCCTTGAAGTTGGGTAACTGCGTAGTAGCGCTAAATATGAATATCGCGATGCAGAAACTAAACCGAAACTGCTGTAAGCTGTTCGCGAATGGTCCTGGGGTAAGTAGAACTACCACAGAACTTAGAACAACGTGGGCAAAGGCAATAAAACTGCCTAGAATCATACAGTACCTTTGCGACCAGGCACTACTTGACATTTTCAGCCGATTTCTGGGATTATTACTGTCAGAGCGCGAACCTGACGATTGAAAATCGTTTGCTGGGTCACCATTCACGCCCTGATAGCAAAAAACAAACGCTGGTGCAGAGTAATTACGAGTGGCACGCATTCTTCGTTGTTAGCAGTGACGCGCGATGACCACGCCCCTTTTCTACACCCAGGTGATTCAAAAGCGTGTCAAAAATCACGTTTCCGTTGCAAAAATGAAAACAAAACTGATTTTGAAAGGCCATTTTCTGGTGTAACTCTGAACAGCTTTACTTGTTCGAGCAACGCCTGGAACGCTATAAAAAGGCACTCCCTAAGTATCGATCAAATTGATCGATTTTGAATAGGCGCGGTAGCGAAAATTAAACACACCATGGCGGATATGAAAAGAGGGTAGGTGAATGGGGGGAAGGAGAGAGGAGGGGAAAGCGTGAATGGTAGGAGAGGAAGAGAGAAGGAGGCGTTAAATGCAGGCTAAGCCAAAACGCTCCTCATCCTTTGCAGCGATATATAATCTAATTTCGCTAGGCACAATTATTCGTAACGCTGCGAAGAAATGAGGGGTACCAGAACCGGTTGCAGTCATTTTCTAAAGGTACCATATATTTATGAACATTTCTTTTACTCCCACATTTCAGGCACAAGCTTCGGTGTGACGAGGCAGCTCAAGGCAAACCAACGAGCCCTGCAGCCCCCGTTCTGTCATTTCTGGGTATAAAACGTTTTTCAGGGGCTCGGACTGTCGGCCTCTCATGTCGTCGCAGCATCATGTAGTCACAATCTCAAACAGCGGGACACTCGTTTTCAACGCCTCGCTCTAGAACGTTTCATCTCCGTTGGGAAAAGGCGTAAAAGAACACACCGGAACACTTCTTTTCCGATGCCTCGCGCTAGAAAGCTTCGTGCTTCAAAGGCGTGAAACTTGCAGCAAAGCTGAATACCTCTACCTTCAACGGATTCATCTGCGTGGGAAAAAATGCCAAGGCGCCAAGAGTACACTTATATACTGCATGCTTCACGCCTGCCTAGGTTTCACGTTAGTGGAGATGGCACGGGATGTTTTCTTCGTCCCCCAATCAGTTTAAATTTGTAACTGGGTGTGAATTGCTTAGTAAAATAAATTTGTGCTGTTTTTGTAATTAACACTCAAACCTTTATAGATATAGACCTTCTTTTTCTACTGTTCTTCATCGTTCAAGTACGTGGGGTTTATGAAGTCATGTAACCTTGTTCAGTAGTAGTAGGTACCATTCAGACATTTCCGTGTTACCAAGCACTTTTTTATAGAACACCAATAATTTCATTATAGGTGAATTATTCGAAGTCGTGGATATTTTTTGTTCTTCTAACAACCATTCAATAATTGCTGTGATGCGGGATCTTTTTAGATTTTTCGAAAATCATTTCACTTTGTGCGAAATATTGAAGTAACTTTCTACAGAACTCGTAATCACCATGCAATTATTTCTCTGCTTCCACATGTTCTGTGTGATTGTTTTCTTATCATTCCACTGGAGGCGAAATATTTAGTTATGTGTATTTATCATTGTCTTCTATCCACCATTCAATCCTTTCTGTTTTTCCACTTTTTTTTTGCATTGTTCCCGATTCCTTTCTTTTTGTGTGAAATATTGAAGTAGGGTAAATTTAAACTGTGCTCGTAACCACAACTCAATCCTTTCTGTGTTGCGGAGATTTTTTTCTTTACTGTTCGCCAATCATTGTGCTCGATGCATATAATTTAAAGTCACGTAAATTTGTACTGTTCTTGTAACCAGCATTCAATCGTCTGTTTCCGAGCTTTTTTTGTTTTGTTGTTCCCCAATAACTTCACTAAGGGAAAATGATTATTTAGACATGTAGATATTACATCTATTACATGTATTTAGACATGTAAATTTATCTCTCTATTGCAACAACCATTCAAATATTTCTAGGTTTAAGTTTTCTTTCTTCCCTATTTATTGCCACCTTTTCTGCTCGATGTGACTTATTTAATATTACGTAAAATTTTACTATCCTTATAATTATAAAATCTGTAACCTTTAAGCCAAAGCAGATAGGCCTCAAAACTAAAGTGCTTGTGTTGCAAAATTGTATTACTTTTTGAAGCCAATATAAACTGTATTGCCTGAACTTTTGTATTTTATATGTACTTTGAAAGCTTTCTTTCTGCCCAGCTATACTTACTTCCACTTTTCTTGACGTGACTTACTTTAAAGTCTACGACTTTATTTTTCAATTGCTTGAGTAATAGTTTATTCGCACATGGTTTGTACAGCAATGTTGTGTGGTAAGATATCCGCGCCCGACGACACTTGTGAGGTTCCCTATTGTCAAGGGAACTTGTGCTGATAGGACCGGTTTGCTGTTACTTATTGTCCCTTGTTTTAGATGTGATGTTCCTTGTTTGGAGGTGTGCTTATTGTGCAACTGTAAGCGTCTGTCAGCTTGACTCTTCAGATTAGACATCATGTAGTTTGCAGCACTCCAATAATTGGAACACATTACTCTAGAAACCAGGCGCCAAGTAACAGCACACAGTGCTGATGAACTACCAAGATCGAAAAATCCAGCGCGGCTTAGACGACACCAGGAAGAACGACGGGACAAGCGCTCAAAAACATTGCATCTGAAATATAAGTGCCCGCGACATGTACGAGTCTTCCAAAAGGAGCCTGGCCGAGCTCCAAAGTAATGTCTAAAGAACCTAAATTTAATAGATACATTTTCATCTTCACAACATGAGTAGACCAGGTGTGTAAGTAACGAACTGGTTGTTCCAAAAACCACGAACAAATGTGGAATACGCATACCTATATCTTGCGTACGTGCCACTACCATATCAATAATATCCACCACTAAGATAATATCCAACAAACGGCTTATAAAAGTATCGTCACAAGTGCATTATGCAATGGTTTGACGCTGTTTGTTCGAGAATTGTTTTAGTTGCAGCAACGTGGAATATATGTAATTTCAATCAAAGCGCGGATGTCTCCTGGACATCTGCAATGTCGTTTGCTTTTATTTCCAGAATATCTGTAACACCGCAACGTTATTTGCTGGGTGTCGCTGGCAGGTTGGTTTTCTCGAAAGCCACCAATTTCAGGTAGATGAATGTTCCCGTTGTACAGGTGGCGGGTTATTCTTTTAAAAAAGAACTTTTTTCCATCATTTTACCGGTTCAGCGGAGCTGGGTAACGGGACGGAAAGAGCGGTACCGTGTTGGTTATTTTGCAGATTTATGATTGCTGTTATTTTGACTGTTTTCTATTCTCAAGGCCCAGTATCATGCAGTGAAGTCGAGTTATGATATTCCGACAGGTGTAAGCGGGAAGGATAAGAGACGTAGGAAATCGCCTCATATGCATTCAATCATAACCTGGAGAAGAACGTTTCTTGACGTTTTAAATGTCCGCGTTGAGGTTCCTTATCGAAAATCGAAGGTCCATAACGGGTATTGGCACTACATCACAATCATATTGAAGGGACACTTTTGGCATAGAAATTATAGAAATGAGCCTTCAATACTGAAATCGAGGGGTTGGACGGAAGCCCCTCTGGTCAGGAAAACACATCACAACATCACAAAATTTTGTCAACTTCTACACGAGCACTTGCAGAGCAGCACATATAATTAGGCATCATCTTGTTTCTTTCACTGGGTAAGGTGTTGAATCGGTCGGGTTTTTCAATCTAATCTATTTTTACCCCTTGCCTTCAGCTTTTTTCTATGCGTCTCAGGTGTACGCTATCTGTTGCAAATATGTTCATTCTTTTTTCGCATTTTCTACCGCCAAAAGTTATTGTGAGATTTGTACCTTTCATTTGATGTGGTTTGTGTGCTTTGAACATTGTAGTACTTTTTGCGTTATTTCCCTGTAATGTACTTATCCGTTATTTTCCCTTGTTTTTCTCTGATTTTGCCTTGTGTGTACTGAAGATTTTGGTTCTTTACAATCTTTTCTACCGAGTGTTGGCTGCTTGTACATTCTGTAATTTTCATGTAACCCCCCATACTCAATGCCCCCGGGCCTCTAAGGTATTTTAAATAAATAAATAAATAAATAAAAACTGGTACCAACGAAGAATGTTTCAAATCCAAAAAAGACGTTTCGGCTACCGTACGGGTGCCTTGTTCACAAATACTAAATAATCTCCAGCCTCTTCCTTTTGGGAAATGTCCTCCTGTAATGACAGCACCCTGAATATATTGAGCAGCTAGCTGTCATTGCAGCTGCCTGTTGTGACCAGCTGTATGCGAGATACAGGCTGGCGTACAATTGTTTAGTGCAGAAGTCACGCCAATTTTGTTGTTCCCCTAACTTTTTTATGGTGCGCCTCACGTCTTTCAGCTGTGCGGGCCTATCTCAAGTCTCCTAATACATTTGTGCACGGAGCCTTCCACTCATCTCACTTACAAAAAGCACGCAGGCATCACACGCCAGATGGTACGTGTGATTGTAGACACAGGAATGAATCTCTATACAAATTAACATGCGACCCTTTTCTGACTTACGAAACGAGAGGAGTAGGTGCCTTTAGGTTAAACTTCCGGGGCGGTGTGCAGTGCGGCAAGCTTATACGGCTTGCCTGCTCCTCGACTAAACTTGGCGACTCTTTTTGCTGGGAAGCACAGCAATGATGTTCGCCGCTCGCCGATGCCGAAGTGTTTTATTTTCCTTGGTCAGCCTTGTAGCGAGACCAGCGGCCTGTATTTTCCCGTGTACTTCATCCCTGATAATATAGCATAACGTTTTCGGGCTTGGTCACAGGTAATAAGGTAATACAAAATAAGGTGAATAAGGTAATACAAAATTGATGGCACGGAAAACAATTACCCACACGATATTGACTGCGTTTTTTTCAGTGAACAGGGTCGATCCGTTTCGTCGTGAAGAAATGGTTCGAGAATGGTCGAACCGTTCGGGCTTTCGTTTAAGGTCTGTTTCAGCTTTTGACATGCTAAATGAATTGCTGTTCGGGTTTGGGTTATGTTACCACAAATAAACCTGTTCGCTTGCTTTGCGCCGAACTTATTCTTACGTGATTTAGAAAATAGGTCAAGATTTAGAAATGGGTTAAGGTGATTTAGAAATGCCAGTAAATACGTTAAAACTAAGGAGGACCAATTTCAGGAAAAGGCGGCATAGAAAAAGGTTCACAAAAGTGGAAGAGAACGAAAGAGGTGGAAAAGAAGCGAAATGATGGGCTGCAAAGCATCAATGCAGAAAGAACAGACAGATTCCACTCACTTATTCAAAGACAGCTGCAAAGTCTAATAGGCTTGTAAATGAGAGATTTAAGGAGTAAATGGTAATAAAAACAATTAGTGGATACTGTCACAGAAATAAACTGTTTTAAAGGAGCCATGAAGACAAAATACAAGTAGGAATTATTGGAAAGATTTCGAGTTTTATAGCGTTCCCAGCGCTTGCGCGACAGCAAATGATGCCATATTCCCTGAGAAATTGATCAATTTAGGTTAAAATTTTGATTCTCCCGCCAAATCGTGTGTTTTGGTGACGTTTTCAATGAAGTCATAATGGCGCGTATACAAACAAACTTCCACTGCGCCATTCGGCTATGCGGCCTAGCTTGCCGTAAAACCCCCCAGGTGGCGCTACCACACTCAGCACTCCGCCGTTGGTTTGTTTTTACCGTATTTACACCTGGCTTGTTTTTGTTACGGTAGAAAGTAATCGCTTCGTGAAACTTGGGGTATGCTTGGCAAACAGGGTCACGTAAGGCAACGTCGCTTACGCCAATCGGCCAGCGTATTATAAGACAACTCCGAAGCGTCGGACTGCGCAGCTAAAACAAGGCTAGTGCGCCCAGTACCAACAGCAGTGCGCATTGGTAATTCTATGTTTACGTGTATTTTCGTGACTTTTGTTGTTTAACGCATGATTCTTAAAGGGGTCCTGAAATGCCTTCCGCCGATGCATGGATGTACATGTAACCAAATAAAGCAATGTATTAGCAATCTCCTCCTGCAAGAATTTTGTTAAAGCGATGAGTATTAGCTGAGAAATCGTAAATCAAAAACCGCGAATTATCGTCGCGCCGTATTTCCTCCTCCTTTCAACTGTTTCTTCGCTGTTGGCCTCCCCTCCCATGATGCTCCGCTTCTCAGCGGTGACGTACTTCCGCTATTGCGCTCCCACAGACTGCCGTCTGCTACGGGCCAGCTCTTTCGGCTTTTTCATCTCTGTAGACACCATGGACACAGGCTGGAAAAGCGAACGAATGACCTGGCCGCATGTGTGCGGCCTGGCCTTGCCCTTTCGCGGTGTACGTAGCTGCAGTTGGTATCGGCGGCGAACTCGCAGCCGCGTGGGGAGAATCGTGCGCTCGTTCCCTTTGGTGCACCGCGCACTGTTTATCCAAAAAGCGCGGTCTCAGATGTGGCCCCGCTGGTGCCGGGTGTTATTTTGCGGTGGTTGTAATTCCTACTACCGGCGGCATGTGAAAAAAGACATTTTCAACCGACACAGAACCCGTGCACAAAACGCGCCGGATCGGATCGCTTTATCAGCGGCGATGAACGTGAAGGCGAAGAGCAAACCAACGCTGCACTCGATCAGCGAGAACCCGTGTTCTGACAAGCTGCACCCATGTGTTGCATTCAACACTGACGGGAAAGCGTTTGTTTGCACTTGTTTGGATAGTCGTAAAATGTCCAAACACTCCGGCACTCCGCTAGCAGATCAGCCGGCGAGACATTTCGGAAAACATTTGACAGATGGCGCCGTATGCATTAGTGTGTCGCTACGCAAAACTGATGAGACGCTCTACTAAAACTCCCATCGCGGTGTCACGTAGCGGAACGCAAAAATTTAGCGTTTAGCGTATGCAAAGGCCACAAACGCTGTACTAAAACTCTATTAGCAGCAAAATAGCGTGCGTATGTGAAACCGCTTGCGTTTACAAAGCTGCACGCCGAGCGCGTACGTTTCAAACCTAGTGACATCGTTTAAATACACTGGCAAGCACAGTGTAACGTAGTCAGATATCAACCGTATGCTCAGGCGACAAGCAAGAGCTTGTTTTATGTGGGGCGGAGATTGCGCATAAAGGCCCGTTCGCACTTGCGACGAAAGCGAGTGAGAGCGGCAGGAATTCCGTCGCTTTGTCGCGCGACGATCGTTTTTGTCGAATGGTCGGGACAAATTTTGGTTGCGCGACAGAATTCCCGTCGCTTTCGCTCGCTTTCGTCGCAAGCGGGAATGGAAAGTTCTGCCGCTGCCGTCTGCTACGCACCTCGGAGGTACCGCGCGATCTGCTCGGACCGGATGAACGCGCACACTCCCGCACGGCAGCGCCCCAAGCGGCAGACGGCCGCGTACATCGCTCCCGGCGCCCGCCTGGAGCCCGCCCTCGGCACACTAGCCAGTATATTTCAGGCACTATAATGGAGGAAAGATTTTTTGCTTCCGATGAACCTAGTTCTTTGCCCCTGTGTTTTTAAATACGTGAAGTGGTTAGCACGTCGTCCTCACGTAGCTCTGTATCGTCGTAGCATCGCTGATTGTCCGAACGAAGCTTGCAGCTAAGCCAATGCAGCGACCGAAGCTGCGTGTGTGTGTGTGCATCGCCTCCTGTGTGTTGTGGACGCGTTCGTTTCGCGATGAAATGCGACATTGTACTTCTGCGGGTGGATAGTGCTTCCCATGGTCTGGATTATCTTTCTCGAACGAAGTACCACTCAACCTCGCATGGGGTATGTGCAGTGTGCCTGGCTAAAAGCCTTCTCGCTTGCGCGCCAGAGTTGTGACTTGCTGCTCGTCCCCGCAAACCGGGTGTGAGGTGAGTGCCGAATTTACGACGGGCAGGAGGAGGCAACTCATCGTCTGTCAATCGCGGTTCAGACTTGCAACGCATGTTGTGACGTTGCGTTCGTTCGAAACGCATCTCTGGATTGTTTTGAAGTTGAATAAAATGTACGCGTCAAACCCGGGCATTCGGCTCAGGGCGTTCTCTGCGATTGCACCAAAGAAGTGCCACGGGACTTTCTTTATGGTACGTACTCACGTAAGATAAAATCCACGTCGTGTTATGGCCGTGTTGCATTCAATACAAACGGTTAAGCGTTTGTTTACACTTGTTTCGTTTGTCGTAAAATGTCAAAGCACTCCGGCACTCCGCTGGCAGATCAGCCGGCGAGCCGACGCTGAGCAGACGACTCATCTCTTTGCCGGAAGTGCGTGAAAAAGCCGCCCAATAGCAGGATGTCTAGCTCATGACGAACATCTGGGAATCGATGATGTAGACATGTGAAGATGGCGGCGCCCAAAAACACGAAGGAAAGGGTTAGAAAAAAGCGACAAACTTTGCAACAAAAGTGTGAACTTTCCGCTGCGCGTAAAAGAGTAATACTTGGCACAGGTGACGTTGGCGACCCAATCTAGCGATTGCGCTAGTTCATTTAGTGTGCTCAAAATGCCTTTCAGGGCCCCTTTAATGGTGTAAAATGGATACGCATTGCTTTTAGGCGCAAATAGCTCGTTCGGCAAGCTTATAAGCTCTGCCTAAATCTGCTTCTTTCGTTGCGGTGTGCTGCCACCTAGCGTGCCTAGCGGAAGTTGAAGCGGTAGGGTTTGCCGGCGTTTCCTCCGGCTGTGTTCTCGTTGTATGCACGGCAATCCCACATTACGGCGAGCAGCAGCCAAAGTTTTTCTTCTGTGTTGGTGTTATAACGCCTTAAGATGACAGCCCGTGGTCATCGCATAATACAAGGCGGCTTCTTATCACTGAATGAGGGCTGGCAGAGAAATCTCGGACAGATCCGTGGGCCGTCCGAGTAACAGAGCGAGCAGTACTTGGAGTCATCTGGCATGAAGTGCGATCACCAGCTCAACAAAGGCCGGCAGTTCGCAAAATGCCTTTAAGCACTGGACACATGTACGATTGGTACACGCGATTCGCATGCAAGTGATCGTTACGACTCTCGCCACGACTAGTCGTACGCGTGAATTTGAGACGGCCCGATGCGCGCATGAGATGCGTCGTCGGCGTCGCTCCGCCCACTGTTTTTGCTCCATGGTCAACTACGATGATTGCTGAGCTCAATTTGTAGATTCTGCACGTTTGTTCGCAAGAAATGGATAAAGGAAGCAATCGTGAAGCGTTTTTTGCCTGCGGAAACAGTCCGCGCAGACGCCGGCCGCGCCTGCCAGCTCAGCACATTCAGCGGCTCGAACCGGCGCAGACCACGGTAGCAACCGCACGTGTCGCTGCTCTTCTGAATCAATGTGATCGCTAAAAAGAAGTTCCATATGCGAGAAAGTAGGTGTTAGTGTGGTGAAAAATTGTGCTAGGGATTGTTGTGAGGTCTTATTTTAAAAGCGGCGATCATATATCTGCCGCGATGCAAGCCTACGCTGACCGGTCGCTGCGGTGCGCGGTGCGCCGAGCGGCCGAGAGATGGCGATACCTGCGCGGAAGCATCGAAACAGGCTACGCAGATGTCTCGGTCACCGATCGCTCAAACGGCAGTTATAGCTTAAATAGAGTTCCACATGCGAGAAAGAGGATGATAGTGTTTTGAAAGGTTGTGTTGTGGATTGTCATTCGCAGTTGCACAGATAGCGGCGATAAAATATCCGCCAGGATGCTAAGCCCATCACCCGAGCAGACGCGAGTGACGCAAGCCGCCGTAGCCGATCGCGTGCGGCCGACGGGAAGCGATAGAAGCCGACACCGTTCCTTTTTTGGCACTCCGAGTTACAACGGAACGGCGCACAAGTTGTGGGCATTGTTCCGCGCACAACGAGCACACACGAAAAATCAAACGATGTAAATACAACAACGACCCCTACCCGCTTGTGCGGGAGCTGTGGGGAATGTCGTCTGCTGCCCCTACCGGACTGCTTAGGGACTTGGCCGCTGGGGGATTGCGCATGCGCAGTGGAGTTGTGAAAGAGGCGGGTTGTGTTTGCTTTGGCCGGCTTCAGCCAATCGCACAGCTGGGCTCATATGACATCATAGGTTCTGTTGCGAGAACTGAGCTAGTGGGTCGCATGACCATTCCCCTTTTCCCTAAGTATATGGCTTATTTGAGCGAAGCGTACGTTAGAAGTGGTGTCAGTATGATTCTAACGAGGCAACCTTCCGAACGAACCAAACTTTTGTTTTATCTTCATGGCTCCTTTAATTTACAGACGAGGTCAGCCTGGCAGGTTTTGTGGCTTGGCACATCGAACAGGAAGGGGGGTCCATGATGTGAAGTCGAGACAGTAAAAAATAAAAAGAACAAAACAAAAATAGGAACGCACACGCAGGTATACGTTGGCAGCAGCCTTTCGTCGTTGGGCCGTCAGACACTGCAACATATCACTTCCACGTTTTTAAGAAAACGCCAATCGGCCTTCGTTGCGCACGCCACCACATCAGAAAATGTCCATGGACTAGGTCTGTTTCTTGGTGCGATTTTCGGACGTACCGCAAAGAAACAGTCATCCCAATTCTTGAAATTATATGGCCATCCAGGACACACACACAATACATGCTGGTTGTTTTCGCGGACGGGTGAGAGCTTGACGGATGACCAAGCAGGATGAGCTTTACCAAGGGGAAGGGCTTTGTGCATGGCAGTTTTAAACGAATGTGATTTTGTGAGGCCGCGTGTTAAGCAGGCGGGAGTGTGGCCCGCAGAGGAGGATCGACGACAGTTGACGCCATGGCTTCAGAACAACAACAAAATATATTCTTTGGCGAAATCACAAACACTAGAAAAAAGCACTACGAACTTAAACGGTAACAAAATGCAGCACACGCACAACGCGGAGGAAAATAACTAACACAAGTCCGAACCAAAGTTCAGGCGGAAGGGAAAACGAGGAGACACGGTCACGTTCCCGTCTACTCGACGCTGGGCGGGATGACGTCGATGGAACGTGTGGAACGTCGGTGGAACGTCGCCTGTTGAGACGCAGTGGTCGCAGGTCAGAACGCCGATGCCCGGGCTCGTGCTTGGCCACTCTAGGCCTCGCCCCGAATTTCGGCCCGGAACACGCCTCGGCATCTCACCAGCGGGAACAGGCACCCCGCGTTCCAGCAGAGGAGCCCAGGAACAGCGCCCGGGACGAATCTCGGAGCACGGCGCAAGCACGCTCCTGGCTTGAGCACGCACCGCCTCCCGAGGAACCTTTGCGCCCGTTCCTCTAGCGCTGTTTTCGTCGCTCGTCACTGCTGGCACACTCCCCTCTCGTGCTCCTCGCTCGTCGTCGTCTTCTCTTCCTCCGCCGGCTCGCCTCCGTCGTTTGCTGGCGTGCTCTCGCGGCCCGGGGATGTCAATCATCACAGATGTAGAACACGTTCACCTCGCCTGAAAATGTTTCCCGGCGTCCGGAACCTACAGTCGGGGTCCACTCCATACAAGTTTTCTTGATAAGGCACGCCAGGGTTGGTTCAAGCAGGCCGCTTTGAGGACACTGCTGGAGTCGCAGTGTCCTGTCCCGTAAAATACACTAAAGCGACCAGTCCTGGTGGGCAGAGAAAGCAGCTGAGTCCGTCACTGGCATGAAGGAGTTTGCAGAGTCGGAGCTGCTCACTGGGATTTCCTCCCAATCCATCGGTTCTTCGCCACCAGTGACGTGACGATCCATTCTGCCCTGGGCATTAAGGTCATCAGAGTTTGGAGCTTGGTTGGTTTCCGTGAACGGGACAACGCACACTATCGCATTCACTGTCCGTGGAGCTCTCATTCCTTCAATTGCAGCATTGGTAACAGGCAGAAAATTGCGCCCGGTCGATGGTGAGGCAGCCGGTCCAACAGATACCCCGATATTAATTGTGGTAGACTGCCCCGGCAGCTCGCTGGGGTCGTCAAATGCAGTGAAAACCACTGCTACTTGCTGAATGGGGACAGCTTGCTCCATTGGAAGGGTGCTTGGGGAACCAGCTTGGCGTTCCATGAGGGAAGATGCCACCAAACGGCTCGTACGAGTTTTCACGAAGGCTCTTGAGATGTCTGCAAACATGACAACAGAAACATCAGTACAGACAAGAACTTCGTCGCGGGAACGCTTACAGTAGACGCTTATTTCGATGGCTCATACACCCCACAAATGACAGCTTCCTCAGTCGATTATGAGTACGACGTGAACACGTAAAGCGTTTACACATCGTACTCTCTCATGACCTACAACGTCAATAGTGCAGGCGCATCTGGATGCTCAGCTATGGTGGTTGAAAGGATAGGAAAGTGGCAATCGCTCTAGGTCAGACTGAAAGGTGCGGCTACGAACGCTATTAAAGGTATATATATATATATATATATATATATATATATATATATATATATATATATATATATATATATATATGTATTGTGAAGACGGCGGGGAGATAGCACCGACCTCGTAGAGAACGGAGAACGCGCCACGATCTCTGATAGCCCGCTGCATCGTGATCATCGCTCCGGCTAGTCCTCTCAGTGCCTACCTGAATACCGTCACCTGGAACGCTACCATCCATTCCTGAAACCCTGTTTTCAGGAATGGATGTGTCACCGGCGGCTTCCGTTCTGTATTTGTTGTTCGTGTACTTCACATTTCGTGTGTCGAGACGTTCCCTGCACCATTCATTTATTCGTGTAATTCGTATGGGAAGTGTTTTTGAACAGCTCCCTACCCTGTCTTTTTTTTTCTTAATAGATGAAGTTGAATATGGCTGGGCTTTTTAGAAAAGAGTGCCATCATGTATAGTGCCGCATGTATAATGCCTTCCCTTCCCTGTTCCCTCGCCCCAACCCGCCAATGTTGTTAAAAAGGATGCACTGCAGCACACCTTCTGCACCTATATAAGCGTGCGTGCTCCAACGTTGTATGTTACTCAAGATGAAGATTGGTCCTCCAGTCGAAACGTCAGTAAACCACTGTTTTTGTTTTTTCTTGTGCGTCTACCATTTTCTCAACTATTTTTTCTGGCTCCTCGAGAAGTTTCTTTTACTGCTTATATATATATATATATATATATATATATATAAATACACAAAGCCGTATATCACACACCCGGGAAAAAATGAAATCTTAAGAATTAGTTCATTCGCGTTTTCATCAGTTATGTTCGTGGAACAACAGATAAAACCCTCTGAAAATGACACAATCACTAAAATATCAAGACTGACTCAAAATGCAGAATTTTAGAACTGTGTTGTTTTAAGAAACAAAATATTAGGTGTCCGCAATGCAATAAGCCAAAACATTTTTAGCTTGGCGTGATGAAATTGGTAATAATGCAGGGCTTTTCATCCAAAGATATTTTTGGTGGGTGTGTAAAAATGTTGAAGACATGGCGTTTGTAATAACTAAAAACATCAACAAATACGGCGCAAAAGTATCATACCAACTCTTCGAGTTTTACTTAGTGTTTCACTAAGCGTTTACTTAGTGCGCGAAAAATCGTCGCTTTGATTAGTTCTTCGATTGCGATTTGCGTCTTTGAATGTTGGGCGATCGGGTGGACGCACTTTCAGCGAAAGTTGGATGCACTTTTAGCTTTCGCGGTTTGCTAAACCTTCCTTTAAAAAATGGTGCAATTTTTTGCACTATGTAGAAAGCGGGCCAACTGAGCAGGGAGTTAACACACTCCATATATAGCGTTGATTCAACCCCCAGATGGTGTTTCATCATCATCATCATCAGCAGCAGCAGCAGCAGCAGCCTCTCTACGCCCACTGCAGGGCAAAGGCCTCTCCCATTATTCTCCAATTACCTCGGTCCTGTGCCAACTGTGACCGATTTATCCCCGCAAACTTCTTGATCTCATCTGCCCATCTAACTTTCTGCCGGCCCCTGCGACGCTTGCCTTCTCTAGGGATCCACTCTGTTACCCTTAATGAGCAGCGGTTATCTTGCCTTCGCATTACATGCCCTGCCCACGTCCATTTCTTTTTCTTAATCTTAACTAATATATCCTTAACACGTGTTTGTTACCTGACCTACTCCGCTCTCTTCTTGTCCCTTAATGTTACACCTATTATTTTCCGCTCCATTTCCCGCTGAGTCGTTGTCAATTAAATTGAACCCTCTTAGTGAGCCTCCAGGTTTCTGCCCCGTAGATGAGTACCGGTAAGATGCAGCTGTCATACACTTTCTTCTTCAGCGACAATGGCGACTATTCAGCGACTATTCATTATCTGAGAATGTCTGCCATATGTGCCCCACCCCATTCTGATCCTTCTAATTATCTCTGCCTCATGGTTGGGATCTGGGGTCACAACTTGGGCTAAGTAGATATATTCGCTTACCACTTCCACTGCCTCGCCACGTATCTCAAACCGCTGTGCTGTCCCGAGGTTATTGATCATTAGTTTAGTTTTCTGCATATTAATTTTCAGGTTCTACAAGCAGGGTCAGGTAAGACAATGTCGCAGACGCCGATCGGCAAATGTCATGTGCGGAAACCCCAAACCGCCGCACTCTGGGCAGGTATCACAAGCATAGTGCGTGCAGTACACACAGAAGTACGCACTGGTACTTCTTTGTTTACATGTACTTCCGTAGCTTGTATTGTTTGCTCCACCATTCTTACCTCTAGAAAATAAATATTCATTACCCTTACTAAGCGAAAGTAGCCCGTCCTGCATGCTTATAAGCCCTTGTCAATGCTTAAACGTTGGCTAGTTGGTTCGAACTGGAAAACGTGGTTAAGTAGCGCGGTAAAAACGGGACAACTAAGAAGAGACCACACACGACTAGCGCTGGATTCGTTTAGGATGCAGATGGGTTGCACTTAAAGCAAGGGGAAGAACAGGGCCCAGTGTACTAGAAAGAATACTTGTCAACTCCTACATGTCGGCTAGTTCGTTCAAATTGTGAAACATGGTCAACTAGCGCGGTACAGATCCGATGCCTAACTACTTGCGTTAGCTTTCGCCGGCCTGAGTCAATCGTACGGCTGTGCGTAGGAACTCGTATGTTCTAGTTCGGGGAATGAGCTAGTGAGTCGCAGGGCCATTTCTATTTTTCCTAGTTATTCAACTTATTTGAGCGACGTTTGCGTTAAAACTGGTGTCAGTATGATTCTAACGAGGCACTCTTTCGAATGAACAAAACTTGTGTTTTGTTGTCTGCATAGCCTTTTTGTATACCTCCGAAAACGGAGACGAAGCTAATAATGCTGCGAAAATAACGTAGATAATACGAATCAAAATGCGAGAATGGTGAAATCATGTTATTTACAGCCTTTGCAGAGAAATGCGGTACTGGGGGAAGGTGCACATTTAATCATTAAAATTGCGTAAATGGAGATAATTAAACAAACAGAATTTCAAAATAAAAAGTAAGAAAACATTTTTACAACAATCAACCGGCGGAATGCGCTATGGGCATCTGATATATCTCAAAAAGCCAAGGCTGAATTAGCAAGCCCCGAAAATAACTTTGGACATGCAAGTAAAAAATGGCCAAAACAAGAAGTTTGTAAAACAGCGTGCATTTGAAAAAAAAGGCAGAATTGGCGGATGTAACAAATGCAATCGTTAGAATAGCGTAAGTAGAGATGTTTATTCGACCAGAAGTTCGAACAGAAAGGAAGAAACAATAAAAATTACAAAAAATTAAGTGTCCAAAACAATAATATGTAAATTATACATCTCCAAAAAAAAAGGACTCAACTAGAAAACCCGAAAAAACACATAGCAAATACGAATGAAATATAACGAAAATGGAAAAACCGTGTGACGCCCTGCATATGAAAAAAAAGCAAAATTAACGAAAGTAACATATTGAATTGTAAAGCGGTGCAAATGTCTGTACCTTGTCAAACGCAATTTTGAAAAACAACAAAAGAAGAAAAATACAAAAATTAGCATTTTGCGAAAATAGGCGGGCAAAATCAAATGTATGCATCTGTACAACCCTGAAATATCGAGGACTAAATTAACAATCGCGGAAAGAACGTTGGAAATACAAACAAAAAATAACCAAAATTGACCAATCCTGCACTATGCCTTTTATCCACAGAAAAACTTAATAGGTGAAATAGAGCCACTTTTCATATTTACGTCATATATTTACGTAATTGAAGAAGCGAAACCAAAAAACTTCAAAATAATAAAATAACCCAACATCTTTACCTATACATAGCCAAATCTGGCTGAAAATAATTAACAACGTAGGGAAGTGTCACAAGAATGCTACGGATTAGTTGACAATTCTATGAATATCTGCAGATATTTTAGGGAAACTTTCCATCTAGCTTCTTTTATAATATTCTTTTGTTAAAATACGCGCTATGGAAACGTAAATAATCAATTATTTCTTGCCACGTCCCCGAACGTGGACAAGGCGAGGATGAGCTGGCGTCGTTATCAAGTGCGCATAACAAACAAAGAAGGGAAAGAAAGACTGGCGATGCGCCGCTGCACCTGGCCGTGGGACTAAGGATTTCACCTTTTTCCTACGTGTTGTTACGAATCGACCCGCGCCGCCATACTTTCCCGCATCACTCCTCGGCTGTGCGGCGAAGCCACTGCGAGCGCATTTGAAATCAGGCGCCACCGTATCGGTGACTCATACTTTCAAACTTCGTCGGTTGCCGGCCCAACGAGGCACGTCGCAACCCGCCCAAGGACACAGAGGCCCCGCGATCGCAGCGGAGTCCTCCGCTCTCCCCTCTCTCAGACTCAACGTGCGCCGAGGCTACCGACTGCTTACGAACTCTGGAAAGAGCGTTGTGTGTGTCTGTGATGATCGTGGCGTGCGCAAAATGCAGAGGGAAGGCTGGTTTGACCGTTACTGCTTTTGGGTGTAAATAGACCCCCGGAAGCGCTGTAACCCATTCCTGTTTGAGCAGAGAATCCATGCTGTCACTCTGCTCGAGTCCTGTATTGTAACCTCGCCCTCTGGGCCTTTGTTCTTTGGCTTCGGCTCACGTATCGCTATGAAGTAAACAGTTACGTTAGTCTACGGCTTCTGGACTTCTTCACGGCTGCAACAGCGGCTGGCCGCTTGCTTTACGCCACGATACCACACGTATGCCGGAGGATGTGGAGCTCGGATCGGGTCGGCCCACCCAGTCGCAACAATTGGTGGCAGCGGTGGGATGACACGGTTGCAACAGTGTATGTAGGCTTGGATCATTGTTGCACACGTACGTTTATCGCGTTACATCCTTTGTGCGGTACGCAATAGACAATACTGCACAGCACGCGTTGAATCCCTTGAGTTCCCGAACCTTTATCGGTGTATGTGGCTCTCGTGCTTATCAAGCTCTCCGGCGTATCACTGGGTCTACTGCGACTGTACTGCGGTGAATGTTGACCTCAGTCCGTAATGCATGTTTTCGGCTAGTTGGTGTTGCATTTCAAGTCGCAAAAAACTACTCGTACAGGACGGTTAAATGAATAAAAGACAGACGGGCTCCCTTTCTTCGATATTTTATCGTCGTTCGTCATTTAGGGGCAGATTTTTTCGTGTTAAATGGCTAAAGTGGATCTCCAGTTCATTGTTAAAGCTTCGTCCTGTAAAGCGACACAGTCGCGGCGGCCGCGAAGTAACTAAATGCACGCAAGTAACCACGTGGCCGCACCCATCTGTTCGAAAATCTCTAACACTGTCTAACAATAGGCCAGCGAGAGCGGCCCAAAAAGAGATAAATGGCTGCGGATAATAAGCGGCACGTAATGCCGACTGCCAGGAAGTCACGTCTACAACGGCATCACACCGCTGACAGGGGTTGCATGGACACCTGATGCACCGTATAAAACTGACTGCCATTGTTGACTTCTTTTACCGATGCCACGACCTTTGAGGCAACCGCCATACGTATTACATTGCCCCCTGCCAATTTATCTCTGATTGACAGAAAATAGATCCTTACCTGGGGCGCAAGTCTCGATGTGGGGCTCAGCGGGCCGACGACGTTCACCCAGCTCCAGCTCTACCATACTCACAGAAGCCGGGAGCGAGACTGTGGCTGCTGCTGCCTCTCTATAAGGTGTTCTCCAAGCTCCTCCTCCGCCGGTGTTATCTCCGTTATATTACTGGCCGACCACGAGTACCTACTTATGCAGCGTCCCGCCTTCGAACTATCTAGATCAATGAAGATATCTCCAGGAGCGTTATCAGTAATTATGCCCCGATTATCAGTGCCAGACTCAATGGCGCTGGTTGTTTCACTCTCACTCACACTCACTCTTTCACTCTCACTCACAGGCGCACCCATACTCTCACTCTCACTCACACTCTCACTCTCCTTCTCACTCTCACTCACACTCTCACTCTCACTCTCCCTCTCACTCACACTCTCACTCTCACTCACACTCCCACTCTCACTCAACTCACACTCCCACTCTCACTCACTCAGACTCTCACTATCACTCACGCTCTCACTCACACTTTCACACTCACACTCACACTCTCACTCACAGGCACACTCATACTCTCACTCTCACTCTCACTCCACTCACGCTGACACTCTCACTAACACTCACACTCTCACTCTCACTCACACTCACACTCTCACACTCACACTCACACTCACACTCTAACTCACACTCACACTCTCACTCTCACCCTCACTCTCACTCTCACTCACAATCTCACTCTCACTCTCACTCACACTCACACTCACAGTCTCACTCTCACTCTCACACTCACACCCACACTCTCACTCTCACTCTTACTCTCACTCACACTCACACTCAGACTCACACTCTTACTTTCACTCCCTCACTCATACTCACACTCACATTCATACTCTCACTCTCACTCACACTCACACTCTCACACTCTCAAACTCGCACACACTCACACTTACACTCTCACTCTCACTCCACTTACACTCACACTCACACTCTCACTCTCACTCACACTCACACTCTCACACACTCATACTCACACTCACACTCTCACTCCACTTACACTCTCACGCTCACTCTCACTCACACTCACACTCTCACTCTCACACTCTCAGACTCTCACTCTCTCTCGCACTCTCACTCTCAATCACGCTCCCACTCACACTCACACTCTCACTCTCACTCTCACTAACCCACAATCACTATCACTCTCACTCACTCACACTCTCACTCTCCCTCTCACACTCACACCCACCCTCTCACTCTTACTCTCACTCACACTCAGACTCACACTCTCACTCTCACTCATACTCACACTCACACTCATACTCTCACTCTCACTCTCCCTCTCACATTCAAACTCACACCCACACTCTTACTCTCACTCACACTCACACTCAGACTCACACTCTCACTCTCACTCTCACTCATACTCACACTCATACTCTCACTCACTATCCCTCTCACTCACACTCACACTCTCACTCTCACACACTCACACTCTCACTCCACTTACACTCACACTCTCACTCACAGTCACACTCACACTCTCACTCTCACTCCACTTACACTCACACTCACACTCACACCCTCACTCTCACTCACATTCTCACTCACACTCACCCTCACTCTATCACTCTCACTCTCACTCCCACACACTCTCACTCTCACTCACACTCACACTCAACTCACAAATCACACTCACACTCACACTCTCACACACACTCACACTCACACTCCCACTCTCACTCTCAATCTCACTCTTACTCACACTCACACTCTCATTCTCACTCACACTCAACTCACACTCTCACTCACGCTCTCAATCTCACTCTCACACTCACACTCTCACTCTCATTAACAGGCACACTCATACTCTCAATCCACTCTCACTCCCGCTCTCACTCTCACACTCCCACTCCCACTCCCACTCTCACTCTTACTCTTACTCTCACTCACACTCACACTCTCACTCTCTCTCTCACTCACAGGCACACTCATGCTCTCACTCTCACTCACACTCTCACTCTCACTCACACTCACACTCTCACTCTCTCTCACTCACACTCTCACTCACACTCACAATCACAATCAACTCACACTCCCACTCTCACTCTCACACGCATTCACACTCTCACTCACGCTCTCAATCTCACTCTCACTCTCACACTCACACTCACACTTACGGTCTCACTCATAGGCATACTCATACTCTCACTCTCACTCACGCTCTCGCTCTCACTCTCACTCCACTCACACTCGCACTCTCACTCACACTCATGCTCTCACTCACACTCACACTCACTCACACTCTCACTCTCACTCTCAGTCACACACTCACACTCTCAAAGACACTCACACTCTCACTCTCACTCACACTCTCACTCACTCTCACTCTCACCCAATCTCACACTCACACTCACACTCTCACACTCACTCACACTCTCACTCACACTCACACTCTGACACACTCATACTCACACTCACACTCTCAATCCACTTACACTCACACACACACTCTCACTTTTCACTCTCACTCTGACTCTCACTCTCACTCACACTCTCACACTCACTCCCACTCTCACTCACACTCACACTCACTCTATCACTCTCACTCTCACTCACACTCAGACTTTCACTTACACTCAACTCACACACTGACACTCACACTCCTACACACACTCACACTCCCAGTCTCACTCTCATTCTCACTCAACTCACACTCACCCTCTTACTCTCACTCTCACACTCACACTCTCACTCGCACTCACAGGCACACTCATACTCTCAATTCACTCTCACTCACGCTTTCACTCTCACTCTCACACTCCCACTCCCACTCCCACTCTCATTCTTACTCTTACTCTTACTCTCACTCACACTCACACTAACACTCTCACTCTCACTCACACTCTCACTCACACTCACACGCAAACTCTCACTCTCACCATCACTCTTACTCTCACTCTCACATTCTCACTCACACTCAGACTCACACTCTCACTCTCACTCCCACCCTTACTCTTAGTCTCACTCACACTCAGACTCACACTCAGACTCACACTCTCACTCTCACTCTTCCTCTCACTCACACTCTCACACTCACTCACGCTCTCACTCTCATTCACTCTCACAATCACACTCTCACTCTCTCTCTTACTCTTACTCACACTCACACTCTCACTCACACTCACACGCCACTCACACTCTCACTCTCACTCAAACTCTCACTCACACTCACACTCTCACTCTCACTACGCTCTCACTCTCACACTCACACTCTCACTCTCACTCTGACCGTCACCCTCACACTGGAGTGAGAGTGAGAGTATGAGTGTGCCTGTGAGTGAGAGTGGGAGTGTGAGTGTGAGAGTGAGAGTGTAGAGAGAGTGAGAGTGTGAGTGAGTGAGTGAGAGGGAGAGTGTGAGTGTGAGTGTGTGAGTGAGAGTGAGAGTGTGAGTGAGAGTGTGGGTGTGAGTGAGGGCGTGAGTGAGAGTGAGAGTGTGAGTGTGAGTGAGAGTGAGAGTGAGAGTGGGAGTTTGAGTGTGAGTGAAAGTGGAGTGAGAGTGATTGTGTGAGAGTGAGGGTGTGAGTGTGACTGAGAGTGAGTGGGAGAGTATGAGTATGAGTATGAGTGTGAGTGAGAGTAAGAGTAAGAGTGAGAGTGTGGGTGTGAATGTGAGTGTGACAGTGAGAGTGAGAGTGTGAGTGAGAGTGAGAGTGATAGTGATAGTGTGTGAGTGAGAGTGAGAGTGTGAGTGTGAGTGAGAGTGAGAGCGAGAGTGAGAGTGTGAGAGTGAGAGTGAGAGTGTGAGAGTGAGACTGAGAGTGTGAGTGTTAGTGTGAGCGAGACTGTGAGCGAGAGTGTGAGTGTGAGTGAGAGTGTGAGTGAGAATGTGAGTGAGAGTGAGATAGATAGTGTGAGTGTGAGTGGAGTGAAAGTGTGAGTGCCAGTGAGAGTGTGAGCGTGAGTGTGAGTTAGAATGAGAGTGAGAGTGAGTGTAAGTGGAGTAAAAGTGTGGGACTATGAGTGTGTGAGAGTGTGAGTGTGAGTGAAAGTGAGAGTGACAGTGAGTGTGTGAGTGTGAGTGTAAGTGGAGTGAGAGTGAGTGTGTGTGTGTGTGAGTGTGTGAGAGTGTGAGTGTCAGTGAGAGTGAAAGTATGAGTGAGAGTGAGAGTAAAAGTGTGAGTCTGAGTGTGAGTGTGAGTGAGAGTAAGAGTAAGAGTGAGAGTGTGGGTGTGAGTGTGAGTGTGAGTGTAAGTGAGTGTGAGTGAGAGTGAGATTGTGAGTGTGAGTGAGAATGAGAGTGAGAGTGTGAGCGAGAGTGAGAGTGTTAGTGTGTGACTGAGAGTGAGAGTGAGAGTGTGAGTGAGTGTGAGTGAGAGTGTGAGTGTGAGAGTGAGAGTGTGAGCGTAACTGGAGTGAGAGTGAGAGTGTGAGTGAGAGTGAGAGTGGGAGTGGGAGTTGAGTGTGAGTGTGAGTGAGTGTGAGTGTGAGTGTGAGTGAGAGTGTGAGTGAGAGAGAGAGTGAGAGTGTGAGTGAGAGTGAGAGTGAGTGTGCCTGTGAGTGAGAGTGAGAGTGATAGTGTGAGTGTTAGTGAGAGTAAGAGAAAGAATGAGAGTGAGAGTGGGAGTTGTAGAGTGAGAGTAAGAGGGAGAGCGTGAGTGAGAGTGTGAGCGTGAGTGAGATTGAGAGCGTTAGTGAGAGTGAGATTGAGAGTGAGTGTGTGAGTGTGAGGGAGAGTGAGATTGTGAGTGTGAGCGAGAATGAGAGTGAGAGTGTGAGTGAGAGTGTGAGTGTGAGTGAGAGAGCTTGATAGTGTGAGTGTGCGTGTGAGTGGAGGGAGAGCGAGAGTGAGAGTGTGAGTGTGTGTGAGAGTGTGAGTGTGATTGTGAGTTGAGTGTGAGTGTGAGTGAGAGTGAGAGCATGAGTGTGAGTGAGAGTGTAAGTGGAGTGAGAGTGTGAGTCTTTGTGTGAGTGTGAGTGTGAGTGTAAGTGGAGTGAGAGTGTGAGTGTGAGTGTGTGAGTGTGAGAGTGTGAGTGTGAGTGTGAGTATGAGTAAGAGTGAGAGTAAGGGTGTGATTTTAAGTGAGTGTGAGTGTGAGTGTGAGTGAGAGTGAGATTGTGAGTGTGAGTGAGAGTGTGAGTGAGAGTGAGAGTGTGAGTGTAAGTGAGTGTGAGTGTAAGTGGAGTGAGAGTGTCAGTGTGTGAGAGTGTGAGTGAGAGTGAGAGTATGAGTATGAGTGTGAGTGAGTATGAGTGAGAGTGAGAGTAAGAGTGTGAGTGTGAGTGTGAGAGTGAGAGTGTGAGTGTGAGTGTAAGTGAGTGTGAGTGTGAGTGAGAGTGAGATTGTGAATGTGAGTGATAGTGAGAGTGAGAGTGTGAGTGTGAGTGAGAGTGAGAGTGTGAGTGTGACTGTTAGAGTGAGAGTGTGAGTGAGAGTGTGAGTGAGAGTGAGAGTGTGAGTGTGTGACTGAGAGTGAGAGTGAGAGTAGGAGTGTGAGCGAGTGTGAGTGTAAGTGAGAGTGAGAGTGTGAGTGTGAGTGAGAGTGAGAGTGTGAGCATGAGTGGAGTGAGAGTGAGTGTGAGTGAGAGTATGAGTGTGCCTGTGAGTGAGTGTGAGTGTGTGTGTGAGAGTGAGAGTGGGAGTGAGAGCATGAGTGAGAGTGTGAGTGAGAGTGAGAGTGGGAGTGTGAGTTGAGTGTGAGTGTGAGTGAGAGTATGAGTGTGTCTGTGAGTGAGAGTGAGAGTGAAAGTATGAGTGTGCCTGTGAGTGAGAGTGAGAGTGTGAGTGCGAGTGTGAGTGTGAGTGAGAGTGTAAGTGAGAGTGATTGTGAGATTGATAGTGTGAGTGTGAGTGAGAGTAAGAGTGAGAGTGTGGGTGTGAGTGTGAGAGTGAGAGTGAGAGGGTGAGTGAGAGTGAGAGTGATAGTGTGTGAGTGAGAGTGAGAGTGTGAGTGAGAGTGAGTGAGAGTGAGAGTGTGAGAGTGAGAGTGATAGAGAGTGTGAGTGAGAGTGAGAGTGAGAGTGTGAGTGTAAGTGGAGTGAGAGTGTGAGTGCGAGTATGAGTGTGTGAGAGTGTGAGTGTGAGTGTAAGTGGAGTGAGAGTGAGAGTGTGAGTGTGTGTGAGAGTATGTGTGAGTGTGATTGTGAGTTGAGTGTGAATGAGAGTGAGAGTGTGAGTGTGAGTAAGAGTGAGAGTGTGAGTGTGAGTGTGAGTGCGAGTGAGAGTGAGATTGTGAGTGAGAGTGAGAGTGAGAGTGTGAGTGAGAGTGAGAGTGTGAGTGTAAGTGAGTGTGAGAGTGAGAAGGAGAATGTGAGATAGAGTGTGAGTGAGAGTGAGAGTATGAGTATGAGTATGAGTGTGAGTATGAGTGAGAGTGAGAGTGAGAGTGAGTCTGATGGCGAAATCCATTGGGCGAACAGGAGCAAGTGGAGCGAGCAGCCAGAGCAGCGCACGGGAGTAACCTGGACGTGTGCTTTCGTTCCGCGAATGAAACATTTGCGCTTCTCTGGGAGCAGTGAAAAGAGGGGAGCATTTCGTGCGCTCCTGATGTCCGCACGCAGTTATTCCACACCAGTTTTGCCAGATACGTGCCGGTGGTTTTGTGACTTCCTTCCGCATGGCGACGTATGAAGAAGCCGAGCGGATGTTCATGTTCATGATAAAGGGGTCACCATCGTTTGTGCAAACGATTAGCTGCGAAAATTAGCGAAAATTAACTGCGAACGATAACAGCGTCCACCGTCTTTTCCAGATACGACTCTACCTTCGGTCGCTGCTCCGGCGGGGTAAACAGGTGCTCGAACATAAACTCATGCAATGTCAAATCGTCGTCGTCGTCGCTGCTGCTGTTGTCCGATGATGAGCTTGCTCTTGAATCTGTGGTGCTTTCATCATCTAAAAGTAGCAGCAATTCCTTGTCCAGACGGCCGCGCTTACCTGCTGGCGTACGCACTGAGCGACTACCGCGGCTGCTGATTCCGCCAATTTTCCTCCGCAACCCGGGGATAACACCAGAAGTGACCCAAAAGAGGTCATGTGACTTCGTCGGCGTTCCCTGTTACTCCGCCGCTGGCGACGGAGCACTCAGAACTGCTCTCGGCTGCTCTCGGCGCCAAAAAGTGCTTTTCAACGACCAATGAAACACAACGCCCCTTTTCCTGCCCGACCACTGGAAGACGCCAGAACTCGCGAAAGCACTTTGGGTGCAGTTAGAAGTGCTCATGTTCGCCGAATGGAAAGCGCTATGAGTGTGAGTAAGAGTAAGAGTAAGAGTGAGAGTGTGGGTGTGAGTGTGAGTGTGAGAGTGAGAGTGAGTGTGAGTGAGAGTGATAGTGATAGTGATAGTGTGTGAGTGAGAGTGAGAGTGTGAGTGTGAGTGTGAGTGTGTGTGAGTGATAGTGAGAGCAAGAGTGAGAATGAGAGTGTGAGAGTGATAGTGACAGTGTGAGAGTGAGAGTGAGAGTGTGAGTGTGAGTGTGAGTTTAGTGTGAGTGTGAGTGTGAGTGTGAGTGAGAGTGAGAGTGGGAGTGAGAGTGAGAGTGAGATTGATAGTTTGAGTGTGAGTGTGAGTAGAGTGAGAGTGTGAGTGTGTGTGTGAGTGTGAGTGTGAGTGAGAGTGAGAGTGAGAGTGTGAGTGTGAGTGAGAGTGAAAGTATGAGTATGAGTGTGAGTGTGAGTGCGAGTATGAGTGAGAGTGAGAGTAAGAGTGTGAGTCTGAGTGTGAGTGAGAGTAAGAGTGAGAGTGTGGGAGTGAGTGTGAGTGTGAGTGAGAGTGAGATTGTGAGTGTGAGTGAGAGTGAGGGTGTGAGTGTGTGACTGAGAGTGAGAGTGAGAGTGTGAGTGAGTTTGAGTGAGAGTGAGAGTGTGAGTGTGAGTGTGAGTGATAGCGAGAGTGAGAGCGAGAGTGAGAGTGTGAGAGTGATATTGAGAGTGTGAGAGTGAGAGTGAGAATGAGAGTGTGATTGTGAGTTCGAGTTGAGTGTGAATGTGAGTCTGAGTGAGAGTGTGAGTGACAGTGAAAGTGTGGTTTTGAGTGTGAGTTAGAGTGAGAGTTAGAGTGAGTGTGAGTGTAAGTGAACTGAGAGTGTGAGTGTGAGTGAGAGTGAGTGTGAGTGTGAGTGTAAGTGGAGTGAGAGTGTCAGTGTGTGAGAGTGTGAGTGAGAGTGAGAGTATGAGTATGAGTGTGAGTGAGTGAGTATGAGTGAGAGTGAGAGTAAGAGTGTGAGTGTGAGTGTGAGAGTGAGAGTGTGAGTGTGAGTGTAAGTGAGTGTGAGTGTGAGTGAGAGTGAGATTGTGAATGTGAGTGATAGTGAGAGTGAGAGTGTGAGTGTGAGTGAGAGTGAGAGTGTGAGTGTGACTGTTAGAGTGAGAGTGTGAGTGAGAGTGTGAGTGAGAGTGAGAGTGTGAGTGTGTGACTGAGAGTGAGAGTGAGAGTAGGAGTGTGAGCGAGTGTGAGTGTAAGTGAGAGTGAGAGTGTGAGTGTGAGTGAGAGTGAGAGTGTGAGCATGAGTGGAGTGAGAGTGAGTGTGAGTGAGAGTATGAGTGTGCCTGTGAGTGAGTGTGAGTGTTTGTGTGAGTGTGAGAGTGAGAGTGGGAGTGAGAGCATGAGTGAGAGTGTGAGTGAGAGTGAGAGTGGGAGTGTGAGTTGAGTGTGAGTGTGAGTGAGAGTATGAGTGTGTCTGTGAGTGAGAGTGAGAGTGAAAGTATGAGTGTGCCTGTGAGTGAGAGTGAGAGTGTGAGTGCGAGTGTGAGTGTGAGTGAGAGTGTAAGTGAGAGTGATTGTGAGATTGATAGTGTGAGTGTGAGTGAGAGTAAGAGTGAGAGTGTGGGTGTGAGTGTGAGAGTGAGAGTGAGAGGGTGAGTGAGAGTGAGAGTGATAGTGTGTGAGTGAGAGTGAGAGTGTGAGTGAGAGTGAGTGAGAGTGAGAGTGTGAGAGTGAGAGTGATAGAGAGTGTGAGTGAGAGTGAGAGTGAGAGTGTGAGTGTAAGTGGAGTGAGAGTGTGAGTGCGAGTATGAGTGTGTGAGAGTGTGAGTGTGAGTGTAAGTGGAGTGAGAGTGAGAGTGTGAGTGTGAGTGTGTGTGAGAGTATGTGTGAGTGTGATTGTGAGTTGAGTGTGAATGAGAGTGAGAGTGTGAGTGTGAGTAAGAGTGAGAGTGTGAGTGTGAGTGTGAGTGCGAGTGAGAGTGAGATTGTGAGTGAGAGTGAGAGTGAGAGTGTGAGTGAGAGTGAGAGTGTGAGTGTAAGTGAGTGTGAGAGTGAGAAGGAGAATGTGAGATAGAGTGTGAGTGAGAGTGAGAGTATGAGTATGAGTATGAGTGTGAGTATGAGTGAGAGTGAGAGTGAGTCTGATGGCGAATTCCATTGGGCGAACAGGAGCAAGTGGAGCGAGCAGCCAGAGCAGCGCACGGGAGTAACCTGGACGTGTGCTTTCGTTCCGCGAATGAAACATTTGCGCTTCTCTGGGAGCAGTGAAAAGAGGGGAGCATTTCGTGCGCTCCTGATGTCCGCACGCAGTTATTCCACACCAGTTTTGCCAGATACGTGCCGGTGGTTTTGTGACTTCCTTCCGCATGGCGACGTATGAAGAAGCCGAGCGGATGTTCATGTTCATGATAAAGGGGTCACCATCGTTTGTGCAAACGATTAGCTGCAAAAATTAGCGAAAATTAACTGCGAACGATAACAGCGTCCACCGTCTTTTCCAGATACGACTCTACCTTCGGTCGCTGCTCCGGCGGGGTAAACAGGTGCTCGAACATAAACTCATGCAATGTCAAATCGTCGTCGTCGTCGCTGCTGCTGTTGTCCGATGATGAGCTTGCTCTTGAATCTGTGGTGCTTTCATCATCTAAAAGTAGCAGCAATTCCTTGTCCAGACGGCCGCGCTTACATGCTGGCGTACGCACTGAGCGACTACCGCGGCTGCTGATTCCGCCAATTTTCCTCCGCAACCCGGGGATAACACCAGAAGTGACCCAAAAGAGGTCATGTGACTTCGTCGGCGTTCCCTGTTACTCCGCCGCTGGCGACGGAGCACTCAGAACTGCTCTCGGCTGCTCTCGGCGCCAAAAAGTGCTTTTCAACGACCAATGAAACACAACGCCCCTTTTCCTGCCCGACCACTGGAAGACGCCAGAACTCGCGAAAGCACTTTGGGTGCAGTTAGAAGTGCTCATGTTCGCCGAATGGAAAGCGCTATGAGTGTGAGTAAGAGTAAGAGTAAGAGTGAGAGTGTGGGTGTGAGTGTGAGTGTGAGAGTGAGAGTGTGAGTGTGAGTGAGAGTGATAGTGATAGTGATAGTGTGTGAGTGAGAGTGAGAGTGTGAGTGTGAGTGTGAGTGTGTGTGAGTGATAGTGAGAGCAAGAGTGAGAATGAGAGTGTGAGAGTGATAGTGACAGTGTGAGAGTGAGAGTGAGAGTGTGAGTGTGAGTGTGAGTTTAGTGTGAGTGTGAGTGTGAGTGTGAGTGAGAGTGAGAGTGGGAGTGAGAGTGAGAGTGAGATTGATAGTTTGAGTGTGAGTGTGAGTAGAGTGAGAGTGTGAGTGTGTGTGTGAGTGTGAGTGTGAGTGAGAGTGAGAGTGAGAGTGTGAGTGTGAGTGAGAGTGAAAGTATGAGTATGAGTGTGAGTGTGAGTGCGAGTATGAGTGAGAGTGAGAGTAAGAGTGTGAGTCTGAGTGTGAGTGAGAGTAAGAGTGAGAGTGTGGGAGTGAGTGTGAGTGTGAGTGAGAGTGAGATTGTGAGTGTGAGTGAGAGTGAGGGTGTGAGTGTGTGACTGAGAGTGAGAGTGAGAGTGTGAGTGAGTTTGAGTGAGAGTGAGAGTGTGAGTGTGAGTGTGAGTGATAGCGAGAGTGAGAGCGAGAGTGAGAGTGTGAGAGTGATATTGAGAGTGTGAGAGTGAGAGTGAGAATGAGAGTGTGATTGTGAGTTCGAGTTGAGTGTGAATGTGAGTCTGAGTGAGAGTGTGAGTGCCAGTGAAAGTGTGGTTTTGAGTGTGAGTTAGAGTGAGAGTTAGAGTGAGTGTGAGTGTAAGTGAACTGAGAGTGTGAGTGTGAGTGAGAGTGAGTGTGAGTGTGAGTGTAAGTGGAGTGAGAGTGTCAGTGTGTGAGAGTGTGAGTGTGAGTGAGAGTGAGAGTATGAGTGTGAGTGTGAGTGAGTATGAGTGAGAGTGAGAGTAAGAGTGTGAGTCTGA
The DNA here is from genome assembly GCF_048455015.1 of Haemaphysalis longicornis. Taxonomy (NCBI): domain Eukaryota; kingdom Metazoa; phylum Arthropoda; class Arachnida; order Ixodida; family Ixodidae; genus Haemaphysalis; species Haemaphysalis longicornis. Next base: position 74,439,833 of record NW_027526204.1, read on the forward strand.
GTGTGAGTGAGAGTAAGAGTGTGAGAGTGAGAGTGTGAGTGTGAGTGTAAGTGAGTGTGAGTGTGAGTGTGAGTGAGAGCGAGATTGTGAGTGTAAGTGATAGTGTGAGTGTGAGCGTTAGAGTGAGAGTAGAGTGAGTGTGAGTGAGAGTGAGAGTGTGAGTGTGTGACTGAGAGTGAGAGTGAGAGTATGAGTGTGAGTGTAAGTGAGAGTGAGAGTGTGAGTGTGAGTGAGAGTGTGAGCATGATTGGAGTGAGAGTGAGTGTGAGTGAGAGTGAGAGTATGAGTGTGCCTGTGAGTGAGAGTGTGAGTGTGTGTGTGAGTGTCAGAGTGAGAGTGGGAGTGAGAGCGTGAGTGAGAGTGAGAGTGTGAGTGAGAGTGAGAGTGTGAGTGTGAGTTGAGTGTGAGTGTGAGTGAGAGTGAGAGTATGAGTGTGTCTGTGAGTGAGAGTGAGAGTGTGCCTGTGAGTGAGAGTGAGACTGTGAGTGCGAGTGTGAGTGTGAGTGAGAGTGTAAGTGAGAGTGAGAGTGAGATTGATAGTGTGAGTGTGAGTGAGAGTAAGAGTGAGAGTGTGGGTGTGAGTGTGAGAGCGAGAGTGAGATTGTGAGTGTGAGTGAGAGTGATAGTGTGTGAGTGAGAGTGAGAGTGTGAGTGTGAGTGAGTGAGAGTGAGAGTGTGAGAGTGAGAGTGAGAGTGTGAGTGAGAGTGAGAGTGTGTGTGTAAGTGGAGTGAGAGTGTGAGTGTGAGTATGAGTGTGTGATAGTGTGAGTGTGAGTGAGAGTGTGAGGGTGAGTGTAAGTGGAGTGAGAGTGAGAGTGTGAGTGTGTGTGAGAGTATGAGTGTGAGTGTGATTGTGAGTTGAGTGTGAGTGTGAGTGTAGGTGAGAGTGAGAGTGTGAGTGTGAGTAAGGGTGAGAGTGTGAGTGTGAGTACGAGTGAGAGTGAGAGTTAGAGTGTGAGTGTGAGTGTGAGTGTGAGTGAAAGTGAAAGTGAGAGTGAGAGTAAGAGTGTGAGTGTAAGTGGAGTGAGAGTGTGAGTGTGAGTGTGAGTATGAGTGTGTGAGAGTGTGAGTGAGTGTGAGTGTGAGTGTAAGTGGAGTGAGAGTGAGAGTGTGAGTGTGTGAGTGTGAGAGTGAGTGTGAGTTGAGTGTGAGTGAGAGTGAGAGTGAGAGAATGAGTATGAGTGTGAGAATGAGTGAGAGTGAGAGTAAGAGTGTGAGTCTGACTGTGAGTGAGGGTATGAGTATGAGTGTGAGTGTATGAGTGAGAGTGAGAGTGAGAGTTTGAGTCTGAGTGCTAGTGTGAGTGAGAGTATGAGTGTGCCTGTGAGAGTGATAGTGTGAGTATGAGTGTGAGTGAGAGTGAGAGTGTGAGTGAGAGTATGAGTGTGAGTGTGTGTGTGTGTGAGTGTGAGTTGAGTGTGAGTGTGAGTGTGAGTGAGAGTGTGAATGTGAGTGTAAGTGGAGTGAGAGTGAGAGTGTGAGTGTGAGTGTGAGTGAGAGTGAGAGTATGAGTATGAGTGTGAGTGTGAGTGAGAGTGAGAGTAAGAGTGTGAGTGTGAGTGTGAGTGATAGTAAGAGTAAGAGTGAGAGTGAGGGTAAGAGTGTGAGTGTGAGTGAGTGGGAGTGTAACTTAGAGTGAGAGTGACATTGTGAGTGTGAGTGAAAGTGTGAGTGAGAGCGTGAGTGTGAGTGAGAGTGAGAGTGTGAGTGTGAGAGTCAGAGTGAGAGTGAGAGTTTGAGTGAGAGTGTGAGTGTCAGTGTGTGACTGAGAGTGAGAGTGTGAGTGTGAGTGAGTGTGAGTGTG